>NC_058130.1:305519172-305587692 GCF_016433145.1 Gracilinanus agilis | reverse complement strand
TTGGGGGGGGGGGGGGGGGGGTGGTGAAGGGGAAAGGAGGAGCATGAATCATGTAACCATGTTAAAAATGAATATTAATAAATGTTAAAAAAATTTCACCACCAAAAAAAAAAAAAAAAGAATGCTGGATTATTTGGACAACAATTTGGAGAGGAATAATGTGAGAATAAATTTGGTCATCCAATCTCTGGATGAAGACCTCTAAAAAGTCAAGGATAGCACCTGAATGATGGTACCTATGGCAGAAATAGGGAAGTTCAGAAAAGGATTTTGAGTTTTGGAAGAAAGGAAATTTGATCAGTTTTATATACATTTTACCAGTCAGTCTTGCATCTGTACCTACCTATTGGACAACTCCAACAATGTCTCCTATGCATTAACTTAGATTTAATAGAACTGATTTACACCAAACATCCAGAATTGAGGATAAAATGAGGTGATATTAGTAAGACTGACCAGGAAAAAAAAACTTCCAAAGTGTTAAGATTTGCAGACCTTAAAGCAATATATAAATTATCATCATCTTCATCATCTTAAAGTCAACATATCTAAAACAGAACTATTGTTTTGCTACACTATCCAGTTTTTAAAACAGCATCAATAGCTAAAAATTAAAATGGAATTAAATTCTGGTAAACACAGGAATATCTGCAATGTCTGGAGAATGCCAGGAATCCAAACAAGGATGCCTAATATTCATTTTTTCCCACTAGGGATAGCTATATAAGTATATGAATCTACAAATTGCAGTTATGACCAACAGAGCAGTCTCAGGGGAAAAGAAAGGCAGGATATGAATATTGCTAGCCATTGTTCTAATAATAACATTTAGACGTATGTGTCCAAGCAGAGATAAGGTCAAAATAAGTTAAGACGCAACAGAGATCCAAGTAGCAGACAGTATGTGTGGGAACAATCTGGTTGCAGATAGTAGAGGAAACTAGTCATGAGGAGACTGGAGTACAGGAGCAGGAAAATCCACCTACTGTGTCCCATGCTATTTGGAGGTTAGTTCCTGAAGAACTAAGATCATGAGATCAATATTTTGATTGACAAGAGAACTTAATGGTTTTCCAGGCCATTTACCACCCCCTCCCACCTCCCAGGTGTAGCTAAGGAAACTGAAGCACATAAAGATTTGTTGACTTGCCGAAGGTCACACAACTATCGAATATTTGAGATTGGATCCTCCTGACTTCAAGTCCAGTGCGTCCTGTCCCCTGACCTGCTGTGTCTTTTCTGCTTAGGCTTCATCTGGAGCATTCAGTTTGAGGAACCACATTTTAGGAACTCGAGAATGCCCAAAAGAGAGCAACCAGCATTTTAAAGACCTTCAAGCTTTTAGCTGGAGGCTGCTAGGACAGAGCACTGGGCTTGGAGTCAGGAAAAACTGCGTTCAAATCTGACCTCAGACTCTTATTAGCTGTGTGATCCTGGATGTCATTTAACCCCATCTGCCTCTGTTTTCTCATCTATAAAATGAGCTGGAGAAGGAAATGGCAAATCACACCAGTATCTTTGCCAAGAAAACCTCAAATGGGGTCAAGAAGAGTTGGACATGACTGAACAAGTTCATGATATACAGGAACCAGTTAAAGGAACTTGGAAAGAAAAGACTAGGAGCAAAATAAATGTCAACATATTTTTCCTCTAGGCAAGTGGGAAAAAAATTAAACCTATTTCTCTTTACCCCAGAGGACAGAATTAGCAGCAATGATGGAAGTTACAAAGATGCAAATTTAAACTTGATATAAAAACTACCTAACAATTAGAGACATTTGAAATTAGAATGGCTTTCTTCAAGAAGTCATGGATTCTCCTTCCTTTGAGGACTTTAATCAATGACTGCATGACAACTTGTTGATTATGTTGCAGAGAGGATTCTTTTTTCCAGTACAGCCTGGATGAGATAGCCACTTAGGTCTAATCCAACTCTAAAAAACCTATTTTTCTTAGTAGCAGATAGGAAATAGAGCCACCTAGAGGATTCAATGAAATAAAGCAGCAGCTCAATTATTTAGACTCTAAGGTGCATCTGAAATCTAGTCACTACAGAGATGCAAATATGAAGGTCAGAGAAGAGCAACTTCTGATTTAGTTCTCTTTAGCTCACATCTGGAGTCAAAATTTGGTATCAGATTCCAAGGAAAATTAAACTATAAACTGGTGAATGAAATATGATTGGTAATCAATACCAGAAGTATAATCAGAGTGGAAAGCTGGGAAGATCTCTCCCATATTTACTCCAGCTCTCAATTCTATTTAGTTTTAATTTCTTCTCTCTCTTTTTTGGGGGGGTTGTGGTTCAGTCATTTTTCATTTGTGACCCTTTGTGGACCCCATATGAGATTTTCTTGGCAAAGATACTGGAGTGGTTTGCCATTTCCTTACCCAGCCCATTTTACCAATGAGAAATTAAAGTAATTTTGCCCAGTCACACAGCTAGTAAATGAACTTAGATCTTCCTGATTTCCTGGCCATCACTCTATCCACTGGGATACTTAGCTGTCCTTGTTCTTTTTAGGCCCCTGTTTTCATAGTCAGCCTGAATTCTCTTTCCAAACTTTCATTTGGTCTCAAATTACTCCATCTCTATAACCCTCAAGACTTTTGCTCCCCTTTGAAACCCAGTTTCCATGCTTCCTACTGTCTTATCCACCTGTTTGAACTTTTTCTACTCTTTTCTCTTTCTGGTGTTTGCATCATCTGACTATATTGCTAAGTCTGCTGATTACCCTTTATAAATGGCAAATCATTAGCACATTTATTTGTCTTAAGGTTAATTGCTAATGACTGACTTGACCATAATAAAAGTCATGGCAATCATTCATATCCTCTTCCTTTGTACAACTTACAGAAAAAAAATTGTGTTCTATTATAAGAACACAAATTCTGGTCCTAGGACCAGAGCTGGGAACCAAAGCTGAAACTCTTACTCTGTTTTAAAGAGAAATTGACAGTAAAAGTTGAAGTTTAATGCAGATTTTCACATTAGAAAATAATTTACAGTGATTTTCTAAAGAATTTCAGAAAATTAAGCTTAACTATAATTTTCCTTTGGAAAAATGGATATCGGCCTATTTAGTATATGTTCATGAGCAACCATCATATAAAAAGGGCTTTTAATTTCTAGATGTCAAAATTAATTTTAATAATATAAAATAGAACACACTTCAACACATGAAGAACTAAAAATAGCCATGAGAACTAACAATATGACAAACCAGGATTCCTTTCTATTTACAAAATAATGACTCTTTTTGGGGGGGGGCTTTTATATTTGGCTTTAAATTTAATGTTTGTGAAATATTTCCTTTAAGTCCTGTGAGACATATAATATAAGTATCATTGCCTCCATTTTACAGACAAGGAATCTGAAGCTCAGAGAATGAATGGTTTGCCCATTCATGGTTACGCAACTTAGTTCATACTACAGTTTGGATTCAAACCACAGATCCCTTCCTCTGAGGCCAGCACACTTCCCGTTAGTCTATACTGATTTGAGAAGTTCTATTTGACAATCTGAGGACAAGGCTCATCCTGCCTTTTGTGCTCTGTTATGGCAAGTTGAAACATAATATTGCCAAATTTTTTATGACAATCATACTACTGTTTTTTTTAATCAACTTTTCTCAATTAACTAACTCATCAAATGGAATAATATATTACTTTTTATGGTCCTAAACCCAAATAACTAAAAAATACCAGTAGCATAAATATACAATAGCACAAAGTAAAATAAATGCAATTAGGCTCCAAATATTAAGGACAGATGTGAAGCACATTGCCTAGTAACTGAACTAAATGATTTGTCATAGAATAAGGGAGGATAAATTAACTTACTGAACTGCCTCTGGAGTCAGGGATGTTGGACTCAAATACCAACTCTGATGCTTAACTATTTATTTGATATTAAGAAAGTCACATAACTTTCCTGGTCCTCAGGTACCTCACTGGTAAAATGAAAAAACTAGGCAAGATATTGCCTGAGGTCCCCCCTCGCTTTGAATGAATCTATGATCCTTTGATCTGACATTTTATTGCAGCATTACCTAATATAACAGATACATAATGTAACATCTTATAACCAGAAATGAGGAGACAACATTATGGAACAAAATCATTTTCCTCTATACTCTATCAAATCTTAACAACAAAAAATATAAATTTTGAATAAAAGACATGGCATGAATCTTACTACCACAGCTGGGAGCATCTCTCCTTTCAATGACAAGATAATTAGAGTCTTCTGAATAAGAATAAATGTGAATTTCAACACCACAGAGCAAAAGACATCACTTCAGATAAATATCTCTCTGAGCTCAATAATCTCTGAAATTGATATTAGACTAACCATTTTTTTTGCCAGTTTTCTCTTTCCAAATAACTGTTTTTAGAATAAGTTACCATCTGGAGAAAGTAAAGAAAGCTCACCTTATCACAAAGTCATGACTGTCAATCTCCTTTCCACATCCACTGTCCAGCAGAATCCCAGAATTTCCAACCACAGCACATGTCTTAAATCGACGGTTTTTCATTGGTGAAACTTCAGGAAGGAGGCTGTGCAACTCCTGAGAAACATTTAGGGTACGACGTCTGTCTAATACATAATGTAATACATCTCCAGGCTTAAAACTACTCTTGACCACAGAGATGTCTCTTTCTGCATCCAGGAAGCGAAGTATATTTTTCCTGTATTTGGAACACAAACAACAGTTCCATTAGTGACAGTAAATCCAGTTTACTGTTATTGCATTTTAAAAGTAAACATCACACAATGTGAAGTAGCTAGCTATAAATGCTATACTATTATTTGGTGATATCATTCGAATTTGCTATAAAAACACTTTTCCTATAAAAATAATCATCAAAATAACACTTTGTGCACAATAAGACCATTGATAGCAGAGTCTGTGTGCCTTATCCATTTTATATCCTTCATAGTCGACTTGCACATATTAGACAATAAAAATTGGGTGAATGAATAAATTTACCCAACTCTTCCAATGTCTGATAAATATTGGGATGAAATAAAAGCTAGTTGATCCGGCTTGTAACTGTACTTTAAATATTATTGTCTATCACATTAGCACAAGCTAACCAGTTTCTGTTATAAACTAATGGTTGCTGTAGGCACTTAGATTTTATTGTTTCTATTTATGTAAATAAAACGGATTTTGGAACTTTTGACAAACTGCTGTCTGAACTTACAGGTAAATGAACAATTATAAGCCTAGAGAACTAAAATGTCATATGTATATATGTGCACATGGAAAGATGCTTGATATAAATGTGACATTTCATTATAAGATATTTATGTGTGTACAGACATGCATTTCATATCAGAAGGTAGAATAAATGGTACTTTGTTTGTAATCCCTATAACTATAACTAGGGTGGAGCATTCAATGCTTTGCTCCACAGCTTCAAAATTTAAAAGATGCTGAAGGCAGTTTTACTCATTTAACAAGTAGAAACAGTTGAGGGTAGTGTCAAGTTAGTGAGAATGATTTACTAAAATGGGTTATAATATTGCATATCCCACCCCACTGAGGGATAAAGAAAAGCCCCAGTCTTGCCTGCTCTTGACCCCAAACCTCTCAGCAGTCTCCCTAATGGCAAGTCTCTTGGTGTTCCATATTCTTTTCCCACTTATGCCCCCAAGGACTCTCTTCTTTCCCACTCCCAAAGCCCTCCCTCCCCAACACACACGGAAGTGATATTCCAGAGTTTCTCCCATACAATGAATTGGGGTTTGAGACCTCAACTTCATGCTTGAAATTTCTTTTTTATTTTTAGTTGAATTAAGGGAGCTTTTATTGCTTCTTGGCCCTGGGCTTGTTTGGTGGTTTAATTGTTTAATTAACTTGTTTAATTCTCTGAGCAAAAGGACTGCTAGTTATGATTCTAATAGTACCTTTCCTCCAAGCTCCCAAGTCTTTTCACAACAGCTTGTGAGACAAAGATGAGCAGACAAGATTAAAGAAGATAAGTCTGTGTAGTTGTCTGTAGTGCTGAGTTCAAGGCCTGTATTAACACTATGACCTTGGGAAAAGTCAGCTATCTTCCCTAGGCCCCTTGATTTTTTTTCCTATTTTTTGGTTTACAAATCTGTCATTCTTACAAACTTAAAAGTATTATGGGATTCATGATGAGGTAATGTCAACAATAACAATATTATTGGCAATATTAACAATGGCAATAATAACATACTAACAATAACAATAATAGCTAATAATAGAGAGCAGCTAATGGCTCAGTGGATTGAGAGCCAGGCCTAGAGACAGGAGGCCCTAGGTTCAAATGTATTCTCAGACACTTTTAAGAAGAGCATTTTTTCAGACACTTCTTAGCTTTGTGACCTTAGACAAGTCACTTAACCTACATTGCCTAGCCCTTACTACTCTTCTATCTTTGAACCAATATACAATATTGATTTTTAAATGGAAGGTAAAGAATTTTTAAAATAAAAATAATAATAGTGAACATCTATATAGTACTTTCAAGTCTGCAAAGTGCTTTACAAGTGTTATCTCATTTTATCCTCATTACTCTGGGAGGTAGGTTCTATTATTAGCCTCCATTTTACCACTAATATATATAATACTGCTTTGAAAAATGCCAGTCTATAAAATAACAATGCATTATTTGAAACTCCATGATAGCACACTATTGACCAGTCAATAAAACCTAGAAAAAATTAATGTTCTTAGTGTCTTTACTCTTAGTTGGCACTAGTGAGCAAGAATGAGTTTAAAATTTTAAATAGACAGGCTTTAAGAAATACTGATTTTCTTATGAACTTTTAGATAAATTCCACAAAACTGGGACTACTATGGTGAAAATGGTTGGAGTATAGTCCTGGAAAAAAGACTGTTCTGCTTTATACTGTATCTTATAAAGCCACAATACATTCTTTGAGAAAGGATCTGGGAGACATGGGAATAGTGATGATGGAACTATGTGGAAATGTGAAGAACTTATGAACTGATACAACGATTCTGGAGAGCAATATGGAACCATATCCAAAGGGCTATAAAACTATGCATACCCTTTGATCCACCAATACTACTTACTGGGTCTATATCCTAAAGAGATCAGAAATAAAGGAAAATCTCCTACTTGTACAAAAATATTTTTAGCAACTCTTTTTGTAGCGGCAAAGAATTGGAAACTGAGGGGAGCCATCAAATGAGGAATGGCTGAACAAGCCATTATGGTTGTAATGGAACACTATTGTGTCATAAGAAATACTGAACAGGATGATTTCAGAAAAACCTGAAAATGCTTTTAGGAAGGGATACAAAGTGAAGTGAGTGGAACCAGGAGAACAGTGTATACAGTAACAGAAATAGTATATGATGATCAACTGTGAAGGACTAAACTATAACTAACAAAAACTATGTTCCAAGATAACTCTAAGAGGCATAAAAAAAAATTGTTAAAGCACTATCCATGGTTAAAGAAGGAAATGTTAAAGTCTGATTGCAGATCAAAACATGTCATTCCTTCACTTCTTTTCCCTTCATGAGTTTTTTATTGTATATGATATGTGTCTTCAATTGCAACATGGGGAATATGGATATACGTATTGCATGAAAGCACTGAAATAACCTATTTGAGACTATTTACCACCTTGGGCAGAAAAGGAAGGAAGAGAGGAAGAAAATTTGAATCACAAAAATGTCAGAAAACAGTTGTCAAAAATTGTTGCTAGGGTTAAAATGTCATGATTCAAAATATAATCGTTACTTAGAAAGGTCATTTACCAATATTTCATAACATTAATCCTGATTCTCTATATAAACTATCTACTTCCTAACTAAAATTCTGACAATCTTAACTTTTAATGGTTTAAATGTGCTAATTACTTATTACATGAAAGAAAGACTCATTCTCCATAGTATTTCTGAAACAGTACAGTTTGGTAGGTGAAATTAACAAAATTAGGAGTTAGTTATTTGAAGTGCTTTAGTGGAAAAAATGGCTTACTTAAAAAGCTGAGTACCATATCAATATTATAACTGCCAGAGTACAATATCATTTTTTTTCTGGCTAGATATTTCATAGTTTGAGCACTCACAACTGAGAAGAACTAATGACCCCTTCAAAAGAGTAATCATCCACTACACAGTTATAAAGCAGTCAATACTACTGCAGGATAGAAAATAATCACCATAAGAAAACATCGTGCTCTACTATGTTTTCTACTCTTTGATTTGCTTAAGTAGGTCAGAGGTTAGTACTCAATTTGAAAACAAAATGATTGTGAGATTTTTTTGACCAGCATTCTACACAAAAAGGTGCCTTCTTTTTCCCTATTTTAAAAATGTTTCTCCAATATGCTATAAAGAATTTTTGAATGCTGATTTTATGAAGCAAAGAATTCATAAACAATAATCAGTACCAGCTAGTCAAAAAAAGTATTTACAAGGAAAAATATGGAACATCATCAATGAAAGCAGAGATTATATGAAAGTAGAATTGTGTAGAGAGTGTCTGAATTAAATAAAATTCCATTTTCTGCTATGCCTATCCTTTGGGGGTAATGGAATGGCACTATCTACTAAATAATGAACATCCTCACACCTTAGCATACTCTTCCCATTTGAGTGATTTTGAACTCAAGTAAATCATTATATACAAACTCTAATCCCCTACTACCTCATCCTTCATTCTCATTTTCCTCAAAACTTCCACCCCCAAGTTTGAACCTAATTCTACCCATTCCTTCAGCTATACACTTTGAAATGCTTGTTCCCTTAAAAACAAACTTCACATGACCTTAAAATCCTTTCCCCTTCTACTCCTTCCATCTACTAGCTTTCAGTGAAACTTAACTTTCCCCTGATAATATAGCCTCCCTGCCCACCCTTTCTGGTACTTGCTGCAACTTCATTCATTCTCCTCTGCAAAATAGTTGAGAAGATGGAGCTGGAATACACTGCCACCCAGATTCTCACCCTTCTTCCTTCACTCAATAAGTTCTCTTTTTTTTGAGGTTCATGTTATTTATATCTACTACCCAATCAAAATCCTGATAACTGTTGTCTACAGATAACCAACAGTACACCCTTCCTTCCTCAATGAGTTTATACCTAGCTCATAATTTTTCTCTCCTCCCCAACTCAGGAACTAAGCATTTTCAACATACATATGGATTCTCCCTCAAATACCCTATTCACTCAGTTTCTCAACCTACTCATCCTCTCTAACTAACACCTCTACCTAACCACATTCACACACAGAGATGGTCATACCCTTGATCTTGCCATCACCCACAAATCAGATCATAATCTATTGGCCTCTTGCTGCCTTCCTTTACAAAATCCTACTCATACCACACTGCTTTTCCTTTACAAAATCCTACTCATACCACACTGACCTTCTCCCAGTTCAGCTTCCCTACACTAGCCACTCTCTTCTTTTCTCTCCTCTATCCTGAAAAGATAAAAAAGAAACTCTTTTGATTCCATCCCCTCTATTGTCCTGTATTTCTTCTGCCCTTTGCAGATAAACTCAAAAAGGCCATCTCCAATAGGAGCCTCCACTTTCTCTCCTCACTTTCTTCTTATCCTTTAAAATTTGCTTTCCAGCCTTACCATTGTACCAGAAATGCTCTCTCCAAAGTTACTAATTATCTTTTACTTACTAAATCCAGCGGTCTTTTCTCCATTCTCAATCTCCTCGACCTCTCTGTGGCTTTTGGCACTTTAAATCACTCTCTCTTACTTGACTCTTTTCTCTAAGTTTTTGGGACATCACTCTCTTTATTCCCCTCCAACCCATTTGATTGCTTTCCTTTGAGGTATCATGCCCTCTAACAGTAGGTGTCTCTCATGGTTCAGTTCTAGGTCCTCTTCTCTTCTGCCTGCATACTTCGTGATCTTATCAGCTTCTGTAGATTTAATTATAATTTCTTTGATAATAATGCTTGAAGTTACTAGTCTTGACCCAATCTCTGCTGATCTTCATTAAGATATCTCCAGGAATGCTTTTCCTCTTCTATACTAGCTACTAACCTCCCTGGTTTCCTTTAAAGTATCAGCTAAAATCCTACTCTCTTTAGGAAGTTCTCCCAATTTTTTCTTAATCCTAGTAAGCTTGTCTTACACATCTTTCTTTACATGCTCATCATATTAACTTGGCAAAATGGAAACATAGATAAGATTTAAATGGGGCTGTAGAATATTACCCAAAATGATTTGCATGCAAAAAGCATAAAGAACATCATAGAAAGGAGTCAAGTTGTGTAGTGAAAGTAAGTGAAAACAAATAAAAAGGCCACCTGCTACATTGGTGCCCATATATGAGAAAATATAATAAAAGAACTATAGAAAAGCTAGCAACACATTGGGAAAACTCTATGAGGAATCTTTGTTGTATAACATAAACAAGGGTCACATAGAATCCTTTTATATTCTGTGTGTGTGAGACAGAGACAGAGAGAGAAAGAGAGACAGAGAAGAGAGGCAGAGAGAGACAGAAGAAAGGAGAGAGAGAGAAAAAAGAGAGAGAGACAGAGAGAGAAAACAGACAGAGACAGAGAAGAGAGAGAAGGAGACAGAGAAGAGAAAGAAAAGAGAAAGAGAGAGAGAAGAGAGTCAAAATCTGAATCAAGAAGAATATCAGATTACAGATCCATTGAAATATAAAAAATGAATTCGCCATAAATATTTATGGCTCTGCAGAGTAAGCTAAGATGATCACAACTGTCCTAACTCAGTAAAGGGAATGAGGGGGGAAAGCTGCTGACACAGGCACAGGAATACATTATGATATGTATGAAACATTCTACATATATGCCCTGCCCCAAAAAAGGTACATCACATCTTATGCTTCCTTATCACAAAGAAAGCCTGGAATTCTTTTAACCATATAACAAGCCTTTTTCATGTCTGCCACTAGGTGGGGCCCAAAGTTATACTCCTGCTCCTAGAACCTTCTGGTATACCCACAGACAACACTGCCAGGCGTTGTGCATGCCCACCAGAACGTAGTTCCAGAAGATGCTGCCTTCACTCTGTCATCTCCTCTGTTTCCTAACCAAACTCCATCCTCCCCCAGACATACCTTCTCCTATTCATGCCTGCCAAAAGACACAGCCAAAAGACACACTTGCCAATACTGGTAAGAACCTGGAGGAATGACTTTGAAGCTTCTAAGCACATGCAATCTTCAACATACTTCTTTCAACACATTGCTTTTCGGTCTGGATGCAATTCTCAAAGGTTAGCGTAGTTCTAACCCATCTTAAATATCCCCAGAAAAGTACTATTCTCCTAGTTTTAAAGAACAAATCTCCCTCTCCATCCCCATCTATTGTTTCCCATTACCTTTCACCCAAACTCTACCCACCACTCTCTCACTCCAAATCATCCCACCATTTCCACTGTGCCCTCCAGAATGCCTTCCCCGTAATTAAGACATTTCCTCTTAGCTCTCTTTCTCCTTCCACTTTTTTGCACTAAGAACTGGTGGCTTCCTTCTTGATGACATAGGATACATGGCCAGTCTTTCCAGGTCTGGCTAGACTCTCTCTTCCCAACTCTATTGTCATGGTGGAAAGTCAGAATACTTCTTGCTCTGTGATGCCACTTTATTTTCCTCTTCTATAAATTTCATGCTGTCCATATTTATCATACAGTCCAGATCTAGGTAACCATTATGTACTACTGACTCTGAGACTATTCTCATTAATCAGAAATATATTTCTTTTCTCAATGAGTTTAGTGTCTAGATCCCAGTCTTCTTTTACATTCCAATTCTTGTCCTCATACTAGATGACTTTAGCATTCATATTGAAGTTCCCTCAAACACCCAAATTTCCAAGTTTCTCAATCTATCCAACTCCTATGACTTTTTCCTCCACTCCACTTTAGCAACACACATGTATAACTTTGATATTGCTATCACCTGAAACGATTATAATTCCATTTTCATGAGCTCCAAAATTCCTTTGCCTGATCATGTTTTATCACTTTATCTTTCTCTATGCTTTATGCGGCCCTAACATTATTCTTCAATATCACCATGACCTCCAATCTCTCCATCTCTCAATATTATCAGAGAACCACCTTGGACTGGTTATGTTCTTCTCTCTTGCCAATCTCAATACCTAAGTGAATATGTTCAACTCTACCTTATCCTTTATTCATGAGTCTCTTGGCCCCTTTGTTATCACTTGCAAAATGTCAGTCTTAGATTATTCACACAATATATTTCCTAACTCACATGCTGCTAAACAGAGCTGAAAGACATTGTAAGTCCATGGTGAATTTATGTCATCAAATCTCAACTATATTTTCACTGAATCAAAATAACTATTTCATTCTTGCCTAATCAATACTATATCCTACTTACTACTACATCCTAACAAAAAAAAAACATTTCTGTTCCAAACCCTTCATTTCCTCAAGTTTTCTATAGCACTCCACTGCTTGCCCTTTCAGCTAGTGACTTTGCCTCATAGTTCACCCCAAAAATAAAGGATATCAACTAAGATCCCTCACATCCTTAAGAAAATTTCCCACTGTTTCTTCCTTCACTCTAGTCTCTGATGAAGATGTGACTATTTTTCTTTTCAATCAATTTTTCTACATGAGTCCTTGATCTCATTAATTTCCCATCTTTTCTATCAGATTTTTCCTGCACTCTTTGTAATATCCAATCTCTCCCTCTCTACAACCTTCTTCACTACTTCCTACAAAGATGACCAAGTCTCCCTCACCTTTTAAAAAAAAGACTCAACATTCTCCAATGTATACTAGTTACTGTCCTTTAACCTGCATACTCTATCAGTACCTTGAAAAAATTGCCTTTACTAGGTAAAATCATTTTGTCCCTTCTCATTTTCTTCTAAACCCCCTGAAATCTGGCTTGTAACTTCATTTTCCAACTGAAATGGTCCTCTACAAAACTGCCAATGATCTCTAAACTGCCAAATTTCCTTTATGGACTTTTCTCTTTCTTTATCCTTCTTAATCTCTGTAGCATTTTACATTTTGCATCACCTTCTCCTGTTACTCTCTTCTGAGTTTTCATTACCATACTTTCTCTTGGTTCTCCTACTACCTAAGTACTTCTCAGTCTACTTTGAAGATATTCACTACCTAAGAGGGTGTCCTCCAAGGCATTATCATGACTCCTGTTCTCTTTTCTCTCTCTCTATTATCTCATTTGGTTATCTCATTGATGTCCCATAGATTAAATTATTATCTCTAAGTTGATGATTCCCACATTTATATATTTAGCCTTAGTCTCTGTCCTAAACTTCAGTCCCATATCACCTGATCACTGAATGTTTCCAATCAGATTCTCTTAGTTATCTCAACTCAAAATATCCAGTTAGAATTCATTACTATCTTTATTCCAAACCATGCCCCTTCTGAACTTCCCTATAACCAGTGAGGATATTACCATCTCTTGATGTCATCCTCAACTTCTCACTTGAACTCATCACATATATCCACTTAGTTGTCAAATCTTGTCATTTCTATATCCACAAGATCAATCACATACATCTCCTTCACTCTTCTAAAACAGGTACCATGAGAGCTCAGGCCTCCAGGGTCTCTCTCCTAGAGTGCTAAAATAGCTTTCTATTTCCTCTCTCTGCCACAAGTCTTTTCCCTACTCCAAGTTATATTAAATATAATTGCCAAAGCCCCTTTTCCTAATGTGTAATCCTACCCACCCTCCCTTCCAGGAACAATATATCAACTTTCTTTTTCAAACCTTAACCTTCTGTCTTAGAATCAATACTAAGTGTTTGTTCCAAGACAGAAGAGCAGTAAGGGCTAAGCCATTGGGGTTAAGTGACTTGTCCAGGATCACAAAGCTAAAATGTAATATATAAATATAAAATAAGGTATCTGAGACCACATTTGATCCCAGAACCTCTCATCTCTAGATCTGGCTCTTTATCTACTATGTCACCTACTTGCCCCTAAGATTTTAACTTTTTGACCTTTAAAATTCTTTACAACTTTGGCCCTTTCTATCATACATTCTATGATTCGGGGCCCTTGACTTACCTGCATTTTCTGACACATGATAAAATCCCCTAGATCACCTCTCTGCCTTGATACTGTCCACCCCCCATACCTGATACAGTCTACCTTCTAACCTCTGCCTTGTTGAATATCTGACTTTCCTCAAGGGTCAGCTCTAATATCATTGTCTGCTAAAGGTTCTTCCTCCCAAATATTAGTACCTTCCCCCCTAAGATTACCTTCAGTTTATTATTTTCTCCCCTGTTAACATTTAAATTTTTAAAGACAAGGAAAATTAATTTTTGTTTTTATTTCTATCTTCCTCTCCACCCCCTTAGTAAGCAGAATTAATTAGGAAGACAGAGAATAAGTATTTATATACTATCTACTATGTGCCAGGCACTGCGGTACAAGCATTTTATAAATATTGCTTCATTTATCTTCGCAGTAACCCTGCCTTCAAGGTAGGTGCTATTATTATCTCCCATTTTATAACTGAAACAACCAGAGATTAAGTGACTTGCCCAGAGTCACATTGGCTATACATTTCTGAGGCCAGATATGAACTCAACTCTTCTGTATATTAGAAAGAAACCATTTATAAAGCCTTCTTTGTCTTCATAGTCTTTTATTATCTATGATAATAACTATTATTCCTGATGATGTTAATGTTGGTGCCATCTGTCTCCTTGCACTTGGAAACAATGAATGTGTTCAGACTGAAGTTCTTGGTCATACTCTATAAGACTTGTATCATTTTACAATGAAGTTTGAGCATGTCATAGCCTACAGATGGAAACTAACAGTTAAACTCCTGAGAAAGAATCACTAGAAGCAGGGAGGGGAGGAGAATACTTCTGCTTCTATATCTTCTCCCTCCCTTCCTTTGATTATATAGGAATCCTATGACTTCAGAGATCAGAGGATGTGGACTTATTCATTGGCATCCTGGTCCTAGGAAAGAAGGATTCCAGGTAGTAAAGCACATGTACTATCTAATCTTAAGCTCACTTTCTCCTAGACTATCTATATTTTTACTTTTAGAAGAGTATGCCACAGACTTCTGAGAAAATTAATACCAATTTCCAAAAGCTAATTAAATTTGGATATTACCAACTGATGATGATGAAAGGAAGCCCACTGGTGGGGGCTCATGGCCCATTGGAAAGATAACAATCCCCTCCTGCCTCACCCTCTAGGTGGCTCCTAAAACAAGATGTAGCATCTGCCCTCTGGGGACCCAAGTAGGGGTTAGGAGAGTATGTCCAGACAAGTGCTACACAATTCCCACATAATTAAATTCAGCATATTTTTTCCTATATTTTAAATTCAACTAAGAAAACATCCTAGTTACAACTTGGGATCTTCAGCCTTGGATAAAACAATTTCCAAGCAGAGCTGTATGATGTAGCATGCATGAGAAATTGAAAATAATGCCTCTAAATGGGAAGTATCAAGATGTAAGTGTTTAAGTTTTGATGTAAAAGATAAGACACTGAAGTTAAAAGCACTCATTTCTCAAATTAAATGGATTATGAAATATTGTATAGATTAGTATGTTTGCTCTGTCTGTGAAAAATCAAGTTAGTCATAGAGAAGGTTATAAAAAGAAAAAAAATCAATGTTTAAAGGTCATTGATTATGTAAGTATGTAGGACAACATCATTTTCTTATTTACCTTTTTCACACCAGAAGTAGCATCATTTGCATATGGAAAGGCCAAGAATTCGCTTTGCCAAGGTAATGACTGCCTGATCAGCATCATGTATCTCTGTTCCTTTTTCCCATTCACTTAAATGGACAAGAGAGAAATTCAGAAATAAAAGCTACGGGAACTTTGAAGTCTAGAGCTTTTTGGTGGTTTGGGGAGACCAACCATTTCCTGAGTTGTAGCCTGCCTTTCAGAAAAGTAAATTTATGAAGTACATATAACCTAGTAGTCCCCAGAAGTTAGGGTTAAGTCTCTGAACAAGGACCCAGAGTCATCTCAAGAAGAATTGGGGGGATTTCAAGGAAGGTGGGGGAAACTATACCTGAGAGCAATGACTTGCTGAGACAATACTACCCTTAGTTCTAAAAGACTTGTCACTTGTGGCTTAGCAAACCAAGATATGCTGCTGGTGGTCCTAGAATAATGGTGTTGGTTTTGTCTAAAAGAACTGGCTAAGAGAGAAGTACCTTGGCAGCATCTAATTGAGACTGAGACCCTCAAAGGTTCATGAAAATAGTCCAAGAACATCGGAGCCATGAGTAGCCCCTATTTTCATGCACTTTGGCTGCTTATTTTCCTTTCATGGGTGATTTGTTACTTGTGATTTCTCTGTGTCTACTTTCTCTATTGATACTATGTGTTTGGATATTGTTTATGAGGGAAATGTTATATTTCTAATTATGCCATTTCAGTAAATGCTTTGGTCTGTGTCCTCTCACTATTGAAAGAGGAACAATCTGTGAAGATTTGAGTTACTTTTTTGGAGGGGTTAACAGAGGTTCTACATCTAACCTCCAGAAACACAATTTATGAGTGGGAATAGAGGGTGGTTTCTCAGAGAAGGTGCCACGATTAAATGCCATTGAAAGAATGACAACCTGACTGCTATACATAAACTGGAACTCAGGCATTCAACAATTTAAGGGGAAGTTGAAAATAAAATCTGTCTCATTACAAGAAGCCAAAGGGAAAAAAATATCTACGTCAGATACAGTAACAACAGAAAGAAAACTAATCTAAACATTAGGACTCTAAAAAAGACAAGAACATTTAAAGGTTTGATTTTAATGTGAAAGAAAAGAGGAACCTGCACAAGTCCCAATTCATGATTAAGTTTCCAACAGACTTAAAGCAGAATGTATTTCCTGTGCCCCACTTAAAAGAAGTAATTGCTCTACCCTACCCCCAACACACTTAGCCCCAAACAAAAATGAAACAAAACCAAACTAAAACCATTACTAAAACTATTAACTGTATAAAACCATTACTCTGTACTTGATCTGTATTGCTCACTATATGCATCTACACATAACTTCATTAAAAAAAGTTCTTTTATGCCAATCATTTCTTAATATGTTCTTCCCAGCCCCACCCCCAAGACACCTCCAAAATTCCTTGGTTATGTATGAAATATTTCATTGCATGGTCTCAACAATTCAACCAAGCCAAAGCAAAAATGTTTTTTTTATCTGTTTCTTGGATCAACTGAGATTCATTTCTAAATTTAATCTGCTAAAAAGCAACTTTTATTTACATTAGTGTACCACTGTGTACCTTGGTAACTCACTATTTGCACTGTATCAGGGCATACAAATATCCTCACATTTCTACTAATTCTTAATATTTGTGGTTTGGGGGGCATAATTATGTATTATATTTATTTAACACAATTTGTCTTTGCCACAACAAAAAGTGCTGTTCAAATAGTTTTGTGGGTGTGGGACTTTCCTTTCTGTCTCTGACATCCAAAGAACATAACATTAATAATGAGAATGATGGGCCAAAACATTTGAATGGTTTAGTGAATTTTTGCATATTTTGAATTATTTTTTAAATGAGTTGGTCATTTCAAAGGTTTACCAAGAAGTCAGTGTGCCTGTCTCTCAATCTAGTACAAATCGAATCCCATGAGTTTCAAATTCAATCTTTTCAAATAATAACCATTTTTTTAAAGAGCTTACTAGAAGAACCTCTGATTGTGACTTATGTTAAAATTAGCCCAAAAACAGTTTGCCTGAAAAATAGGAATGGAATGCAAACCAATGAATCTGATGTAATACGGACACCCCAAAAAAGAATTTGATTTTGGGCTACTAAGGGATACGAGGAATAAAATGATAATCCTATTGTATTCTGCTATGTTAAGAGATCAGATTACTTCTGATTTATTGAATTTCATTTTAGAATTTTAGTACTAGTAAACTAGAAAGTATTCAGAATAAGACAGTAAGAATGGTGAACCTTGAGTCCATAGAAGAAGTGGATCAAGTGAAGCAACTAGGTATATATAATTTGAAGAAAAAGAGTCATGGGACACATGATAGCAGATTTCAAGTATTTGAAAGGATATGAAGAATATTCTATGTGACTCAAGAAAGCAAAATCAGGATGAATAATAGAATTTTCAGAAAGGTCATTTTGGACATGATAGGAAAGATTTTCCAACAATTAGAATGATAATTAAGAAGTAGTGAGTTCCTCCTCACTTAAGGTCTTCAAACAGTCTCTTTAGAGCCACGTTAATTACTTTAATTTTGAAATTGCTGTATAATGTATAAACTTTTAACTAAAGCTTTCAGAACCTTCAAAGAATAACTAATACATCTAACAGATAAAAATTCATGATGACTACATGAGAATCTCTTCTTGATTAACAAGAGATGTAGTTGAAACACAGGTAGGACGTTCTCTGAGGAATAAATGATAATGAAGAGACTAGCTTAAAATATATGGGTAGAAACATATTCCAAAAATTTGGACACTGGTAAACTAGAAAGTACTCGAAATAAGACAGCAAAGATGGTGAAGAGCCTAATTTTAATGTGTTTCACATATTAATTTTTTGGTAATATATTGGAGATTTTATGAAAAGATTATAATGCTAGCTTTTTATTTTTACTACATTGGAAATTATTCAAATATGGTTTAATGGTACAGCAGAGAGCATATTGATACTAGAGTCAGAATTCAAATTCTATCTCTGTTTATCATTGCTTCTTCATCCTTAAGTAAGTCTCTCAAACTCTGCCAATTGAGTCAGTTTCCTAATCTACAAAAATAAGGAAGTAGGTATACATAGTCTTTGAGATCCCTATCAACTCCTTAACTACGATGCTAAGTCCCTGTATCTCAATGAATTATGATCAAAGCAACATTGTCAATTTCAAAATCTTCCAAGAATCAATATTAGTCTTAACTATATTAGCATTAACTAACGCTCTTTGCAACCTTATAGAAAATAGATTTGAATACCCTTAACAAAGATAAAATATTGCTACTGAGTAAAATAAATCACATAGAACTGTGAAAAGAATACTGCCTCTTGAATTAGAAGATTTCAGTTCTAACCTTGCCTCTGATGCTCCTTATATGTGTGATCTTGGGCAAGTCACTTAACTTCAATGGGCCTCAGTTTCCACTACTGTAAAATGAAGGAAATAGATTCTGAGGTCTCTTCAAGCCCTTATGTTAGATCCTAATATTCAAAATAAAAGTCAGAGTACTCAGTTTTTGAAGTAATAGTGTCATAGAATCTACTTGGAAAAAAATCAAACCAACTTTTTTTACATTTTAGAAATTTTATTATGATGTGACATGCTGACTTAATAACCACTACTCACTGCCATTTGTAGACTTTAGTATGTTTTATGTACTATTTGTTCATTGTACATTTTTAAACAAATTATTTGTTCATTGCAAAGACCTGACAACTGAATATATTATTCAAGATTGGTTCAGTATGTTATTGTGTGTTTCCTTCTCAGTTTAATTGTTAAGAAGAAACTATGAAATAACAGCACCAATTTTCTATTCATACTATCAGTTGCAATAAATTAGTACCAATCACCTTCTAATCAGAAATTTGAAAACAATCTATTCTAATTTTTAAGGTGGTATCAAAGGTATAGCAGGGAATCATTTGAGTCAGTTTATAATTAGTATTTTTAACTTCAACATTCACAAAATAGCAAGATATATACATAAAGCATAATGCAAATCAACAGAACTCCAATTATTTAAAGTTTTTTTAAAAAGGAAGAATTGAAGAGCTGCATTATCCCCTTGAGGATCTGTGAACTCATTGGTCTAGAGATTTCTTTTAACAACACAGATCACACACCATCCTGGTGACTCTTATCCATGTCCTTCCCTAAGTTCAACACTTAAGCACCCCCTAACATTGAAGAGGATGTGGGGCTAGTTCTTCCATTTCTGATGTTATCAGAATATAAGAGTACTCAAGCTATCCACTTGTCATTCCTGGCCTTCTTTGAGTGACCAGCCAGCTCCCGAACCTTCAAAATTCATATTTCCCATTGTACTGATTAGATTTGTGTTGATTAATAATTATATGTGTCCTGCTTATAATATTCATGTTATACTCAGTTCAATAAGGCGCCAATTGTATAAAATAACTGTTAGTATTGCAAAGATCTCTTTTGTGAAGAAGTTTATTTTATTTATATAAAGAAACTAACCTACAATAAAGTTAACAGGTCATCTGCATATATTCTACTATTAAACAACTCTAGGAATTAATATTAAGACATTTCTAAGTATAGAGAACAGGCAGAGAAACAACTCTATAACTATGGACAACTCATAAATTTCCTGGGGGTATTGAATAGATATGATAAATTAGAAAGATTTATGAGGTCTACAATTCTGTATAATGTTTAAGTCCTATAATCTTTGATCTTTGAATATCTTTGTCTGAATGCATTAAATATTTCTCTTTGCAGGAAAAATATTATATAAATCAAATAGTGAATAAGAAGAAATTATAAATACGTACATCATATTCCCACTCTAATCAAGTCATTTAACTGCTTTGCCTGGGTTGCAGGATAATATACAGCATGTCACACAAGACAGTAGTGATAAAAATGTTTTATAAATCTAGTACTAAAGAACCCTTTAAAAAAAACTATAGCACTGTAGGTATTTAATAAATGTTTGACTGATTGCTTAAAATAGTATCATCATTATCATAATTAACTACCTCATGGTAAAATTTTGAGAACAAAAAAACCCAGTCACCACTACTCTATGCATTATCTACTTCTACTCCCAGGCCACAGAATGTTCCTAGAGAAAATAACAAATCTGTACTGAGGGGACCTGCTATAAATTTATGCTATCTAACTTTAACTGAGCTCTTGTAGCTGCTCAACAACATTGTTATTTATGTCTGGTCGATTCCCTAAAGTACTCTCCACAGTAACCCTTGAAAAATTTTCTCCACTTCCTACAAGCTTCAACTCCCAACTCTTCTCATTTTCAGTAGATATCATCACCTACTTTTACTTTTTGAGAAGCTCTTGATTCTCTGACTTGGAAGTTCTTCATTTTCCTTTCTACCTATAACCAACCACTCATCATTCCCTCCAGTTTAAGATGAAAAAGTATCCTCTTCACAGGCTAAAATCCTCAATCTGTCCTTATAATTCTAGGTTCATCTTTCCTATTCTAATAAATCATTCCTTATTCATTCCTGTTCTGGCATTCTTTAATCTTTACATTTTCAGAGACTATATTCACAAATATGTAAAGATTACTCCCACATACACATCCCTTTTGCGGAAGGCTGAGTAGGAATTCTAAATCATGGAATCATAGAATTTTAGAAGCAGAAAAGTATTTAGAGATTAACTAGTACATCTCTTTTAGTTAGTCAAAATATATATACATACATATATATATGTATATATATTAACCATATTAACCATTTGCTATGTGTAAGCACTCTGTTAAAAGCTGAGGACTCAAATAAACAAAAAACACACAAAAAAAACAATGTGCCCTCAAAGAGCATACATTCTAACAGGGGAGACAGAATGCATATAGATTTGTATATACATGATACATAGAGTAAATGGGAACAAATCTAAAGGTGGTGATGAGGGTGTGAAGGGAGAAAGACAAGAAAAGCCTCTTGCATAAGATATTATTTGAACCCAGTCTTGAAGAAAGCCAAAGAAATTCAGAGGCAAGGGTGAAGATGGAGTGCATTTTAGCTATAGTAAGCAGGCAGTGAAAATGCATGGAGTCAAGAGATAAGAGTATCTTGTGTGACAACAGCTAGGAGGCCAGTGTCACAGGATGGTAGAGGATATATAGGTGAGTAAAATATGAGAGGGGCAGCTAGATGGCACAGTGGGTAGAGCTCTGGACCTGGAATCACGAAGATCTGAGTTCAAATATTGACTTGGGGCACTTCCTAGCTTTGTGACCCTGGCAAAGTAATTTAATTCGCCTAACCTCAGTTTCCTCATCTGTAAAATGAGCTGGAGAAGGAAATGGACAAACCACTCCAATATCCTTGCCAAGAAAACCCCAAATGGAGTCACCTGGAGAAGGTCAAGTCTGAATAACAAAATGTAAGAAGCCAGGAAAAGTAGGAAGAAATAAGGAAGGTTTTTAAAAGCCAAACAGCATTTTATATTTCATCTTGAAGGTAATGAGGAGCACTTGGAATTTATTGATAGGATGGATGGTGACATGGTCAGGCATGAGCTTTACAAAAATCAGTTTGGCAGCTGAATGTAGGACACTGGAGTGAAGAGAGACTGGAGGCAAGGAAAACAATCAGCAGGTTATAGCAACAATCCAGGTGTGAGGCGTTGGGCCAGTGAAGAGAAGAGACATATACAATCTATGTTGCAAAGGTAGAAAGTACAGGATGGCAACAGATTGAATTTGTGTGGTGTGTGTGCTGAAATGAAAGTTGAGAGTCAAGGAGACTGGAAGAATGGTAGAATTCTCCAGTACCTTTAACGATAAGAGGGAACATGGGAAGAAGCAAAGGTTTGAGGACAAAGATAATGAACTCAGTTTTGGACACGTTGCATTTCAGACGTTCTGGGGAAATTCATTTCTAGAGTAAGAGGAAAGTGGAGGTAAGGAGAGAGGTTAGGTCTGGGTAAACAGATCTGAGGCTCATATGTATTCAATGATAATTGAGTTTATGGAAGATGATGAAAACACCAAGTGAAATAGTAATAGGGAGAGGAAAAAGCCAAACAAAAATCCTTGAGAGACACTCACACTTAGTGGTTATGACCTGTATTAAAAAAAAATAGCAAAGGAAACTGAGAAGGTAAACTGACAAGTAAGAAAGAACCAAGAAATAACAGAAAAGTCAAGAAGGCAGGAGGGTCATTAGATTGAGGAAAATTAAGCTTTTCAGATGAGGAAACTCAGTCTAAGAGAGGTAACTACTTCTCTAAGGTAATATAACTAGTAAGTCTCAGATCCGGGTTAAGAAATAAAGTATCTGGACTCCTTGATTTCACTTACATGATCTTGCTCCTGGTCCTCTATGCTCCTCCTCCTCTCACCATCTAATGTCTATTCCAAGGCTCCAAATAACTTCTACCCAAAATATTGTGATAGCATCCTAAGCAGTAATGCCTTACAATATCTTCTGCCTTTTAATGAACTTTTATACATTCATCAGATTAATCCTCTAGATGCACACAAATGACATCACTCTTATTCAAAAATCTTTAGTTTTCCCTTCACTGACCCTAAAATAAGTTATACCTTAACTAGTCATCAAAAGATTTCCACAACTTAAAACAAAGGCTTTTTCAGCCTTATTCCACACTATAGACAGTGCAGTCACACTGGACAATGCTTCATTCACAGAACATATTTCACATTTTTCTACTTCCATGCTTTTGTTCTTGTCATTTTTTAAAAATCCTTCTTCCAATGCTTTCTGTTAACCCCTACTCATCCTTCAAGATTTAACTTAAAAAATAATGCCTCGGGCAAATGGGTGGCTCAGTGGATTGAGAACCAGACCTAGAGACAGAAAATCTTACGTTTATATCTGGACTCAGACACTTGAAGTCCCAGCTATGTGACCCTGGGCAAGTCACTTAACCTCCATTGCCTCACCCTTACCACTCCTCTGCCTTGGAACTGATACAAACTATTGATTCTAGGATGAAAAGTAAGGGTTTTAAATATAATAATGATGCTTCCTCCTTGAGATTTTCCTTGATCTTCCTACCAAAAAGTAATGTTTTCCTTCCTCATCTGATCTACTCAATTTAATTCACCAAATACTGATGTGTAAAGAAAGCACTATGCTTATAACTGATCATATATTACCATTTATTGAAGTTATTCTTGTACATAGTGGAATGAGTTTTTGACTTGGAGTTAAAAGGCTTGAGTTTGAGTCCAATTGTGAAAAAGTTGCATAAACCGATTCAGTCTTGGTTTCATTATATAAAAACAGGAATAAAAATGTTACCAATATCCATCTCACAAAGTTTTGTGAAGAAAGTACTTTACAAATATGTCCTATTTTTGTGTTTCCTCTTTTCTACCACATAATAAAGTACTTTTTGTGGTTCTTTTTTTCTGTTTTTAAAATTATTAGAACTTATTTACAAGTTTCTCAGCCCTTCTCCCTCCCCTCCCCACATCCTAGAAGGTATCATCCAAGAGATCAATATGTATATGTAAATTATATTTTTCATGTTTCATTTCTTCATTCATGTACTTTCTTTTGTGTCTTTCCATTTTTCAGTTCATTCTCTGGAGGTGACATTCACAATTTATTCTTCCAGTATTAAATCTTTATCTGTGTATAATATTCTCTTGGTTCTACTCATTTCTCTGTTCATTATCCTGTGTAAAGTTCTTTCTATGCTTTTTAAAAATTAGTCAGCTCATTATTTCTTATGGCACAGTAATCATTATAAGGTTCTTGAAGAGAATGACCTTGTCTTAGTTATCTCTATATCTACATTGGTATCTACCAGAATTTTATGAGTATCCTAGGTATAAAGAGCCTATCATACACTATTTGAATTATCTATACCTGATGGTACCTTTTTTTTTTTTTACTATTTTGGTTCAACTTCTATCACTTAGAATGAGATCCTTGAGAGGCAGGAACTATTGTGCCTTTCTTAGAATTCCCAGAATTTAGCAAGGCACATAGTAGACAATTAATAAAGGCTTATTGATCAACTGATTTCATTAATGCTTTCTCTTCCCCATTCAACATCCTAACATAAGCATATTCTAAGGTTCAATCCTTTTTTGTTGTTGTTGTCCTCTCTACTCTTCCCATACAATATCTCACCTTTTTTTAAAACTTTCAACTAAAACTTATAAAGCAAATCACTTGAATTTCTGTCCTCCTTTGAATATCAGTTCTACATTTGCAAAGTCCTACTATATACTCCCAGGGTTTGTCCTACCACTTTCCAATGAAAACCAATACCACTGTCTCATTGTTACATCCATGCTCTGGATTCTTGAAGGCTACATCGACAGAGCACTAATGTTGGGCTTCCCAGGACAGAAAAGTTTTGAGTATGGACCCAGGAATGGATTGTGTCTATTGGCCAAGGTCCAACATTAATGAAAAGGTTCATCAGAGGTTTAGCCACCAAATGAAACCACAGTACCTTGTGCATACTAGGCATTTAACAAGTACAGCATCTATTTAATTGAATTAAAGGTCTTTTGGAAAGTCTGGGGGGATTTCAAGGGAGTTGGTTTGGTTTGGTTTTGCTATAGCAACTCATGAATCACTTATATAAAAAAGCATCTGAGGAAAGAGTTCCTATAAAGATGTAATCACAGATCATTGTTTGGGATATGGAATTATGTTTTGCTATCCTCTCAGACTCAACATTTTAAAAACCTGTAACTTTATCTATCTCTATCATTGATAAGATTCTCTACCAAAATTTCCTATTCCTGTTAATATTACAATTATTCTCCCAGGTATTTTCCTCACATATCTTTCTCTTTCTTTACTTTCCAACACCACCGAATCAATGTCTTACTGATTTTTTCTTGATAATTTATCTCACAACCATCCTGTCCATTCCATTTTCATTGCTATTGTCCTCTTTCAAGCTCTTACCATTTCTTCAATCAATCAATTTAAAAGCATTTAAGTGCCTAACACTGTGCTAAGAACTGGGGATATAAAAAGCAAAAACCAGGTAACCTTTGCCCTCCAGAAGCTTACCTTTACTCAAACAATACAAACGTAACTGAGTACATACAAAATACAAAGATGATTTGGAGTGCGTTAACAGATAAAAGGAATTGAGAAAGGCTTCATAAAGAAGGAGTCAACTGACTATTTTTGAAGGAAACAAAAGTTTCTAAGAAGTAAAAGTGAGGTAGGAATATATTCCATGCATATCCAGTCTTTCTTTCTTGAGCTCTAACTTCTAAGATCAAATATAAGCTTCTCTGTTTAGCTTTCAAAGCCGTACTTCTGGAAGATTTTTTTTTTTATCCATCCCCTCTGCCCCCCCTCAAAGGGCTACAACTCTCATGTGGGCCCTTGTCACTTCTTGCCTAGATTGCTGCTATATTCTTTTAATTGGCCTTTCTCTCCCTGTCTACTATCTCCTTTTCCTATTCTATCCTCTATGTCTTCCCCAGGTACATCTTCCTAAAAGGTTACTTAGATCATCTCACTCCTGATGAAAAGCCCTCACTGATTCTTTCCTATGAATTCCTTCCGTGCCATCTGGAACAGTTCTAATTAATTTTCATAGCGCTTCATAATTGCATTTCTATCATTTGATATCATTATAGCATTTTATCATTTGAATTTTACAACCCTTCTCTGGTATATGTTACAAATATTTTTATCCCTATGTTACAGATGAGAAAACTTGGGTAAGTTCCTACTAGCTTGTATGTAGCTAGTAATAATAATTGTAAAATCTGATATTTTCATAAAAACCTAAGGTGTTCAAAGTACTTTACATATATTATCTCATTCAAGCCTCAGAGTCTGTAAAGTGAAAGTACTGTCCCTGCTTGCAATGAGAAAACCAGAGGCCAAACACTTATGAGGACAATAAGATGGCACAATGGATAGAGTGCAAAGACCCCGAGTCAGAAAGACTCATCTTCCCAAGTTTAAATCTGTCCTCAAACACTAACTGTGTGCTCCTGGGAAGTCATTTAACCCTGTTTACCTCTGTTTCCTCATTTCTAAAGTGAACTGAAGAGGAAAATAGCAAATCTCTCTAGTATCTTTGCCAAGAAAACCCCAGATGGGTTCACAAGGAGTTGGACATGACTGAATAATAATAAACAGTTACTAATTGGCAGTCAGGACTCAAATCCAAGTTATATAGCTCCAAATTTACACTTTTCTCACTATTCGAGGATGTATTTAAGTACTTTTCTCATGCTACAATATACATCATTCATCTTATTTTTAAGTGTGGAGCAGAGAAGGGATTTTTTAGTCACAAATAATGTGGTAGCAAGGTATTAATACTCCATGATCCCTTCACAAAATATGATACTTCTCTCTGCCTCTTCTGACTCAGAGAGAGGTACTCACACTTCCTTTAAAAGGATCACCAAGTATTAATACCTTTTTATTATAGTAATACTTCTCGTGGCTAAATCCACTGACATTAATTGAGGGAAGAGAGAATCAAATCCTCCCCTCCTCTACACGTGAATACATCTTAATCTCCAGCTTCCTGTGGGAAAGGCAATATTCAAAACTATTCATCGGATCATAATCCTAGAGCTGAAGGAGCATCAGATAACATTCCTTATAAGATACTTATTTTGCATATTAGAAAACAAAGATCTAGCCAGGTCTGATTAAATAACCTGCCAAAGTCTAAAAAGAAGTAAAAATCAAAGGTGTAATTTGTACCCAGATCCTCAGATTCTCAGATTCTAGAAAAAATGTTCCTTCTACAACAATATACTGCCTCAGAAGTATTTTGAGTCCAGCATTTCTGAGGCATGGAATTAATTTCAGGAACAATCAGACCAGTGAAATATCACAGGCAAACAGAAAGAATTATTTGCGGCAGCTGAATGTCAAAATGGATAGATCACTGGACCTGGAGTCAGGAAGACTCATCTATCCTTAGATATTTTCTAGCTGTGACCCTAGGCAAGTCACTGAATCCTGTTTGTCTCAGTTTCCTCATCTGTAAAATGATCTGGAGAAGGAAATAGCAAACCACTCCACTGTCTTTGCAAGAAAATCTCAAATAGAGTCATGAAGAGTCAAAACAACTGACCAACAACAACAACAAGGGATTATCATCTATGATAGTTTATTAAATTAACAATAGCTATTTGATTTTGAGGACAAAAGTTAGTTTCTTAATTTAGGTAAGTAAATTTTGCTTTAAACTTATCATTCAGCTTCTAACAGTACTAACTTGCACTATGCCAACCACGTGATCATTCAAGCCAAAGATAAATAAGATCTGTTCCTTGACTCATAAATATTCCCCCACTCCAAATTCTTCACTATGTATGAGCACTACTCATCACAGACTTGGCATTTTTTATAAGTGTTAGTGTAGTGAAATGATCACAATTCGGGTCATAAGATCTTTGAAACTTCACATTTATACTAAAGTTGTATCTAGACTTAGCAATCAGAACAAAACAAATGAGAAATCAACCTTCCTGCCTGTTTTCTACTTCATTTACATGATATTAAACCACTTCCTGATATTAGCAGAAGGGTAAGGAAATGCTTTTTGGTGACATATATAGATATGTACAGTGTACAATCTGTAATGGCAAGATGTAAAAAGATACAAACCAATTACCACACAGATTCTCCCATTTTTATGAGTAGACAGCCAGGCAAACAGAAAAAAGATGAATTTGATGACTCCCTTATGCATAAGTTCTTAAGATAATAATGAGAACAACAAGAAAGAGAAGTCATATCTACATAATTTTTTAAAGTTTATAAAACCTTTTTCTCATAGGAGTCCTGATAGTTTATGCCACCAAAAATAAAAAAGAAGTTTCATCTTTACCTGTGACAATTACCAAAATAAATATGTTGAGAGCCCCCTTATTTTTTCTGATATAGCAACAATATATATTGGAAAAGTTTTAGAAATAATTGCAAGTAAATCTGCAATATCCAATTTAACAAACATTAATCAAATGCTTACTATTGTATTCAGTTCTGTGTTTGGCCCCAAAAAAAGGCACAGAGGCTAACAATATATTAGAGAAATTATCCCCTAAAGTCTTGCTCTAGTCATATTGTTGTCTCAAGGTGACCTAGGGATCTTGAAGGTTCTCCAGTGGAGTGCAAGCACTGACAGGTACCACAAGCTGGAGAAATTTTCAAGTAACTATGTAAAGATGAACCTTATCATGTTCTAATGACTAATTAAGCTTTGGGTGGACTAGTTATCAGGTTAGCCATTTGGTGATGACTCCTGAATGTCACTGAAGTGATTGAGGAATTATGACCTATGATCTTATCAATGGAAGGGATATAATACACACCAGCCAAATCACAGAACCTTGAATTACCTAAGTAGAAGAAGTCATATGGTATGTGAAAAGCAGTGCCAGGTAATGCAAAGAGTCCTAATGAGATCTCACTTCAAGTCAATCAAGCAATCAATAAGCATCATAAATGCCTACTATGTGTTAGACATTGTGTAAAGTTCTGGAAATATAAAAAGAAGCAAAAGATAGTCTTTGCTCTCAAGTAGCTTATAGTCTAATGGGAAGACACAACATGCAAACAAATATATCCAAAGCAAGCTATATGTAAAATAAATAGGAAATAATTAACAGAGGAAAGAAATAAAACACTTGGGAAAGGCTTCCTATAGGAGGTAGAATTTTAGTTGGGATTTAAGGAAGCCAAGTAAGTCAGGAAGCAGAATTGAGGAGGTAGAGTGTTTTGAGCATGGGAGACAGCCAGAGAAAACACCCAGAGCCAAGAATTTCAGTGTCTTGTTCATGGAAAAACCAATGTCACTGGATTGAAGAGTAGATACATATGTTGGGGAGTAAGGCTTAATGATACTAGAGAGGATGAAGAGAAATAGGCAATGAAAGACTTGGAATACCAGAGTTATTTTGTATTTGTTGCAGGAGGCAATTGAAACCAACAGTCTATTGTGTATTTTTGGAGTGACATGATATGACCTGAACTTCAAGAAATCTCTTTAGTGGCTGAATAGAGGTTAGATTGGAAAAGACAGAGATTTGAAGTAATCAGGACTACATTATAACAGTCTAGGCATGATTTTGTAGGGAGGGTTTGTTAGAAAAGACAATGAGTTCAGTTTAAAATGTCTACTCAATGTCCAGCACAAAAGGTTTAAAAGGCTTTTAGAGATGCAAGATTAGTGGTTGGTAGGTGGTCTGGGGCAGAATAGCTAAATTTGAGACTCATCAGCATAGAAATTTAATTAAACCCATAAGGACATGATGAGGTCACTAAGTAAAGCAGTTTGGAGGAAGAAAAGAAGGCTTAGGACAAAAAAATCCTGAGGGTCACCTATGGTTAGAAGACATGATCTAGAGGAGGTTCCAGCAAAAGAGACAAAGAAGGAGCAGTCAGATAGGTAGAAGGAGAACTAGAGAGAGATATCTTGAAAACCAAAAAAGAAGAGAGTTTCAAAGAAGAAAAACATTATCACAGTGTCAAAGTCTACAGTGAGGTCAAGGTAAGGATTAAGAAAAGAACACTGGATTTGGGAAATAAGACATCATGAATCATTTAGGAGGCTGAAGTGTTGGTGGAAAAAGATCAGAAGCCAGATTGTAAGAGGTGAAAAAGAAAGTGGAAGGAGAAATAGTGGAGGCACTTACTGTAGATGGCCTTTATGAGGAGTTTAATTAGGTAAAAGAGAAATAGGATTATAGAGGGGATGGAAGGATAAGTGAAGGTTTCTTCAGAATAGGGCATATTTGTAGGCAGTAGGGAATAAGACAGTAAATAGGGAGATTGAAAACAAGTGAAAGACAAACAAATGATCACAAAAAAACCTATAAAACATATAAAGTGATGCAAAGTGAAGTGAGCAATATCAGAATATTGTACAAAGCAACAACAACAATGTATGACTTAACTATTATCAGCAATGCAAGGATTCAGGACAACACCAGGTTATCCACTGCTATAGAAGGAACTGGCTGAATATGAACACAGATTGAAGCATACTATTGCTCACTTTATTTCCTATGAATTTTTCTCTAGTGTAAGCAATATGTATTTTCTTTTGCAACATGATGACCATGGAAATATGTATGATATGATAACATGTGTATAACCTCTTTAGGAGGGAGAAAGGAAGAAAACATGGATTGCAAAATACCAGAAAATGATTACTAAAAATTGTATTGACATTGTATTGACAAAAATTGTATTGACAAAAAAAATACATGAAAGAGTGGACATAATAATGTGAACAATGTGTTGGGGAAAGAGAATGGAATGGGATCACTTAAAAAAGTAGATGGGTATTAAAGTCCTACTATGATGTCTATATTGTACAATGTATAATCATAAATAATCCACTTTGGCCCTTTTTACCCTCATTCTCCTTGTCCCTAACTCAGAAAGAATACAATTTTAACTTAAATTCCTTCAGAGTTGTGTGGAAAGCACTTTATAAACAATAGAGGATTCTAAAGATGAATTTTCTTAATTATAAAAATGGTCATGCTTAATCTGTCTCTTCAAGGATTTTATAGTCCAGTAAGGGAGACAAGACAGGGACAAAAACAACTGCAATACAAATTAGGATTCTGTGAGTGCACAGGAGAAGTTCAAAGTGTTGATGAAAGTTCTGAAGATGGATATTCATTCTGAATTAACAACTACTAAAAGAAAACTATATGGAATATCTGAAAGCAATTGAGATTTTAATTTTAGTCTTTTCTTATGAGGAACATATCACATTAAAACCTACATATTAGGGGGCAGCTGGGTAACTCAGTGGATTGAGTATCAGGCCTAGAGATAGGAGATCCTAGGTTCAAATCTGACCTCAGACACTTCCTAGCTGTGTGACCCTGGGCAAGTCACTTAACTCCCATTGCCTAACCCTTACCAGTCTTCTGCCTTGGAATATAATTCCAAGGCAGAAGACTGGTAAGGGTTTTTTTTTTTAAAACCTACATATCAATCATTCCTTAACATACAGATGACATAATAATTTGACTTTTATAAGCCTTGTGCATTCAATAGGCATATATCTAATAGAGTATTTTACTAAAATATAAATTTTAAATTATTAATCTAAAGGTCTAGATGTGTTTGCTAACAACAAAGAATTATATGAAATGTGCTATCTTACTTACCTTATCTCCAAAACCAAAGAGGAATTGATTTTCCAACCTTCTACAGAGTGCTGAAAGATTGAAGATCCACCTTTTCGAATGATTTTATTAGAATTATTGATCAGTGGTCTATTGGAACACAGCTCATCATCTCTGAAATGTAACACAGAAAATAATTTTTTTTAAGTTGGAAAACTCAAAAATTTTCAGAAGCATTCCAAAATAATCTAATCTGAATATATGATAAAATAGATACACCAGCAAATGTGACCCCAATAAAACTCATCCTATTGTATTTATTAGGGATAGGCTAGAGGGGAAGGAATGGTAAAAGTGGGAGATAACTATAGCAGAATATAAATTCATATATAAGAGAGGAAGGATATGGCTTCCCTCTTTCTTATACCCTAATCACTTTGGTTGGTAAATCATAAAAAGTACTCTCTTTATGAGGTGTGGACATCTAGCCAGTTAAGTCAAATATGCAAATAAATTTGACAAGCCACTGGAATATTTAAACAACTAGCTCCTCGACGAATTTTTAGAGTTCCTAAGTAGCACAGATTTCAAGTAAACTGTGAGGGTGGGGACCAGAAGGAATTCTCTCTAACACCATCCTCCTTGCTGAATAAGTAGCTTTGAAGGGGAACTACTCAACTAGTAGGAGACCCAATACTGATTTCAGAGTACCCCTTATTGATTTCAGAGTATACATACACACAAAGATACAACAATTAGCCTCCTGACAGTCCCTGCAGTATCAGTTGTGGGCTGATTTGATTCACATGTATCCTATATGTATGTACCACTACTGTACTCTTTAAGTGAAAGCCCACTGTTCCCCCAGATGCTATGTGTATTTGTAGTACTCCCTGGGTTTATGGGAGGAATGAGTTGTAGTCACTGTTTTTACTTTGCCATAATGTTAGAAGCCTTTGCTAAGAGTCAGTTGTATCCACTGGTTGATCCTTAACAGTTGTGGAAGTTCATGAGCTACATAGTTTTAGTAAGGCCACCTGGAACCTGAAGAAATCACCCCAATAAGCACCCAACCTGCAAATCTGAAAGTGGTACCTGGAGAACAGCTCCAGTGGGTGCTTTTTGGAATAAAACCATGTTTACTTGAGGAAAGGTCATAATTCTTAAGAGTCATCTATTGAAATGCCTATACTCTTCTCTCTTCAGACCACAAAAATGTATATACAGTTTCTTCCTCTTTTCAAGCTAATTGCAGAGTTAATTGTTTTGCACTCAGTCCTCAAAAGATCAACACAATGAGAAGGTTGGTCCTGAACTGAGTAGGTGGGAGCTGCCCCCTAACAGTTCACATCTTCAGTTCTAAAGTACTAAAGAATCAATCCTTAGGAAACTAAAATGAATCAGTCGTATGCTCAGATGTTTTCTTATTGTTTATATGGCCTGAGACATTAAAAATGCAGCTGCTAATGATGAGACAATGAGCAACCAAAAACTTTCTCCAAAATATACAGTTATTCCCTGACGTATTTTATTGACTTTTAAAAAATGTTTAGGATTTTCAAAACCCTTTTGAAATATAAGAAAGATCTTTACACAATCTTCTAGTCATTCTCTAGTTATTATGCAGGCAAACCTCTTCCACTATCAATGGAAATTCTGCCTGGGCAACAGCTGCTGGATGAATTCTGTAATTGGAGGCTTACAGTACTGTATTTTGTTTTGCATTCTTTTAAAATGATGTAGTTAGAATTTGAAGCAGTGCAAATGAAAATCTGCAGTCAACGCCCCCTCCCAAATTTAGAGTTCTTTTAAAATTAATATCCTAAAATATCTTTACTGATGAAAATGATACATTAACAAGCCCATACATGGCTAATAATAATCATCTTACAAAGGTTGCTTGAGAGAGAAGGGAACATAAGGTATAATTTAGCATTCAGTGGCAGTGAAGTCAATTTTTATCTTCTAAGCCTAATGATTGTAGGTGTCCACAAATGAAAATATAGAGAGATAGAAAAGAACATTTGAACTTTAGTAGCTGTTTTTTGAGACTATGAATGGTTAAGTGCAAATATGTTATCCGTCTTGGAAAAGCAACACAAAAGCACATGTTGTCCTAACAGTAGGTCAGCAGCAGCATCTTTCCCTAAGTGGAAACTGTCTCACATTAAATAATGTGTTTGTAAAGTATTTAGAATGATAAAAATGCATGTTTTGTTATCACTACATTCATCATGACTCTGTGAAAAAGTAAAAATTGAATATGAGACATACATGTGCAGAATAATTGATGACCTGGGATCACCTGGTGTGATATATTTAATACACAGAGTATGCTGAAATACAGATTTTTAAAATGAGAAATATTTTTAAAAGAATGTGAGGAGCTATTGATCCATTATCATATTTAGCTCAGTTGCTAGTATAATTTTCCCCAAAAGATTGTATTGTGTTTATTTTGTATGCAATTTATACAGAAGGAAGGGGAAGGGAATAAACACTGATATAACACATACTGTGTACCAGGCACTGTGTTTTACAGTATGTCCCTTGATCTTCAGAATAGTCCAGTGAATTAAGGACTGTTATTATTCCCATTTAGAGAAAACTGAGATTGACAGAAGTTAAGTGACTTGCCAAGGGGGAAATGGCCAGTTTAGTGTCTCAGGTCAAATATGAACCCAGGTCTTTCTAACCCCATACTCAGAACTCTATCCATTACACCACCAGTCCAGTGTACTATGCTTCATGTTCATTTATGAATGTTAATTCCCTCAATAGAATGTAATCTTGAGAGAAGGACTCTTGTTACTGTATCCCTAACACCTTCCACAAAACTTGGCAGAGAGTGGGCACTTAATCAATGCCTGTTTATTTCATATTTTGCTCATGGAAATTTTGAAATATGCCTAGATCAGTGAACTAACAATATGACATGCACTTTGCTTAAATTTTATAGGAGTGGCTACCTTCTGAACCACAACCATGACAGAAGGCATTGTTAGTTTAAATTAAACAAACTTCCTCAACTACCTTCTAGTCACTAAAAGCAATGAGGTCTGAAACAGGAGTGTACTATTTGAGGCTGACTTTTTCTCTACAAATTTCAATAGCTCCTCTGAGTATTTAACTCATGACTATGGTAACATCCTGCCTTATTAAAAAGTATTTTCCTTCCAGTCTATGCTTTGTACAATAATACCAATCTTATTTTCTTCTATCCAGATAAAACAAAATTTGCAAACAACTTCAGGGAATAGAATTCTCTCAAAAGCCTATCCTACCATATGATGCAATACACGTGCCTCAAGGAAAATTAGCAAAATACATCAAAAAAAGTATAAATTATACTGGAAGGAATCTTCCCTTATACTAAGCTAAGAATAATTCATTAAACTTATCCTCTGTATGGCACTGGTAACTGGAGCTAGTCATTAATTATATTACTAGTATATAAAAATAATATTTACTCTTTGAAATGCTTCTCATGCATCTTCACAATTTATTTGACAAAGTTTGCAATATATTCCAAATATAATGCAATAACACAATTTTACTCATGCTTTCTAATATCATTTTATCCCAAATGTTGTGCAATAAAATCTACTACAAAACTTTTTCTGCACAATGATAAGTTTTGATACTTGGTGTAAATTCTACAAATGATCATGTAAGTCTGTTCATCACACAGAAAGATCAAACTGTTTAGCCTTATCATTATATAATGTTGAAACAGTGGCATATGACAGTAAAGGATTTCATTTTACTTTCATAAGAACTCTAATAGTAATTAGGAGAACTTTATGTATATATGCATATGTAGAGAATATGTATATATATACACATATATAGAATGTATGCATGTATGTATATGTGTATATGGGCGTATACTATGTATGTACTATGTAAACCAAATTAGAGAACTAAAGTTTGGATTTCCTGAAATTCAACAATAGGATTCAACTAGAAATAGCACTGAACTAACTTTTGGGGTATAGGAAGAACACTACATAAATGGAGAATGCATATACTAATGCTAATGGTATATGTAACGTAAGTTACACAAACACACATACACACATACTTTTTTTAGCTAACTTAGCTGAACATGAGAGAAAATGTCTTAAAGTAACTATAAGATGGCATACTGGACAAAGGGATAGCCTCAAAAAAAAACAAAACAGGAAGATCATTATGCAAATCCCTCCAGATATATACTGTCTGTGTGATCCTGTGCATTCTAAGCAACAATCTATGCCTTCCTTTTGCAACTATCAGAAGATACTGATATGCATTGGTCGAAAAAATTTCCTTATAGCAACTTACTCATAGTTCTAATCTATATCCCAGTTCCTATCCTAAAGAAAAGAGTATCTTACAAAGAAGTCAAGATAGCTTATAAAGGCAGAAAGAAAACATAGTTACTATCAACAAATGTGTAAGTAACATATACCATATTTCCATTAATTTAACTATCTACAGTATTTATCTTCATTATTTGTTAACTTCCCTTCTAAACATGAATAATAGAGCACAACAATGAATGTTGCCGATAAATATAGTATTAGAAAAATCATCTCATAAAGACTTTGGCCAGTCAACAAAGTCAATGAAATAGGTTACATCTTCTCAAATGGTTACCAGTTAATGGAAATCAGTCAACTCAAAGAGCATTCTGGCAGAAGTCTCAACAAGAAGTCAAAGAATCAGGGATGCAGAGCCAGAAGAGATCTAAGAGATCAAACTAATCCAACTACTCTCATTTTATAGATGACAAGCAAGGTGATATAGTAGAGAGTGATAGAGCTGGGATTTGAACCCAGCAAATCTAGCTGTATTTCTCCATATTACATGGCTTTGTTTATGTTTAGAATAACTGAAATTTCCCATTGGTCATAATAGTCTTGGTTTAGCAGCTGCTGTTCAGAGAATCACCAAATTTCAGAGTTGGAAAAAAAAATCTCTGTAGCAGTCTAGTCAAACCTGTAGTCTAAGAATTAAACTTCCTCTCTTCTCCCATTCTTTCTAAAACATACTTGACAAATGTTAGACAGTCTCTTCTTGAAGACTCACTGAGAGGGAAAGCACTAGTTCCCAAGGAATCCTACTCCATTTTTTATTAGTTTTCATTGCTAGGAAGGGCTGAGAGTTTTTCCCTAAAATTAAGCCTCAATGTGCTTCTGTTCAACTTTTACTAGCCCTGACCTCTAGAGTTAAACAACCAACCAAAATAATAAAAGTCTAATTCCTCTTTCATATAACGGACAATTCTTCAAATAAATGAAGGTGAGTGTCTCCCCAGGATTCTCTGCTTCAGGCCAAACTTTCTCATTTTCTTCAACCAATCCTCACAAGGATTCCACTTACCCTCAAGGAAGGCATATTGGGAGAGTAATGGTAAAAGTTGTATTAAGCACAGCTGTTCTCATTATTTCTCTCCTTTCCCAGCTATTGCTTCTTTAATATATTTGGAAACTAATGTTTCAAGGTGTTACTACTGACTCTAAGCTGAAATTCCAGGCCCTCCCAGAAAAGGGAAAAAGCTTTAGAGAAAGGACACTGGAACTTTCCAGAAACTAATATATAATTATATTGTCTAGGGTCTCTTCCAACTCTAAACCTCAGCTCTAAGCTGTAGATGGCTCTCAGACATACCTCACTGCCCACCTGCAATGCATGTAGTGCCCCCCAAAGGCCAGCGACTGAGTCTGTTGCTTAACTCAGATTTTTAATATTGGTCTGGACACAGAACTGGGCTTCTCTACCTGATCAATGTGAAACAAACAACTCTGGATGCTTTAGGGCTTCAGGGGAAGTTTTGGGAGGAGAAGGTAGAGGAAAACCTGTCATTAAAGAACTGCATTTATTAAAGCCTTATACTAGCAATTCTATTAGTTGTGGCTATGCTGAGATTTAGGAGAAGCCCCAAGGCTCTTCCCAGGATTCACTCTACATCACACCAAGTTTCATTTCTGGAAGAATGGGAGAAGCCAAAGGCAAAATAGGTTATCTATCACCAGTTAGTGACCGCAAAGCTAACCCTGACACCCAAAGAAGAATCAATGGGGTGGGGGGAGGGGGGAGAGGCGGCTGGGGGCAGCAGGCAGAAAGCTGAGGGCGGAAGAGGGGAGGCTCCGATGGGCTCGCCACACAAAACAGTAATATAAAGGAGGAGCATGCATTGTTTTATCCAAGCCACACAAGTCCCTTTTCCGAGAGATACTGGTTACAGGCAAGCTATACAGCTCTGCAACTCCGCGCTTTTTCAGATAACACCGAAGGGAAACCGCAGCTCAGGCTCTCGAGGGTGCACAGCTCAGCACCCTCAGCTGCAACAAGGGCCCGCCTACGTTCTTCCTCCGGCTCGGGACTGCAGCCTCAAGTAACGAAGCTTCTTAACTGCGGATGAAAGAGAAGAGCATGCCGGCAGCACCCCAGGAAGGAGTAGGTGAGGCACCGGTCTTAGTCCGCCGAGATAACACGCTCTAGGCAAGCAAAGCAAAGAGCTTTAAGCACACGCTGTATCTGCCTCCGTCTCCAGACGCGCCCCTCCCACCCTATCTCCCCTGTGGAGAGAGCCAGTTTGACCACACGCCCCTCTAGTACTGAAGACATTTCGCTGTTATTTCCACTTACAAAAGCTTGACTTCTGGAAATGGCTTACCATTCGAGGTTCCCAGGGAGAAAGAGAGATCCTCTCTCCATCTATGGAAATCCCCTCATTTTCATCCATCAATTTGCCAGAGACCCCCTTTGTTTGATAGAGAGATAGGTCTGCAGGGTTTACCCCATACTCTCCGCCCACAGTCTCCACCACCACCACAACCCCTCCTTCACCAAAAACGTCCTCTTTGTCAAATGCTGTGTCCGGTTTTCTCTCCCCCCCCCCCCCCCATACATATACTCTTAGACCATCACTCCCCTCCCCCTCCCCGCCCCATCTATCTTTTACGCATTTTTGATAACCAAGCCTTTCAAACCTTCCTCTTCCCCCAAGCTACATTTCTAATACACTGACTTCCTCTTAGGCTAGCAATGTCTACCTAGATGAAAAATTCCCTCTCCCCTAGTCATCCTCTTAACTTAGATTATTAGTCCTTAGGGAGCGGTTGCCTATGCCTGGGAATGAAGTGCACGAAGTTTGGAGTGTATGTTGGGGAGGGGGGGGGGAGCACTCTTTAACAGGGGCATGCAAAGCCTGGGTTTAAGTGGATTTCACTCTGAGTAAAAGCTAAAGAATAAAGAAACTAGCAGAGATGTCCACTAACAAGGAGTTTCTGAGGTTAGTTGTCTCAGGAGGGAGACCTGTTTCCAAAAATGAATTTTTAACCGTCTTTACACCCTCGCAAAAAGTGTGCATGCTACAATAGAAGTAAAGTTGCAGTAATCTCCTGGGTAAACTTCGAAGTCATAAAAAAACGGTGAGGAAGGAAGGGCGATACAAGATAATCAGAGACCTTGGGATGTTCTTAATCCATTTGCCCATCTGAATGAAATGAAGAAATTGAACTGAAAAAAAAAATGTTATTTTGTAGCGCTCTGTAATCTAGTTCTTAAAGCTGCTACCAAGATGTCAAAATCTTTAGCTTCTTTCAAAACAAAATGTAAATAAAAACTGAGATACTAGCTGTAAGCAGTTAGAAATTATGGTAGACAGATATTTAGGAAGAATGAAGGGAGGAAGGAGAGAGGGGAAAGGTAGTTTATACTTTTTTGAGTTTGAAAGCTCGTCAACTATTTTGTGTATCAAGAGGGCAAGGTAAATAAAGACCTCACTTGAATTCTACCTCGGAGATTAAAAAGGAGTCCCTCCACTAACTCCTTGTTTACATATGAGTAGTTACTTCTCCTTTGACTTCTTTAGGCTTCAAGACCGCACATACACAGCTGAACTACTACAGAAAAGGATTGGGGGTTGGGGAAACACACATTTGAGTAGGAGCCTATTTTATTTAAGAGGCTAAACAAAGCACACAAACATACACACACACCCCTCTCTCCAGCAGTTCCTTCATCTACATTATCATGTCTTCTACCGCTTTTGTTAGACCCACACTTTGCATTTACCCTATGAGTTGCGTTTCCTGATGCTCCTCAGTTCTTGCTATTTCTTTTGTCTTATAAACGATCAGGAGGATACTTATCGTGCAGATAGTCCACCTCTTCCTAATGGAGCGCATCTTGCCAGCCCAGGGAAATCCTTTTTTCCCCCCTTTTACACCTTCGTTTTGCATAAAGATTCCGTTTGGTGTGTAGGGGGTAGGATGAAAATCTATAAAATGAGAAGGAAGCCTGGAGCTCTGATCACAGGAGATCAGGGACACAGAAGACAGTGGCAGTGGCAGTGGCTGCTGCTACGACGACGGCGGCGGTGGCGGCGGGTGTTCCTCTCATGCTAGTGAAGAGGTCGGAGGTTTCCACTGGAGCCCTAGCTCAGCTCTGGGTCCCGGGGCGTTCCCTATAGCTCCGCGCCTGCCTCACTCATGCTCTCCTTTCGTTTCACATTAAACACCTTGTGAGACTGAGGTGGCAGAAGCTGCAGCTGGGCTCCAGAACGTCACTAGCCCTTCCCTTTTCCTAGCAGGGAAATGATGAGCAGAAACCAGCCAATCGCCGGACGTAGGGGGCGGGGGCTGCTGATTCCTCCCTTTGCAGGCCGGCCGCTGTTTTTTGTAATTGTAACATTGCCTTCTTCTCTCATTGTAACCCTGACTGAGACAGAAAACGGCCACACCGCTTAGCAACTACACACGTGTCGAACAACTCTTAGGGAAGTTTTCACACCATCTTGAAGTACCAGAAGAGTAAGTTTATGAGATCCCATCTAAACTTCTAAAGGAAATACAGGTGCTTCTATGGATTCTCATCAGGAGGAATATACATCAGATATAACTGTCCAGAGGGGAGAAATTTTAAAAGATTTTGCAGTTAGTTGACAGGGAGATTCCTCACTAAAATGTCAATCAAATCCTGATTTTGACTTCATAGAAAAGTGAACATGACCAAGAAATAATGGATGAATGTAATTTATAACTTCATATTTAAATATTTAAATGCTTTTAAAAATCATGTCACTAAGATAATCACCAGTCATCTTATTATACATGTTTAATTTTATTTTTTTCATTGTAAGTTGAGTTTTCTGTGTACCCCATGCCATAGAGGACCCTGTTCCACAAAGGACTTCTGCTCAGACTCCAGAATGAAATCTTCCTGGAGCTGACCTGACAACAAAGAGGAGAGTTAAGATTCCTTATTCTGTCTGGCTTGTTATGTTCCTCCCTATAGTAGACTTCTGAAGAAAATATCTAAAAATAAAGCTTTAGATATAACTCACATCTAGGTCTCACAGAAAAGGATTAACAGTTATAGGTACTTAATAGGTGCAACTACCAGGCAGAGGACAGGCTATTTATTTTTTCTTCCATAAGAGAAATGCTTAAAACTGAAATGATGCATTAAAGTACATATTAATTAATACATAAAGCATAAAAGGAATCCATTATCACCATCTTTATAATCTCTGTAAAAATATTTTGTGAGACTGCTGAAATTCTAGACCAAGCTAAGAATGGCTCTTTATGGTTCAGCATGAACTTATTGGAAAGTCATCTCCTAGAAGTGGTGAAGTTTTAGGAAGCTGGACAGCTAGAACTGACAGCGTCTTCTGATTTCTGGAACTCTTGAGGTTTCAACTAGGTCTAAAAAAATGCTCTTTTTTATGGTAATGTTTAGAGACTTGGGTACAGGGAAAGAAACACAAAATAAAACAGACAGCCAAGAGCTTGAGGAACAATTTCTGATACACTTAAGCAAGTATAAAGTATTACTGCCATGTGCTTCAAAAACGGAGAGAGGAATTCCCTCTCAACCTTTCCAAAGTCTAGGAAAGAGGTGCTTGGGTCTCAAAGTTATAGGTTCAAAAGAGAAAAGGACAGAGCCCTTCAGTAGAGCCTTTCAGTATATCTTATTGGCTACTGAGGAGATTACTGTTTCCTGACTCAGTCATCAGCCATCTTCAACAGAATACCCCAGTTATGAGGACCAGTCCAGTCAGAAGCCACTGTGTTACAATAATTTTTGTTTCCATGTTATACAATTCTTCCTCAAAAGGGAATAATGTACATGTCCAGCTCTAGAGACATCTTGCTTTATGCTTACAAAAAAATTAAGAGAACATTTACTATTGAAAAATTTTATTTTGCAGAGTACATCTTGTCTGCCCAAGAAAATCCAAATGTTCTTCATTTTACAAGTTCTCCTTTGCATAGTTTTTTTTTCTCTTATGCTGTTTTTGTCTGTTCAGTTTTGTTTTTGTTTTAAGAAGAGAGGGTAAGGGGATGATCAGAGCTAAAAATCAATGATGCTGCATGCAGTGATGACCAAGACTGCTGCTGTCAGCTGTGCTAAAATGGGCCTAATTTTTTGCTGTTCTCAGTCTCTCTGAAGAGCTTAGCTCTTAAATCCATTTATGAGCATTTCTTTATAGATTTGTAAGAAAAGACAGATATCAACCAGTTCCAGTAAAGTATTCATTTGCCAATCTTCTAAAGGAAAGAGATCACCTAGATTCAAGCGAAAAGAGTTGCTAATTTACCAACTTAAAAAATTATTTTTCCTTACTGTTCCTGCCATATATCTTTGATTTTCTCACATTATTATTGGATCTAAGATTCCCATCCTGTTTCAGTATTATCCTCACAGCTTAGAGCAAGCAATTATGAAGCATTATTAACACTACAAGCAGCCCATCAGGACCTTTTCAAGTTTATTGATGCTTAAACAAATCTTCAAGCCTTGGTACATTTCTGTTGCAGTGGCTGCTTCTTCTTCTTCTTCTTCTTCTTCTTCTTCTTCTTCTTCTTCTTCTTCTTCTTCTTCTTCTTCTTCTTCTTCTTCTTCTTCTTCTTCTTCTTCTTCTTCTTCTTCTTCTTCTTCTTCTTCTTCTTCTTCTTCTTCTTCTTCTTCTTCTTCTTCTTCTTCTTCTTCTTCTTCTTCTTCTTCTTCTTCTTCTTCTTCTTCTTCTTCTTCTTCTTCTTCTTCTTCTTCTTCTTCTTCTTCTTCTTCTTCTTCTTCTTCTTCTTCTTCTTCTTCTTCTTCTTCTTCTTCTTCTTCTTCTTCTTCTTCTTCTTCTTCTTCTTCTTCTTCTTCTTCTTCTTCTTCTTCTTCTTCTTCTTCTTCTTCTTCTTCTTCTTCTTCTTCTTCTTCTTCTTCTTCTTCTTCTTCTTCTTCTTCTTCTTCTTCTTCTTCTTCTCCTCCTCCTTCTTCTTCTTCTTCTTCTTCTTCTTCTTCTTCTTCTTCTTCTTCTTCTTCTTCTTCTTCTTCTTCTTCTTCTTCTTCTTCTTCTTCTTCTTCTTCTTCTTCTTCTTTTTTTTAGAAGAAACTAGAAGGATAACAACCTCAATTTTCAGGTTAAATCATTGCCCAGAAAGTGTGACTGGTGGAAAGATAGAGGGAAACACAACCTAACATCAAACCCTGAAATATATAAACACAACAGTTCTAGTATAAGGGGAAACAAAGATCCATATCTTTTAATCTCATCAAATTAATTAAGCATTTCCCTAATTAATATAAAGAAAGTTTGGTAGATTATATAATGAGCTGACCTTGGAGACAGGAAGAGGAGAGGAGGTTGAATCCTACCTGAGATTCTTTTTTATTATCCCTGGGCAAGCTATGCAACTTCTCTACACTTCAATTTCCTCACCTGGAAAATGAGGGAGTTGGTTTTGCTGACTTTTAAGGTCATTTGCAGCTCTAATTCTTTGATATTATGACTGCCCCAAAACACACATACACACACATCCCCATATGAGGTGTGACTAGAATAACTTTCTAAGCTAGTGGGAAAGTACAGAATATAAATTTATTAAAGAATATAAAGGTTTCAGAATATCAACCTTAAAAGAAACTGGTAAAGTTGCCATCACTCATCCCCCAAATCCTACTCCTTCAAAACAATTACTAAAAAAAAGTTCAAACCCACACCTGGGTCTTGTTATAACCTCTCAGAATATGCAAATTTAAGAGTTCCAGGGGGGGAAAAGTGTCATTCCACTCTTGAATAAACTGATTTCATGGATATACAAGTTCTCTCTCTCAAAAAGTAATTTAGAAAGTTCTTCTGAAATTTATTTCTTAGATATTTGCCCAGGAAACAAAGCAATTAAGAGCCCTACCAATTGTCACACAACCTACCTGAACCCTGGTTTTCTTTACTCAAAAGCTTTCCCCAATCCACTACCCTATGCTGCTTCCCTAAAAGAAAGGAGAAAAAAAGTAAATTTTCTATTACTACCTTTTGGGGAAAATGGCATAAATTTATTCTACTGTTTTGCATTTCACATTAAGATGAACATTTCTGAATAGCTAATATATCAGCAAAACTCTCCAGAGATTCTACTTCCGGTACCATGAACAGTTGCTGTTTGGAGGAGTTTTGTTTCAACAGTTTAATATGCATATTCATAGAATAAGCATCCAGCACATTTAGGATTTCAATATGAATAAAGATGTAGTCCAATACTGAGTCATAGTTGCAGGAATTCCTGTACAACTCAGCATGCTATTGCACTTAAGGTGGCTAAGAAGATTGAGCAATCTTGCCAGCCCACAAAATGCTCCTTTAGTACTCACCCCCGCCAATTAGTATGCCAATTTTCATGAAATTAATCAATTCTAGTTTGATCCTAAATTATCCTTCCCCTTTTCAGACTGCCAGATCTTCAAGGCAGGGATAAATTTGTATTTATTCAGCACAATTTCACAATTATACAGCATCTTATAAATAAATGATGTGAATAATAATGGCAGTTGGATAAAAACAACAACAAAAGGCTATTTTATTTGTTAACATTACTTTTTAATCCCTACCAGTACATTTCAGTACAACTGAGAGGTAGAGGTTTGGAGAAAAGGAAAAGGATTAAAATACATTCCCATTTCTTTAGTGGGTTTCTTTCTTTTTGTCTTTTATTATAATCAGAAATATATACCTATGTTAAGGCCTTTCAAGGTTCTCCACAATTTGTCTTTAACCTCATTTTCTAGCCTTATGTCATGGCTCTTCCCTTAATGCACCCTACCTCCCCAGCCAAACACAGTTACTTAGTACCACTCCCATCTCTTTCAGTCCTCTCCTAGATATGGGTCTCCAGGCTGTCCAACATACCTGAAATGGATATTATTCTTTTCCCTAATTTCCACCCATTGATATCTGTCTAATCCAGTGGTTCCCAAACTTTTTTGGCCTAATGCCCCCTTCCCAGAAAAAATATTACTTAGCCCCCTGGAAATTAATTTTTTAAAAATTTTAATAGCAATTAATAGGAAAGATAAATGCACCTGTGGCTATCACCGCTTCCCTGGATTGCTGCAGCAACCACCAGGGGGCAGTAGCGCCCACTTTGGGAATCACTGGTCTAATCCTTCAAAACTATATTTAGAGGTCATGTCCTCCATGATTTCTTCCTTGATCTGCTCAGCTATAATTGTGCTCTATTCCCCTTGGAGATATACCGGCTTCACAGCTTCACTTGTTTGATTCCTTCTATATATTTAACAATTTTCTGATATAATATGGCTATTTATATTCCTGTCTCACAATGAGATTGTAAATTTTTGTAATATGTAATTTTTCATCTTTGTATCCCTAGAACTCCCCTCAGTACTGTGAATTTATTAATAAATATTTATTGGTTAACTTATTTGTTATAGCAGAAGCACCTCTGTTATATAAGCTGGACTGATCCTTAAAAAGAGCAAGAGGCCATTTGGCATCCTTACCACCTAAGGCAACAAAGGCACAGGCTATGAGAAGTCGATGTAAAAAGTTTTATCTGAATTCCTATTACCCTGGAGGAAACACCTTCCTGACCTAGCATGGTCAAATGCCACAAGGGACACAGAGACAAAGGAGAGTAACCTTGTTACCCAAACTAGTATTTTTTTAACCTTGAAAATGATATCCTTCTAAACCTTTTTCACTAGTAAAGTTGTTTTTATTATGTTTTATGGTTCTTAAGTGTCTTATTTCATCTTAACCCCAAGCCCTTATCACTGGATTAGCCTGTCAGTCCTACACTGGAATTCCTTGTGATGTTATTGTAGGGATGATGGTATTCCTTCTAATGCTAATTCTAAGGAAGAGAGTATGTTTTAGCTAATGAAAGCCAAAAACATAAGAGCTGTGTATTCCCTTACAAACCACCATATAGTTTGAAATTTTTTTATTAGACAAAATACTTATCTATAGATATTTACTCTGAAATAATTATTTCTGCTTATTTAGCTTACTTTTTACTAATTTGTTAGTGGGTTTTTGGTTGGATATAGAGATAGAAATGTCTAAATGCACATCCTTAGGGTGTCTGTTTCTATCTAACCTTATTACTTTCAGAAAAAGACGTGCAAATGATTGTTTAGCAAAAGGAGTCATAATTCTCTTTATTTATTATCTGACAACTGAATTATAAGAGTTTAGCATAGCATCTTGTCACTTAATACTTGTTAAAATGTAAATGGAGGGATAAATCCTTAAAATACCAGCAAGTATTTCTGCCTAAATGTTTTTTGGAGAATTGAAGAGTGCTTAGGGGAGAAAAAAAAAATTGGAGACACTACTTGCCTCCAAGCTGGGAGCTCCAAGGCCTCACTAATGCAATTTGCTACCTTAGTGACATTTTGAAGTCTATCTTTTGAACTACTTTTTTCATTTATTTCTTGGAGTACATCAGTCTCAACTTATTTGCCCTATGGTACAAAATTCCCTTTTGACTCCTCTCATATTTCTGTGTAACTAGGTTAGGATCCCTTCACCTAATCCTAGGGACTTTATTTCACAAAAATGTAGTGGCCCTCACTGGGGCCAAAGTGAAGAGATGTTTTTTTTTTTAACCACTTCATATCCTTGGTTAACATTGTAGATCAACTCAAGGCTGAAAAGGGCTTCATGGGACTAATGATTGCTGTTCTACCAAACTCCTTTGTTATTTATTCATATCAGCAACAAAATCACTGTTCTCATTATGTGTGTATGCTGTCATTATGCAATAGTAATCTCAAAATACATTTTTTGTCCTCTTCCAAATCCTTCATTATAGATGTCAAATGATAAGAACTTAGCTTTGAATGCATGATAACAAGGAAAAAGAAAAGAGTATTTTGCCCACTTTAACCCTTTTAGAAAATACTTTTGGTGCTTAAATTGATGCTGAAGAAGCATCACAAAAAAGGGCATAAGGAGCAAAATCAATTGGGGCTTCTACCATACAGCTGGACCAGTTTTTCTTTAAACAGAAGAGAAGCTTTTCCTGAAACTGCCTTGGTGCAGGAGATTGGAGCTACATGTGTTGATGCCAATTCCCAGGTACTTAGGATATAATAAAGCCAGCCTGAGAGGAATCAGTACACCTCAAAGTTAATGGCTACACCTCCATAAAATGAGTTGCATACCCTTGAAATTTAACTTATTTCCAAATGGAAATGAGATCTTACCTGAACCTCTGTAGGCTGAGTATCCTTTCCATGTAATTTTAAAGTAAACATTTATAATTCACTCTATAGTCTATTGAGGCTTCATTTTGTTGCAATTCCAAGCCTGAACCAACAGGCTGGCCTGAATCAGGCATCTGCTTGAGCTTGACCATTTCAGCAAGATTGGGTCTAAATGAACTTATGATTGACATATGGGAAGGATCTAGGAGACTGTCCAAGAGTCTAAGTTGCAAATGAGGTTTCTACCTGCATTGGCAGAGGGCATTTCCTATACCAAAAAACAACTAATTCAGTCTCTCTCTTAGAATAAGTGAGGTCCACAGTATTCCTGTTTAATTAGGTGTCTAAAACAAATTCAGAGGAATTTTGGCAATTTGGTGGAAAGAAAGCTAACTTATTCTAGTTTTCCTTTCCTCCCAAGACAAAGGCTTTTGAGGTCTGACCATAACATATAAACTGTGAAGCTCAGTTTTCATCATATGGTGAAGAAAGGTGTCCTTTGTCATTCCTGCATGTTCTTACATAACCACATCTGAGATAGCTGAGAATACCTTCAGCTTCAATAACCAAGTCTAAGACCTACCAATAATCTTTCTTATGTCTCTGAGAGCAGATTGTAGTATAGAGCAAGAGATGAAGGGATGTTCATCCTCCTTAACATTCATTGAATGGTTGAATGGGGGGGGGGGTGCAGCTGGGTAGCTCAGTGTATTGAGAGCCAGGCCTAGAGACAAGAGATCCTAGGTTCAAATCTGGTCTCAGACACTTCCCAGCTGTGTGACCCTGGGCAAGTCACTTGACCCCCATCACCTAAAATTTAAAAAAACAAACAAACAAACAAAAACAACAAAAAACACATTCATTGAATAGAGATTATAGCTTGCATCTGCTAACTGGCAATTAAAAAGGTGAGGAACCTAACTGCTCTAATCAGCCAGTTTAAAAAGGAGTGAGTCTTTTCTATGTAGAAAAAAATAATATAGTCACACCAATGCAGAAGAAAAGGGGAAGTCTCCATACATGTCATTAAAATCAGGAAATAAATGTGTTTGAGTTAAATGTGTCTTATCTTGTTTATCTTTTAAAAGCTCTATGTGTTGAAATAATTTCACTTACACTGGGAAGCAACTTTTAACCACTTGACAACTTTAGAAGTGGTGAAAATGCTCTAAGAGGTAAAACATGCCCAAATTTGGAAATATTATCTAAATGTTAAGTAAATGCCTTTCTCATAACTGTTACATCTCTCTTGTTTAGGAAAACTTGTATTTTATGGTTTAAAGTTTGTTTCTTATGCAGCTGTAGGAACATGTGATTGGGAAAGAAATAAGAATCTTACATACTGCAGAGTGAGATATTTAATGTAAATTAAATTATTCAGGAAATCTTTAAAAAAAAAGAAAAGCGTATAGCACTCTTCAACTATTGCAGAAAAGCATTTTTAAAAAAGGATTTTTAGTTTTTTGCCTGATAACATAGAAAATTGGAAAACTGGTTTAAAATTATTAGTAATATTCTAATCAATTAATTAATATATGTTACTATACAATATAATTAATATTCAATTTTATTTTAATTAATATTCAAATTAATATTTTATATTATAAAAGGCTACAGGATCATTATAAAATTCTGTTTTTACATATGATATTATTTGAACAATTGATCCCTGTATATTCCTTAGGAATTGAAATACAGAAACAACTCAGTATGGTTCAGAACTTACAATTGTGAAAAGCAAATTAATTTTAATGGCACATTGTCAATAGTTTTATTTAATCATAACATAACTGGATCTTCAGAAATATTCAAATAAAAATCTCAAATTTCAGTGCCAAAAATTCTATTTCTGCTTCATTTATTTAAACATTATGGATTGAAGTATGATATGAAGAATATTGACCCCTACTTAGATTATCAAATGTTAAAATCAATCTACGATCTCATTTTGGAATAACCTTATAGTACCACCCAACTGAACAGTGAAAATACAGTACTTCTTTTTTGTGTGGTGACCATTTATGGGTCTTGCAAGAGTGAAATCATGTCTATATAATGCCCTGAATTGAACTATAGATAAAGAAAATCAATTTATATTAATGTTATTGTATTTGGCCATATTAGAATAAAACTGAATTAACATGTCACCAATATCTGAAGCATATGTGTTTTAAAATGTTTTTTGTTTTGTTTTGTTTTTTTGCACGGAGTAAAGAACCTAGTTATATCCCTTACTAACTTGAAAATCATCCATGTTCTCACAAGTAATACTAAGTAAATGAGATAATCTTACTTTCAGAAAATATACAAAGATATTTAAAACATTTTTTAGATGTCATTTAGTTTAGTTTTGAATGCTTGACTTCTCCATTTTATGTAGAGTACTGGAAATTTGGATAGTAATAATAATTGCACAATGTAGTCTTTCCAATAATAATATGAGAATGAGGAACCTTATGCTTCTTGAGGTTTGAAGCAATCAGAATCTTAGCTTGTATCATTTGTGACATTCACAGTTTTACATATTGAAAGGTTACTTTGTCCACATTCATTTCTTAATAAAGCAAATGATCAAAGGGGAAGAGAATTAGTGAAACTTAAAAAATAAAATAATATAATATAATAAAATAAGTTGTGAAGACTAAAGTTATTGTTTTTTTAAACTCCTACCTTCTGTCTTAGAATTGATACCCATTCTGTGACAGAAGAGAAGTAAAAACTAGGCAATTGTGGTAAAGTCACTTGGTCAGGGTTACACAGCTAGAAAGTATCTGAGGTCAGATTTGAACCTAGGACTTTCTGTCTATAGGACTGGCACTCTATCTGCTGAGCCACGTTCTTACACTCTAATGGGAATTGTACAATGATTGACATACTACAAAGTCCCTAACTTGTCCATTCTGTTGGTTATACTAGAGGCAAAATAATAAAATATTCATACCTTTGGCATATATTTTTTCAACTATTATACAGCACTGCGGTTGTAATAAATGGAATAAAATCTTCATTCTAGGCCATAAAGAAGCATTCAGGAACTTGTAAGGAAAAGACCCCACCAAATATAACAGACCACCTGGAATCATGGTCCTTCAGCCTTTGGGATCACCTTCAATGACTTCTTTCCTTCAATGGTTTAATATTATTTTGTAAGGTTAAAGTGCTTATTCTGAGAATTATTCATTCAAGAATATTTTAAAAACTTGGGACAGGACAAGTAAATTGGAACATAGAAATGGAAGAATAATTGGAGGAATAGTCTATAATCAAATTACTGTAAGAAAAATTAATCAAGGTGACAAAATAATTAAAAATAGATAAAATAATTATAAAATGAAATATTAAAAATTGTACTTTAAAGGCAAGTAGGTCAATTCAATTTTTTTTAAATAGAGAAGAAAATCTTTACCAATCTGCTGCTTACAATAAACTTCTTAAAATAGTGAAAAAACAGATAAAAATGAAAATGAAGCTTGGAACAAATTTACTGAATTGTGCGAATCCAATAAAGAGATGGAGGTTATTTGATCAGACAAAACAAAAATATAAATTTACAATATTGCTTAGCAGGAAAATATTCAATACTATTGAACTAATATCAATACTAGTCATAATTGTAGGTAAATATGTACAAATATAGGCATGCATATGTTTGTATGTTTATATACACTATATACATACATACATATACATCTGTGTGTATGCAAAATAGGAAAAACATCTAAATTCATAAAAGAAAAGTTACTTAAATTTAAAAAGAAATCTATAGTCAGCAAAAAATTGAAGAAGAGACATTTCTCTTTCAGATTTGAAGAAAGCTAAAAAAAAAAGGAAAATACAGAACTAAACAAACTATTAAATAATTTAGAGATGAAAGGACATCTTCTAAATGAGAATATTTAAGGAACATACATGTTTCTTAATACCAACTGGTAATTTTACAAAACAGAACTTGTGCTAGGGCACAAAGAAATTATAAATAATTATAAAAAAGCAGAAATAATGAAGATATTCTTTAGAGCCTATAATGCAATAAAAGTAGCAATTAATATGAGTAGCATGCACAATATATATAGATATAAATAGAAAATCTTACAATAATAATTTTGAATTCAGTAATGCTAGATGATTTTCTTGAATTAATACTTTAATGGTGTTGAATTACTATTATTTTTATATTTTTCATCATGTTCTTCTGGGAGAGCTATTATCTTTAAGTTATTTCTGAAGATGCTGTTTTTGGAGGCAGCGTGACATTGTAGAAAGAGGACTATATCTAGAGTTTGAATCCCCCCACTGACATTAAACCCTTGAATGACAGAGCAAAACTCTTGTTTCCTTGTGTGAAATTGGATTATTTACTGGATTATTCCTTAGTTCTCTTCTGGCTCTAAATCAATGATCCTTTGACACATCAGATTTATATTTTTTTGTTTGTTTTTTAAACATTGTTGCTTTCTCTCTTCTGCCAAAATATTTTTCTTCTTCAATATTTTTTGTTGTCTAAAACTAATTCAATGGAAAGATTTCTCATCACACATCATTTCTTCTTTTTCTGTTCCTTTTTTTTAATCATTAGTTTGCATCGAGTGTGCTGATTAATGACCTAAATTGCTAATTTATTCTTTTAGGAGTTTCATATGTGGGATCCCCAGAGTCAGGAAAAGAGGCTACTGGCAGCTCAAAAACTACCTACTCCTCACTCCTTTCTTTCACTCTCCCCTCCTTCACCCATTCCTTTCCTTTCATTTCCTTCTCCTATGGCATCCTGCCTTCTTCCTCCTCACCTAACTGATCTCAGAGGATCCAGCATGTGTGTTGGGAAGTGAGAGGGGGTAGTGCTTTGCCATTACCTTATCCAGATAATTTTACAGATGAGGAGACTGAGGCCAACAGAGTAAAGTGTCTTGCCCAGGATCACACAACTAGAAAGTGTCTGAAACCAGGTAAACTAAGAAAAATTAGTCTTCCTGACTCCTGGGCCTATCATCTATCCACTATACCACCTTCATATGATATTTTCGATGATCCTCTTTAAACACAATACTTTGTATCTTTAATTAATTTAGCTTAAATTTTTTTAAGGTAGCTCAATTCCCACCAGCTCAATTCTCTTACATCAAATGCTCTTTCCCATTTGTTATTCCTTTGCCTTTGGAGTTTTACTTATTAGTTATTTTTCTTTCCTCTTTTTATTGGGTTATTTAATTTGTCTCCTTTTTTCCCCTCTCCCAATTAGTCAAATAGATTCCCTCTTCTTATCTCCCTCAACTAGTCCTGTTCATTAGTTTTTAAAATTTCTTTTGGTTTTTCACCCCTTTCCACAGAAGATTTCTCTCCTTCCTCCTCTTTACTCTCAGTTCCCCGCTTTTCTGTCTATTCTGTGCCTTCATTCTTTGGTTCATGACCTCTATTCTTAGCTAGTCCATTTCTATTTTCTGTATTTCTTGTGGAGTCAACACTTCTGAGGTATGTATGCTGTCCTTTCTGCCCAAAGCAGTTTCTGCAACTGTTTTGAGCTTGTCCCCTAGATTTCCCTTTTCCATTGTATTCTATTCCCAGAGAGATTCCAGAGAAGATATTACCCCATGGTATAGTCATGACATAGTCCTCCCCACCCAAAACCCAAATTATGCAGCCTATTACTGACCTGTACTTGGTCTATCTTCCTTACTCATTTGTCTCAAAATCTCCTCCTCTCTGAGTCCATGCCCTCCTACTCCCTGAGACACTGGTAGCCTCAAGGAGCTCCAACTCCTCTTTCCTCTTCTCCAAGAAAAAAGAAAAAAAAATATATATATAGATAGATATAGATATAGATAGATAGATAGATAGATAGATAGATAGATAGATAGATAGATAAATAGATAGATAGAGATAGATAGAGATATATTACATGTAGGAGGGATATCTATATATGTATATTGATATCTATATTTTTAAGCACACATCTATATATGTGTATCTATATCTATGTTTTTAAGCACCAAATCTCCACAGAAAACAATCATTAAAGATCCCCATTTCCTTTCATAGCACATCTCTCTTTATCCATAGGAGTATTTTTTTTACTGGTAGCATTGTCCCCTCCCACTTCCCACCAATATGAGTTCTACTTTCCCCTCCTTTTTTAATCTCTCCCTCCTCCTCCTGTCAGTTGGATGCCATATGGTTCTCTTCATAATGCCCTGCCCAAATTCTCTACTATCAGTTGCTCTTCAGCCATTTTCAGGCATACTCAATTCTTTGCAAGACCTGTTTGAGGTTTTTCTTGGCAAAGATACATGAGTGGTTTGCCATTTCCTTCCCTAGCTCACTTTACAGATAAGGAAACTGAGGCAAAAATGATTAAGTGTTATGTGGCTAGTGTCTGAGGTCAGATTTGAACTCAGGAGAAATGTTTGTTACTGATCTCTCTACTCATATTCTTTTGGTGGTGCAGGCTGCATTCCTGCATTTCTGTTATCTAGTCTACTCAAGAAGCAAATAAGATTTTCAGATATGGTTTTCTTTCTAAAAGTCTTTTAAATGCTTCTTTAGTAATGAACAATCATCTTTTTTTATTTATGATTGATTAAACTCAGATTTGCAAATTAGATTATCCTAAGATAATTGCTGAGCTCTGTTGCTCTTCAGTACACATTATTCTGGGTCCTCCTGTATTTTCTGGTAAGTCCAGAATAGCCTTGTTTGTTCAAATTTCTTCTCCTTTGTACTTGAAAGTTTTTCTCTAGGTCACTTGCAGAATTTTTTTTTTCATTCAATAGAATTGTTCTGAGTTCATCAGCATAAGGATTGTTTTTTTTGTTTTGTTTTTTTTCTAGGGACAATCTATGAATTCTTTCATTTGGTATTCAATTTCTTTTTGTGTTCAGAAGTTCTGGGCAGTTTTATTGCATTTTTCTTGCATTATGATATTTAGGTTTTTGATGTGTCATATATTTCTTTTTTCAAAATAACATGTTTATTATGTTAAAGTTCCCTACTATCTCCCTCCTTCCCTGTGTTCTGTATGTTTCTGTATATCAGTTCTTTCTCTAGAGGTGAACATTCACAGTTATTCTTTAAACAATATTTCTGTTACTATATATGTCCTCTTGATTCTGCTTGTGTCATTCTTCATACTTGCAAGTATATCTTCCCCATTTTAAAAAATTGTTCTGCTCATTTCTTATGGTTCAGTATTATTGTATCACAAGCATACATCACAACTTGTTTAGCAATTCCCCAATTGATGAGCATCCCCTCAGTTTCCAATTATTTTCTACCACAAAGAGAACTGGTATAAATATTTTAGAATATGTAAGTTCTTTTACCTTTTTCTCTTTTTAGGAAACAAATCTAATAGTGGTATTGCTAGGTAAAAGTGTATATACAGTTTTATAACTATGTGGACATAATTCCATATTGCTCTCCCAAATGGTTGGATCAGTTCACACACCAACAGAGTACTGGTGTCCCCATTTTGCCACATCCACTCCAAAATTTGTCATTTTGTTCTTTTATCATTTTAGTCAATCTGCTCAATATGAGATGATGTACTTCCAGCTATTTTATTCTTTCTCTGGTTATTTAAATGGGATATCTTTTACCCTTTCTTCTTTTATGGCTTTGTTAGTGATATGTAGAAATGCTGATAATTTGTGGTTTATTCTATATCCTATTTCTTTGCTGAAATGATTAATTATTTTAACTAGCCTTTTAATTGAATCTTTAAGATTTTTCCACATATACCATCATATTATCTGCAAAAAATAGTTTTATTGCCACTTTGCCCATTCTGATTCCTTCAATTTCTTTTTCTTATTGCTTCTGCTAGCATTTCTAATACAATATTGAATAATATTGGTAATAATAGGCATTTTGTTTCACTCCTGATCTTTTTTGAAGACTTCTAGTTTATCCATGTTATAAATAGTGTTTGCTGATTGTTTTAGGTAGATTCTTTTTATCATTTTAAGGAAAAATATAATATTATGATTTCAAGTATTTTTAATAGGAATGAGTGTTTTATTTTGTCAAAAGTTTTGTCTACATCTGTTGATATAATTCTCATGTATACCTAAGAAACCTATAATCTTTAGGTTATCTCTTTGCATCCCATCTTTGAGATCAGTATATTTTGCCTGAATAGAGTGTGTATTCCTTTTTTTTCTTCCTTTTCTTTTGGAGGGGGAATGTCTTCTTCAAAAGAATCCTTCAAGATTGTTGAGGTTTTTTTGCATTATTGCATTCTCAATCAGTTGTTCTTTCATTTGAATTTTGATGAGACTCATCATCACAGGTTCAGGTTTTTCTATTTTTCCAATTATGTCTACTATACAACTCACAAATTCTGCTTTCATATTTCTCGTATCTCTTTTAAATCACCTAAGACAGCATATTGTAGTTCCATCATCTCATATTCCACAGGGTCCTGTATCTCATCATGTACTGAATCATTTTCCTTTGCTTTGCTGTATTTATTCATAGACACCTGAACTTGTTGTCTAGATGTGGAGGTTTTATTTCCTTCGTCTGTTAATGTTTTCCCTGTTGGTTTATCTGTTTATAATCAAAATTGTTTATTTTTTTTCTCCTGGGATCTTGGATCATTTCAATATTTTTCCTCACATCTAGCTCAGTTTATGATTCTGGTCCTTCTGATAGTTTCCCTGAAGAAATTCAAAATATCTCAGTCTTCTCCCATAGTGGTTAATTCATGACTAATCTATGACCTATATCTTTGCCTCCAATTGAATTTTGGGGAGGCAGAACTGGCCTCAGCTAGATACTGAGCACTTTGTCTCAGGCCTAATGAAATTCTAGAGAGCTTACTATTCCATATGCAGCCTAGATTTATTTCTTTCATTTGGAATATGGATTTCCCAGAGCTGGGAGGAGGTGTTAGACTGAGCACTATTCCAATCTCAAACATGTCTCCTGTTCTTTTCCTTCTCTTCCTCATTCTCTTATAGAGATCAACATTGGCCCTACTAAATTTCTGCAGTTCTTTCCTTTAGTCCTTTGGAGCTTAGATCTCCATGGTCCTGGAAAGAGGTGGTGGAGAAGGGGCAAGGTATGATTTGTGTTTTGTTCCAAGCAGTAGGGTCAGGAAGACTAGTGAAGCCTTGCTTCTGGTAGTATGCTTGTTGGTAAGGAAGAGGCATGCTAAGTGAGCTTGATTAGTTTGTGCATTTCCCCCATCTTTTATGTTGATGATATATCCTATGTCATAAAGATAACTGAAGTTGCATTATCTATGACTTATGGTTTCTGTTTTGGAGAGGTTGTGAGGATCAGAAAAAATGTCTACTTCTCCATTTTGCTGGTTATGTGACCTGGAAGACTCCCACATATTATTTTAAAGCTTTAAATATTATATCTTATTATGAACTTGATAATAACCAACTAACATAAACAATTAAGTTTATGTCACATTTTACATAACAGAAACTTTGAATTTCTGTTGCATAAAATTTGTTTTCTAAATAAAGTTTATATAAATTTAACACAATTGTAACAACTTTTTTGCCTATTAGTCTCTTCTAAACTTCCTTTGGCTTTAGTGCATATTTTTAAAAGTGCTTTATTCACCTTTCTCTTTCCTCCTATTAACTTAAATATAGTCAAATAAAATAAAGCAGCATATTGCTCATGCATGAAAATGTTTCATTCTGTATTTCAAATTCATCACCTGCCTCTTAAGAAGTATCAAGAAATCTTCTTCACTAGTCTTTTATAGTTATGACTGTTTACTTGCATTGATCAAAATTATGCCTTTCCTTTCATGATAGGTCCAACAGTTTCCTAATGTAGCTTTCCTGACCCTGACATGATCTGATTGACCTCAACTTTCCTTGTGCAGCTTCCTGGCATACACCACCCATAGTTGTTGCCTTTCAGATTGGATGGGTACCTGTAACTACATGAATCGCCATCTGACCAGACCCATTTCTAGCTTGGGATACAGTGATGGGGTAGGTAGGAGGCCACATCCAGACATCTTAAGTGCCTATCCTTGTATATTCTTTCTGTGTTAGGTCCAAGTAAATCTCTTCTGTTAGATATTCAGTGACTCACAGTGCCTCATTGTGTCCCAACAATTAACCTGAATGTTTTGGTTAAGCTTTTTACAAAAGCTTAAAATTTCCCCATCTGATAGTAACTTTCTCCTAATATCTGTGTATATGTATGTATATGATAGCTCCCATTGCTAGATAGTAAGTCCCTCGAGGACAGGAATAATTTTGTCTTTTTATCCCTCCAAACTAATATCGTACCTGGTACACTGTAGGTTCTTAATAAATGCTTTTTGACTCAAGTTTCAATTTAATTAACAATTTTTTTGTAATGAATTTTCTTTGACTAATAAAAAAATCTTTTGCTGCAAAATTAAAATGTAATATTAACATTTTATTTTAACCTTATAGAAATGTCAATGCTCAAAACAAATTATAAATAAAAAGCAGAATAGTTAAGCTATTTCCATTGTAAACTAGAGAAATATTTTTTTAAACCATAGAAACAGATTTTTTTATACCATAATTCATGATTGAAAATTAATTTCAAATCAGATACAGGAATCCTTTCTATAAAATACCCAAATTGTATAAACCTATGTTTTACTTAAAGATACCTAGTGAAGGAGGAAGCTATTCCCTTTCAAAATATACCCTTCCACAGCTCTGTCAAGATTTTTTCCCCTTATATTGAGCCTTACACAGCTTCTCTGAAACTTCTACCTATTATCATGGCTCTTTAAGAAATGCTTGTTGAAATGAATTATAATACACTGATGAACGATGGTTTTATAACACAGATGTGCTCTAGAAAATTGTCAATAAATTGCATAATTGGTAATTGAATATTATAAGTGTTCTAAGGGAGGTTGCTATTTAAAAGATATTACAAAAGCACTCATTTGTAAGAAAATATTCATCCATTAACTTAAGTATTTTATAAATTTTTATTTTAATAAAACCAGAGGGCTTGATTTAAAAAACCAAGGAATTAAATATAACATTTGGGGATTAAAAGCATAAATGCATATTTTAGAGGTAACTAATCTGTAAGGAGGTTAAAACATATGCTTTGGGAAAATGAATCAATAAATACTTACTGGTGGAAATTGCCAGGAATAAGGGCAAACATACAAGTCTAATCCATAGTTGAACAGTTTCTAGCAAATATTATATAAATAATTGATCTGAATTCCATACAAAAATATCAATCTTTATTCATATCTGCAAAATGTGGGTGATGTCTTTTACAGAGAATTGTGTGTAAAAAATTCTATAGAAATCAATCTTTGGAAATGTGATAGCTTTCTCAAAGCAAACTATTCAAAATCTCTGTCTGGAGTTTTATATTTTTGAAGGTATTTTGCTAATTCTTTTGTGTCCTCAGTTTTGTTAACATATAACTTTGTGTTCCATTTGTTCTTTGTTCATTACCTGAAGAGAAGCTGTCAATTGTAATTTCTTTTTTCTTTTTAGTTGTTTACTCATATGTTGTCCTTCTGTCCCCTCCTTATTGGCTGTATTCTTGCTCCTCTGTTTATTTGCTGTATCTGTGAGTCTGAGTTTTTCTGCCCTGAAGGGGCTTCTTCTCTTCTCTGCTGAGTAATTGGATTAGGCTGATGGAATTGACTAGTTGTATTAATGCACCCTGAGGCCAGGTCTTCCCCAGCTGCCAGCAGAGGCTGATGGTGAAAGTGAAGGTGTGGAGGCAGAAGGTAGTTACCCTTGGTATTCCTGCCAGCTGCCTCCCTGCTAGTTGCCCAGTCAGAGCCCTGAGCTTCCCATGGTGGTATCAAAGTACCCCACTGAGGTTGCAGCCTTTGCCCTGTGATCCCAGTCAGCTGGATTCCTACTTCAGGTCTTAGAGCAGTAGATGGAGGAGGGGTGTTGGATCTTTCCCTCATACCTGAGAATTCTACTTTACCTGTGTATCTTTCTGGTTGGTTGAGTAGGAGAGACCTGTGGATCTGTCTTGTTGAGTTTGGCTTTTTGTCTACTTTGTAAACTTCTGGTTGTTTACTAGCTCTGTGAGATTGAAGGTTTCTTTCTCCTTTTCACTTGCAGAACTTGTTTCTGAATTGGATTGTTAAATTTAATCACTATGTGTCTTTGAGTTTATAGCCTAGGTTTTATTTTATTTGTTTCTGGTGGTTATCTATGAATTCTTTCATTCTCTGTGTTCAGAATCTCTGGGCAGTTCTTTTACATTATTTCCTTCATTTTGGTGAGAAGGGTTTTTATCCTGTCACATTCTACTGGGAAATTTTACTTGTTTCTATGTATCCTGTCTTTGAAATCACTAAATTTCACTTATATAGTGAACATACTTCTTTTAATATTCTCATTTTTTATTTCTCTTTTTACAGATTGTCCTTCACTTCTGAATATTTGCATTCCCAATCTATTCTTCTCTTTTGTTTCTTTGGTGAATCTTGCCATCACAGACTCCAGTTTTTCCTTTCTGCCCATTATTTTTGCTATGAAGGCCCTAAATTCTACCCACATAATTCTCATTTCTCTTTTCAACTACTCACGAATAGCATGTTGTAAGTCCATGTTTTCATCACATTTCACAGGGTTCCCTCTTTCATCAAGTTTTGGTTCATTTTCTTTAATTTTGTAGTATTTATTCAGAGAGTTTTCTTCTTCCTTAAACCTTTGACAAATTTCAATCTCCTTTTCCCCTTCAATTTTCCCCTATATATATTCTGATTTTGTCTTCTCTGATGAGAGTTTCCTTGGAGGCTGGATCTCTAAGTATCTCAACTTCCTCCTATATTGAGCCATTCAGCACCTCAGGTCAACAAGAACTGTCTCAACTGGCTTTTGGGTGGCCAAAACTGTCCCCAGATAGCATATGCTCTTTTATTCAACCTTTGTGTAATATTGTATAGCATTACCCTTATACTGGCCTCCTCTGCTCCCTGCCACATACACGTGGTGTTTTGTCCTATCATGATATACTGTTCTGTTCCCTCTATTTCTAAATTCCCTGGCCTGGCACCATGCTAGAGAATTTTCTTCCCTGTGCTATTAGTTCAAAGCCTTGCAGCACTAATGTTACAGGGTTGCAACCCTAATCAAGCTTTTATTCCTAAAAGCTTAAGACATTTGGGCTATCTCTCTTGGCCTAGTCAAATTTCTGCAGCCTGGGCCAAGGGCCTCTATGTAATTGGAAAGAAGGATGGACAGAATACCAGAGTGGGTTTTGTTGTAAGCATCTTTCAGATCATTGAGTCTACTAAAGTAGTTTCTTCTTGCTAATAGATTAGGATAGCAGTGAGTGGTATAGAGTAGACTCAGGATCAATGAGCATCAATTTGTGCAGGTGGAAAATTTGCCACACCTGAGCTACATTTCTAGCATCCTTTTAAGTATGTCCTCATTTGACATACAAAGGCTTGGGAGATAAATTTGGCTGAGACCCATGCTGTGAGACTCTTTTTGGGCTTTGCTTTGGTAAACTGCTGCAGGTGTGAGTCTCTGGCTCGTTTTGCTCTGCTCACTTGACTGAAAGAATTCTTTTCTTTTCCCTCTCTTTTTGATTATTATTAAAATCCTATATATTTTTAAATACTAGGAGTATTTATTCATTTTTAATCCTACAATTTTTTGGTGACCCAGATGGAACTTAATTTCTTCTTCTGTTGTGGTTTTCCCTCTCCCCTCTCCCTTCTCCCTTTTCCCTCCATGAAACCCTTCAGAGCTTTCCCAGACTCATTGCCTATACCTGCCCACCAGGAGAGCTGGGCAGCTGGGTCTCTCCCTCGCAGAGGCTGTTCCTGCTAACTCTTTCTGCTGTTATTGCTGCTTGCTGTTGCTACTACTGGCAAGCTTTAAACTCCCTGCCCCAACCCCAGCCCAGCAGAGGGGTATCCCTTTTCCCTTACCAGGCAGCTGGTTAGCTCCTAACCCCTGCAGGGGGTACTGGTCCTCCCTCTTAACTAACTCCTTTTCCAGCCATGCCAGCTTACTTCTTATACTTCATTTTGGCTAATACCTTTTCCCACTCCATCTAAGAGGTGTTCTTGCCCCTAAAACCAGACCAAAATCCTTGCCTTAAAAACCTCCTCAACCCTGCCTTTGTACCCGGTCCTCCATATTCCCACCTGGATTTTGGCCCCCACCATTGCCTCTTTACCACTAGAGGCCATTATTGATCCCTGAGGTTTGCCTCTTGCTGAACTGCAATGGCTGCTTTTCTACCACTGGAGAGCAACAATAAAATCATATAACATGATATAAAATATTATAAAATAATATCAGCAGTTCTTTCCCCCACCTCTAATAATAATAATAGTAATAATAAATTAAAATATAAAAATATACAGTAAATAGGTAAAATTAATTTGAAAATTATTTTCTTTTCCTTTTCCTTTAATCTGACCTTTATAAATACAACACCAAGCACCATGATTGTTAATTTACAAGAAACTTTTTGGCTTTTGTTCAATTGGGATCCTTTAAGTTTTCAGAATGTTTCCTTCTCCTTATGTTGCTAGGTAATTTTCTTTATCAATTCCTAAATGTTAAGGCACAAAAAGTTAACATACAGAAAATGCAAGCTAAAATGCGAGCTGATATTCAAATTCAATTGGACAATTTAAACATTCCTTAAATGAATCAATGGCAAAAGATGATTCCATCCAAAATATATCTTATTTTCCCAAGCCTATTCCTGAACTACCAAGAGAAATAGATACCGAAATAGACACAGAAGACCCCTCTCCTAAGTCTCAGATGGAAAACCTCCTCTCTCATATCGAGAAACTCTTAGCCAATCCTCTCTCCCCTGTTCCTTCTCCTGATGCCCCATCATGCCCTGTCCCTTCTCCTACCCCATGACCAAACCCAGCCCCACGAAAACCTTGTCCTCCTACTTGTACTACCTCAGTATCCACACAGACACCACCTGTGAAACCATGACCACTGACAAATTCCTATGAAGGCCTTTTCCCCTTAAGGAAAGTGCCCACAGTACTACAAATTGGGGATGTGTTAGCATTAAAACAACATAGGTCTTTCACACCCCATGATATAAAAGAATTTAAATAAGATATACCTAGCTATGAAGATGAACCTATCCTGGTAACAAAAAAGATGGCCAATATATTCTTTCATTTTGATCCTTCTTATAAGGATGTCGAACAATTGCTCCATGCCTTTCTTATAGAATGTGAGAGGGATAAGACTATCTCTCATGTTAATAAAGCCTGAGGGTGCATTGCAGCACACTGGCCACCTGTGGATCCTCATTGGGACTCTAATGGTCATGATGAATATATGCAATATATGCAACAAAGTTCATATAAACAAATGTATTCAAACCCCACCACCACCACCAAAGTTCAATTCTGCACATTCAGTTTGCTCAGGAACTCCTAGAATAACGTGCGGTCTCCGCGGGCATCTCCATGGCATCTTCTGCAAGGAGTTCAGTCTCTGGATTCCCGAAGGCAGTAAATTTCTTACCTTTAAAGACATTTTTTTTCTCAAAAGGAACTTAAAACATTTCATTACAAAATAAAAAAAACATTCCTCTCTCAGGAGGATAATAACACATTCCCCTCCTGAGGAGGATACAGGAATACACATAGGAATCACATTGGGATACATGGTCAAATCATAAGACATATGAATTAGTTATCAAAAACAGCAAAGAATTCAAAGCCACTTAAAAAGTAAAAATAAAATTAACCTCTGAGTGAAATACAGAATATCAAAAGCTGTGAAAAAATTCTAGGAAAAAAAAAGAAAAAATTCACAAATCACAACAGATTCTTGTAGTGATCCATGTCCCATAAGCCTGCAACAACAATGACTCACTAGCCCATTTTAGCAATCTAGACTACAGATTCATTCATTGTTTGTTTTTTTTTTAAAGAACCTTCTTTTGGATTCTGGGTATCCTAGACCAGGGAAAAGTCTAAAGTTGCTTTATCTTTGACACATAATTACTACTTGGAAAAGATTTGAACATTTGTGGGGATAAGAAAAAATTGTTATGTTCCATCTTGCTGCTCATAATACCCAGGCCCTCCCTGCAAAAATTGCTATTAATTTTTTTTATAATTATGACTAATTAATTAGACTGGGCAAATAATGTTGGAAACCTTTCTAAGACCACCCAAAGTTATTCAAAAATGGCTCAGCCCATCACTTACTTTCCTTTTGCATCTCTAACATTTGAAATGTCTGTAATAGGTTCATTCTATGTATGGTTAGGTAGAGCTAGAGGAAAAGATAACTGTGGATTCTTCTGCCCTAATGAAAAAGGAAAATAGAGAAGGAAATTCTTAGGGGTAGGAGTGGGCATGAGAGATGTGTACAACCTGTGATAACTAGAATCTTCTCACCTACTGTTGTGGAAAGTACTCAAGATGTGTTGCCTTGCCAATATTGCTGCTCTCTAAGTTTTTTCTGATGATTTCTTTCAATTCATACAGAGCTTTGACAAAAGTTGCTTTAGGATATTTTTTTTTCTGGTTGTAGAAAGTTCTTTCCATGGCTAAAGAAGCACCTAGAAATCATTTGGTTTCTACCACTGCATATAAACCAGACTTTAGCATCTTATTTTTTGACCACATATTTTCTGTGCAGATCTTGTGACTGTATTTCACCTTACCTGGTAAATTTCAGTTTAAGGACTTCTTGGTGTATTCCACTCTTTATCAGCAAATTCAGTGACTCTTTTTTCTTCTTTTTTGATGGTACATCAGAGACATACCATGAAAATGAGAGATAATTCTCAAATAAAACTTATTTATATAAAGCCAAATCTGCTTGGATAGAATTTTAGGGTATAGTCAGATGGCCCTTAGTATTCACAGCAAGATGAAGGAACATTATTACTGATTCTGACCCACCTTATTTCCAATTAAGGTGCATTCTACCAGGCCTGTGGTGTGAATAGTTTTGAGCCTGCTGCTAATCTCTACTGGTATAATTGCCAGCAGCAGGGTTTAGAAAATCATTCGCTCACTGAGAGGCATAGTTCTCTTATGTACAAAAAAGAGCCTTTCTTCCTCTTATACCTTAGGCAGTTCATATTAGATGCCCTTGCTCCGTACTGCATGAAGGCCAAGATTCAAAAACAATTTAACTTTATAGTAGTACTTGGACCTATATGTGTAAAGAGATATTTTTATTTGTCAGAAAGGCAAAAATTGGGAGGAAGCAAGTTGTTAAGTGGATACTTTATCTAAGACAAGTATAGGCAGAATCAGTCTTAGGAATTCAAGATTAATGATTAAAAACAAAACAACTAAAAAAAATAGCAACAAACCCACAATGAGGTATCTTTAAATAAAAAGAATCATGAAATGATATATGCACATATTTATATATGCAACACATGTCTATGTATTTTAATGCAAGATATGTTTGCTAAAATTATATAAATAAAAAAAATATATGTATAGAAGGGGAAGAAAAGAAAAATACACTCCCTTCTATATGGATATAGAAGAAATATTATATTCAGCACAGAATGTATTTATCTACTTTTAGCAACTGCTTATAAAAGATATTTCTACAAAAAAGAAATTTTTGGTTTTGTTTTCTTCTACCTTTGGATAAGACTATTATAACAGAAAAAATAGAGCAAGACCTTTTCAGGAAAAAAAAGCAAGAATAGGGATATATAGATAAATAGTCATAAATAGAGTTATATTTTTACATTACACACAAGCAAATGCATATCTACATATACATTTATGTAAATATGCATTACATAGATGCATACATCCATATATGAAGGTGATATTGCATAGTAACATATCTCTCCATTTTAAAGGTTCTGGTTTTAAAACATACCTCCTATGTGTGTATAATTTTTATTTTATAATTTTAATTTATATATATGAAGGAGTTTTAAAAACAATATATACATTTATAAATATGTGCATATATTCACTTATATTTACTTATACTAATACAAAGCTGAAGTTTTCTCTCTAGAATTATATAAGATCTATTTTGTATTCATAGAAAAGAGTGGGTATATATTTGTTGTAGAGATGATTTGTAAATATAGGCACACACAGATATACAAAGATGTTATATATTCACACAATGCATACATACATGTAAACATATATGTAGTATACACATGCATACATTTATAGATACTAAATAGATTCATAAAAACTAATAGATGCATAGATACTAGATTATATAAATATATATATGTATATATGTAAGCATAAATATACACACATATGGATAGCTCAATGGACTGTCCACCTCAGAGTAAAAAAATACAATGTTTTATTCAGGTTCTGTGTGTTATATATACTGGCTATGTGACAGTGGACAAGCCACTCAACCTCTCCATGTAGCCAGCAACTCTCTAACCCTATAATCTGGAGAGAAAGCACATTCTGCATTGGTGAAGGTGGTTTATTTGATCATATTTCATAATTCACTCTACTCTATGATTGAATTCACTAGTCTAATCTCTATTACATGTACATAAACATTTATGATACAAAAGTATGTTCATATGTATTTCAGTTTTCAATTTTCCTGCATAAAAATGCCCCAAAGAGCCTTTCCTTAAGTATATCTGTACATCAAGAAATTGTACACAAAATCATGATTCTATATTTGTAATCATTTGCTTTAAAAAAAAGTATATTTTAAAATTCCTTATTTTCAAAACTGTCCTTCTTATCTGTGCTTTTTTCTGATTTCCTTCTGTTTTCTTCTGTGGTATATTTGTTTACATGCATCCATGTACATATATAAACATGTATATAATACACATGTGGTATATATATAATATAAAGATTTCTATATAATACAATATATTTATTATATTATAATTATACAAATATATTGTAATTCTATAAAATGTTAATATGAAAAATATATCTATTTGTTCTGTTTTTTGTTTTTTTTTACTTATACTGGATCTTTGCTACCCATTTTTAGCTTTTGTTGACAGAGATATTAGAGTGGTTCACCATTTCCTTCTCCAGCACATTTTTTAGATCAGAAACTGAAACAAATAGGGTTAGGTGACTCGTCCAGGCTTACACAGCTGGTAAGTGTCTGAGACAACACTTGAACTCAGGAAGATCAATCTTATTGACTTCAAGCCCAGGGTTCTATCCACTGTGCCACATAGCTGGCTATATGTATAATTGCACAATTCAAATAATATACATTTATATATATATATATATAATTTTTTTTCACTTCACCCATTTTTTGGAAGGAGAAGAGAAATTCTTAAATCTTAAGGGGAAAAATATTGTAACTAATTAAATATAGTCAAACAAAGCAAACACCCAATGGACTATATCCAAAAAAATTTTAATGGGGACAGAGCCAAGATGGCAGAGAAGGTACATGAACTCATCTGATCTTTACCAAAATACATTCCAAAAAATGACATAAGCTTAAGAATGAATTCTGAAGCAGCATTAACCCATAAAAAGACAGAGTGAAGTAATTTTTTCAGCCAAAAGCAACTTAGATGGCCAACATAAGGGATTTTGTGCACTGAGGTGGAGGTGGAACACAAAGTAGAGTGCCAGGAGAGGCCCCATTGGGGCAACAGGATCCTGGGCACAAGGAATATTTAATGAAATAGAGGACTTTCAAACATTCCTAATGAAAAGACCAGAGCTGAATGGAAAATTTTACTTTCAAATACAAGACTTAAGAGAAGCATAAAAAGGGAAATAGGAAAGGGAACTCAAAAAACAGTAAAGTTAAAATGTAAACATCCCTACATGGGGAGATGATTATTGTAATTGCAAACAACTTTTATAATTATTAGGATAGTAGGAGAGAAAAAGAACTGATAAGAGTCTGAACCAAACCAAAGCAAACTTTTTCATTTTCTTTCTTAATGTTTTTTGCTCATTTCCTTCCATAAAAAGATTAATATGGAAAATTGTTTACGTGATTGTACATGTAAAATCTATATGAGATTCCTTACCATCTCAAGACAGGGAGAAGTTATTGAGGAAGTGGAGGGTGAGAATTCAATTCAATATTCTTTGAAAAATATTGGAAAGTGTTTTAACATGTAATTTGGGGGAAAATAAAATACATTTAAAAATGCTTTACTGTTTCTGAATTTTGAGTCCATTTCCTCTATATAAAGAGATGTGTAGCTTCATTGTAGATCTTTCTAAAATGGTGGTTGGTCACTGCTCTATTCAAAGTTAAGTCTTCTTAAGTTAAACTTTTCAAAGTAAAAGTTTGTCATATTAATTATTCTTTTTTTCTATTCATTCCACTACTCATCACTTTGAACTACTCAGAATTCTCTGAAATTCTCGATTTCATAATTTTTTTATGGCACAGTAACATTCCATTACATTTATGTATAACACCTTGTTACATAATGAGCTTGTTTTAAACCTTAAGAGCAATATAATGGTCCCTAAGGTCCATTTTATTCTTTCCTCTTTGACTTTAGGAAGTTTATTTTAGATGAAAGGTTCAGCATCTGTGTAGTGGGAAAAGTCATTTATTATCTTTTCTGGGTGAACTTTTTGATTAGAATTTGATCTTGTGTGATTAAAAAACATTTTTGGAATAGGTATTAAGAAATAATGTGACTTCATCTGGGCACTCTTCTGGGCTTGAGGTGTTCATATCCACTTCATCATTGCATTATTTATATGCTTAGCTATAAAATCTTATAACTGAATATGCAAGAACAGAGAGCTGGCACTGGAAACAGATCTATGTTCAAACCTTGCCTCTTGAACTTATAGTAGTTATTAATTTTATTTATTTTTTATGAAACATATATTTATTTTTATTATTATGAAACATTATTTATTTTTATGAAACATATATAACATTATACCATATTATTGTTATATTATATTATATTATATATATTATATTATATTATTATTATATGATTACATTATAATAACATTATATTGATATATTATTATATTATTATATCAGCTAAGTCACTTAACCTTTTTAGACCTCAGTTTCCTTATTTGAATTGTTAATGGGTTGGACCAGGTGATCTCTGAAGTTCCCTTCAACTCTTGATCTTTGATCTTACATTTAGTAGGAATTAGTTTATTATTTAATATACACACACCTTATATATGTGTATATATTTTATACCATATGTACATATATATTTATATATTCATAACATTTATGTAGATGTCCTATGTGCATTCTATATATTATAGACATGCATACATACATATATTTTATAGGCTAGTCTAGAAATTGGACTTATGATTTCACTGTTATAGGG
>NC_058130.1:305409663-305499558 GCF_016433145.1 Gracilinanus agilis | reverse complement strand
ACATAACATTTCTCTACATAGGAATACAGATAATTAGATCTCACTGAGGCCCTTAAAAAGGCAAATTTAAAAATTATAAGCTTTCTTTCTTTCCCCTCTGTGTCTTATTTACCTTTTCAGGTTTCTCTCGGTTTTTGTGGTTGGATATCAAACTTTCCATTTAGCCCTGGTCTTTTCTGTGCAAATACCTGGAATTCTTCAATTTTGTTGAATGCCCATACTTTCCGCTGGAAATATATAGTCAATTTTGATGGGTAGTTGATCCGTGGTTGCAGGCCCAGCTCTCTTGCCTTTCTGAATATTGTATTCCAAGCCTTACGGTCTTTTAACGTGGAGTCTGCCAGATCCTGTGTGATCCTGATTGGAGCTTCTTGATATTTGAATTGTCTCTTTCTGGCTTCTTGTAAGATTTTTTCTTTTGCTTGAAAGCTTTTGAATTTGGCAATAATATTTCTACCCGTTTTTTTCTCTGGATCGAATGTAGTGGGTGTTCTATGAATCCTTTCTATGTCTATATTGCCTTCTTGTTGTAGGACTTCAGGGCAATTTTGCTGAATAATTTCTTTTAGTACAAAGTCCAGGTTTCTATTAATTTCTGGTTTTTCTGGAAGACCAATTATTCTCAAATTGTCTCTTCTAGACTGGTTTTCTTGGTCTGTCACTCTCTCATTGAGATATTTCATGTTTCCTTCTATTTTTTCAGTCTTTTGACTTTGTTTTATTTGTTCTTGTTGTCTTGAGAGATCATTAGCTTCTACTTGCTCAATTCTAGCCTTTAGGGATTGATTTTCGGCTATAATCTTTCGGTTTTTGGCCATAATCTTCTGGTTTTCGGCCATAATCTTCTGGTTTTTGGACATAATCTTTTGGTATTCCTTTTCAATCTGGTCATCTCTGGTGTTCAATTGCAAGATTCTACCTTTTAAAAAGTTATTTTCTTGCCAGATCTCTTCCATTTTCCTCAAAATCTCAGTTTTGAATTCTTCCATAGCTTGTGAGGAGTTTTCCTTATTTGAGGAGGGTCCGGATGCTTGTTTGTTCTCCTCCTCTGTTTGCTCAGTTGTCTGGATTTTCTCTGTGTAAAAGTTGTCGAGTGTTAAAGACTTCTTTTTCTTGTTGTTATTCTTTCTCTTCTGAACTTCCTGAGACTGAGTAGCCATCGTTTGCCCAGCAGCTTCTCAGATTTATCCTCACGCTCAGTGTCTGTCCGCGATCTATTGGCTCCTGAGGTCTGAGTTCTGGTTTTTTCCAAGGTCAAGCCCCCTGGTGGACCCCCTTTCTTGATCCTCTGCTGGAGGTTTCTTTACAAGTCTCAGGGCGCTGCTTCCACAGTCGTATACCCGTCCACACTGGTTCCCCACTTAGGCTTTAGTTCCTGGCTGTGTCTGCCTCCACCCATGCCTCCGCAGTGCCTGCGCTCTGCTCAGCCTGCGCTCTGCGCCCTGCGTCCTGCTCCCGCGTTCAGATTTCGCCTGCGTTTTTTGGCTTAATGGGGTCCTAAGTCTTGCTGCTCTCAGGAACAGGCCCCGGAGCTGTCAATGACTCGATGGGTGCCCCAAACTTGCTCTATTTCTTTTTAGCTGGTTTTGGAGCTATAAGTGGTGTGTGTAGAGGGGGTGGGGGTGGGGTGGTTGCTCAGCCCGAGATTTCGTGAGGGCTGTTTCACCCCTTTATAGCATGGAAATGCCTCAATTCCACGTACCTTCCATGCTGTGCCCTGTTGTGGGGGTTCCTCCCTTTGTCTGGACTTGTTTTTATGTCCCCTTGAGGAGTTTTGTGTGTTTTGGTCAGGAGAGGTTAAGAGCTGCTTCTTACTCTGCCACCATCTTAACCCGGAAACCCTGATTCAAAATTTTTAAATAAAATACTAAAAAGGATATTACAACAACATGTCACAAAAATTATACACTGTGATTAAGTTAGAATTATTCAGAAATTCAGGATGGTTCTAAATTAGGAAAGCTATAATATCAATAATAAATCTAAGAAAAAACATGTGATTATTTTAATAGATCAAAAAATGCCTTTAACAAAATACAATACCCATTCTTATTTTTTTAAGAATTAGAAAGCATAGAAGTGGAGCTTAAAAAAATGATAGCTTCTACCAAAATCCAAGAGCAAACATTATCCATAATATGAATAAACTGGAAGTCTTTCCTATAAGATATGTGGTAAAGCAGGACTGTTCATTATTACCATTATTGTTCAAATTTATTTTAGTTTTATATATTCTTGCTGCCTTGTAAAGTCATTTACTTCTAGTTGTTGGATTTTGATTTTTAAAGACTAAATTTCATCCCTGGCTTTTTGGTCATCCTTCTCCTTCTGGTCTGATTTTCTTTGTAGTTCATCTTTCACCTTCTTTGTTTCATTTTCATGCTGGTCAATTTTGGATTTCAAGGTACTATTTTCTTGTTTTAGTTCATGTATTTCCTTTTTCCAACTGACTTCAGCATCTCTTAATTGTTTTTTGAGTTCTTGAGTTAATTGAATGCTGAGATCTTCCAAAGCCTGTGTCCAGTTCATTGGAGTTGCTTTGGTTTTGTGTGGGGTTCCTTGTTTTTCTGTTTCATTTGCTCTTAGTTCACTTCCTGGAAAGAAGCTGTCAATTGTAATTTCTTACTCAAAGCTAAAGTAAAAATAGATTTGATTAAAAGAGACAAGGAAGGAAACAAATTTTATTGTTTTCCATAGCATTTCTATATAAGACAAGAAAAAATTGAAGGAATAAACATAAGCTATAGGAAAACAAAACTATCACTTCTTACAGTAATAGTAGTCAATTCTAGTGAGTCAACTAAAAAAACTAGTCAAAAATAATTAATCCTGGGGGCAGCTGGGTAGCTCAGTGGATTGAGAGTCAGGCCTAGAGACGGGAGGTCCTACGTTCAGATCTGGCCTCAGACACTTCCTAGCCTTGTGACCCTGGGCAAGTCACTTGACCCCCATTGCCCACCCTTACCTCTCTTCCACCAAGGAGCCAATACACAGAAGTTAAGGGTTTAAAAAAAAATTAATCCTTTAACAAATTTTCATTAATATAAATACATGAATCACTAGTATTTCCATATATTATGAACAAAATCTAATAGAAAAAAATAGAGAGAGAAGTTCTATTTTTAAAAGCCTTAAAGAGGAAAAAATACTTGGGGATCTACCTGCCAAAATACACACAAGAACTGTATGTATATAATAACAAAACATTCTTCACACAAATAGTGATCTAAACAATTGGAGAAATTTTCTTATACATTTTATTGGTTTAATCAATATAAAAATACTACCTTATCAGTTTACTTATTCAATGCCCTACCAATCAAACTACCAAAGAATTATGTAGAGATAGAAAAAAAAATAAAATTAACCTGGAGGAACAAAAGATAAAGAATAGCAAAGGAATCAAAGGGAAAAGGATAGAAAGGGAGGCCTAGCTGTACCAGATCACAAAGATACTATAAATCTATAATCATAAAAATAATTTAGTACTAGATGACATACAGCACTACTGATTAATGATATTGTTTAATTGATTAATTAATCATAGATTAACTATTCAATATTCTGAAGCAAATGAGCAAAGTGACCTAGTATTTGATAAAATAGAAGATACCTGCTTTTGGGCAAGAACTCATTATTTGACAAAAACTTCTGGGAAAACTAAAAATAGTCTCACAGAAACTAGACATAGATTAACATCTCATACCATATTCCAAGAGAAGTTCAAAATGGATACGTAATTTAAAAGATGATATAAGCAAATTAAGGAAGAATGGAATAAATTATCTGTGAGATTTCTGGATAGGAAAAAATAGTTCATAACAATACAATAGATACAAAAGTTAATAGGAGGTAAATGGATAATTTTATATCAATGAAATTTAAAATTTTTTGCATGCACTAAGGCAAATAACATTGGAAGCAAGAAACTAGGAAAATAAACTTGCAACACGTTTCTTTGATAGCAGTCTCATTTTCTTACGTTATAGAGGCCTGAATTAACTTATAAGAATAAGAACCACCTCCCAATTGGCAAAAAGTCAAAGTATATAAACAGGCAATCTTTGAAAGAGGGAATCAAAGCAAAATTATATGAAAAAATTCTCTAAATCATTAAGAGAAAAGCAAATTAAGATGTCTGAGGTACCATCTCACACCTATCAGATTTGCTAAGATGACAGAAAAGGAAAATGACAAATACTGGAATGAATTTGGCAAAAAAGGTACACTAATACAATGTTAGTAGAGCTATAAAGTAGTCCAAGCATTCTGGAGTACAATGAAAAAAGAAAGAAGGACCCATATATACAAAACTTTTTATAAGTTCTTTTTTTTGGTAGAGAAGAATTCAAAATATGGGATACTTATCAATGGGGGAATGCCTAACCAAGGTATAGTATATGAATGTGATGGAATAGATATAAGAAATGTTTAACAATATAGTTTCAGAAAAACTTGTGAAGACCTATATAAACTGTTGTAAATTGAAGTTAGTAGAACCAAGAGGAAAATTTAAATAGGACCACAAATAAATATAATCAAATGTGAAAGACTTAGTAACTCTTATCAATACAATGATCCTCCATGTTTCTGAAGGACTCATGATGAAAAATGTTATCCAGCTTCAGATAGAGAAATGAAGAACTTAGAATGCTAAAGTATATATTTTTCTTTTCTTCCTTTCAGAACCTCACTAATGAGGAAACATATTTTAATGACTGGATGTGAACATATTATATATGTATATATGTGTAATATATAATGAACATTGTGGTTCTTGTCTTCTCTATAGTGGGAGAGGGGTGAAGAGAATTTAGAACTCAAAATAAAAATAAAATTGAATTAAAAAAATAAAAATTATATAAGCTTGGAAGTAAGGAAGTAACTCTTCATCAATGGCAGAAGATGGATCTTTGCTTGGGAGTATTGCACCTAACTCTAACTTATCCTATACAGTAATAGAAGTTATCAGTGCTTCCCTGCATATATTTAGACCTTTAAGTTGAATCTGCAGTACCTACTTTCTAGGTGATTTATACTATGAGTTTGTGGGCAGTACTCTAAGGTGAATTTCACATTATGGTCATAAAACAATTTACCTTATAGCTTGAGTTATTCAAGTTCTCAGAGGATGATTGCATTAGGTAAAAATATTTTATTGACAAAAAATATATGTCAATAGATGTCTATAAGAAGCATGAGATATGCTCATTGTGTTTAAAGAAAAGTGCTCTCAAGGGATGATGCCATAAGCTATACTTTAAAATTGGGAAAGAACTAAATATCTTTATTGACTTTTGCTTTGGATTTTCAGAAGATGTGTGTTGTTCAGTCATTTCATTCATGTCTGACTCTTTGTGCCCCCATTTGAGATTTTTTTTGGCAAAGATACCAGAGCGATTTGCCATTTCCTTCTCCATTCAGAAGATGTAGAAACAAACAGTATGTTTGTCAACCAATTGCCTAGTTAAGGTCTCAGCTAAGAAAAAGCTCTAAAAGATACAAATGACAGTAGGATGCCAGTTTACTGCCAGCAACATCAGTGAAGTGAGAGAAGTCCATTAAGAAATCTGTATAGTCTCTCATGTAGGAAACTCTGTGAAAGTTATACATACCCAGGAGTTGGGAGTCTTTATAAAATAGCCCCAGAGGATGGCCAGTGCTGTATAAAAATAATGCATATTAATTAGTTTTAGATTTTCAGGTTAAATACAGTAAAATTTAGTGATAAATAGCTAACCAAAATAGACTCTTCAAAGAATATACTCAGGTTTTGCAAGAAGTCTAGACTGGTTAAATAACTCAGATGAAAATGATTTTGTTGAGATTAGAATTGGGTTTTGGTACCCATTAAAGAATCATGGAATTCAATTGAGTTTACTTAGGTTTCTAGTATTATCTCTATTTTGACTATAAGGGAGGTTTGAATCCGGAAATATTTTTTTTCTTCATCCTAAGACTAACTATAGAGGCCTCTATGTAATAGAAAATCCCCCATGGGAGCCAGTGATATCCAGATTTTGCCCCCCACCCATTCTTCAGCATGGGAGAATGGAATAGGCTTTAGGGATAGAAAATTTGGAATTGAGTTGCTTGGTAGTTTTGGGCAAATTCCCGTTGCCTGTTTTATTGTCTAGCCTTCAAAGGTTAAAATTATGAGGCATAAGGAAAATCCACCATAAGCAGAAAAATATCCAGCAGAAATTCAGAGGCCAGTGTGGAGGAGGCTTGCTGGAGGAAATGTGATGCCACCAAGGAAAGAAACCAGCAGCTGTGAAGCTTCTTAAAGTCAAATTTTCCTCCAAATGTGTTTCTTAGTCACATGTTCTCTACATGCGTGCTCCTCCACAGTATACTCTGGCCACTTACATTCTTTACATTTCTTCTTATTTGAATTTCCTATGAAGATCCATTCTTCCCACTGATAATGTGTGTATTTGTGGAAAACTGTCTCAGATTTAAGAGGAAACGTTTTGTCACTATTTGTGAACTGTATACTATTTCATTAAATTCTATTGCTTTGGAGTAATTGTATCTGCTGACTATTACAAATAAACAATTGTATGGGCAGGTTTATGAACTATGATATGAAAAGATTTAGACCGTTAAGTTGAACCTGGCAGACTTGCTTTCTAGGGGATCTATCTTATGAGTTGGTGGGAAGTACCACCAAGCATTAGAATGAGACATCTGATCAAAACTGAAACCTTCCATTAAGCAAACATTTCTGTGAATGTACCCATAAATGCAAAGTAATAAATTATTTTTCTTTGTGGTGAATAATGCCAAGTTGTTCTTTATATTATTAATCCTGGATGACCACAATAAAGCACTGACATCAGAAAAAATGTACCATACAAATTGATAGATGGTACTTAGTGCTGTTCAATCCCTCTCTATAGACTCTAGACTCAAAGGGTCAGTTGGGATTTTCATACAGAAGAGAACAAACTCTAGAGTAGTGGTTCCCAAACTTTTTTGGCCAGCACCCCATTTCCAGAAAAAATATTACTTATACCCCTGGAAATTAATTTTTTTAATTATAATAGCAATTAATAGGAAAGATAAATGCACCTGTGGCCATCACTGCTTCCCTGGATTGCTGCAGCACCCACCAGGGGATGGTAGCACCCACTTTGGGAATCACTGCTCTGGTGATATTCTTAGGATCTGTTCTGTGTAAAGAGCAGCCTCTTAGAGGAGCAGAAGTTACAATGGATTGGAGAGTAGTCTTCTTCATTAAGTTATAAGCTTCTTGAGGACAGGGACTCTCTTTTGCCTCTTTTTGTATCTCAAGCACTTAACATAGTGCCTGGTACATAGTAGGTACTAATGAATGTGTAACGATTGGTTAAAAGTGGCGGTTGCCAACATGAACTATTTTAAATGACCCACAATCAAATACTGCAAAGAGGTCCTAGTTCATTAAACAATATTCTACACATTTCACATGCTTAAGCATTTTCCTACCCATATTTCCCCGCCCCCCCTTCTCTCTCTCTTTCTATATATATACAATCTCTTCTGGAGCAGTGTTAAATGATGTAAATTCTATTTATTCTCTATTATTATTATTGATGTTGATGCCTATGACAGTTACATCTAAAAGAAACAAATCAGAGTTTGGACCAGTAACATTCATATATGGACAACAAAATGCTTCACTAAAGAAAGCTTGAGCTAAATTGTCAAGATTAAAACATTATCAAAAACATCCCTCAAAGACCAGCTCAACTGGATCATCTGTTGTGGAAAGGCATTACAGATTCCACGTACACAGTCAGTTGCTGCACTGATTTCTGGACTCCTGTAACAAAGGAAAAGGAAAAGGAAAAATCAACTCTGTACTCTGCACAGATTTCTCATGTCTTGCTATTATTTATTATTTTTAATTCATATCTTTTAGGAATTTTATTATTCGGTGTTCAAACTTCCAGTTTACCTTTAATGTTATATGATTTTACTGTGTTGGTGAAATAATAAAATGAAAGATTCAGAGTGGTGGCAAGGTTTTAAGCTTAAATACCTCTCTGTAGGTTGGTAACATCATTCTATTGAGCCTAGTATTATTGAAATGAGAGCTCATCATGGCTCAAAGTAAAATAATTCCCAAAATCACAGTCTAACATAAACTTATAAGAAACTATACTAAGTTAATGCAACATTATGGATGAAATTAGGTATAATTTTGTGTGACTACACATTTAAACATGTTAAATGTTGAATAGGACATCTATTTAGATGCCCAATGGCAGATTAAAATATATAGACAAAATTCTATTATCAGCTGTAAAAATACCTACCTGAATATTTCAGATACTATAGGAAGAACAAGTTAAAAAAGAACTAAAAATACATATTTGAAAACTGTTGTTTCAAGGAACAAAGAAACAATATGAGATGAAGAGATATAGAATATATTTTGTTAACTAAAGAAAATTCTGAAATGGTCAAGATGTCTATCAGTTTGTGAGTGTCTTTCGTTGATAAAATACATCCTGAGGAAATGTTTACACATTAATTGTATTTAGAAAATTATTTTTAAAAAAGAAAAAGAAAGGAAGAAAAAAACAAAGATTCTTAAAATCCTATGCTCCTTCTGTAGTCTGGAACAATGCTAAAATATCCTTTATTATCTTCAGTGAGTCTGTGCAAGAACTAAACCGAATTAAAAGCTGGTCTACGTTTTTTTCCCCCCTTGGGTAAGTGAAAAAAGCCAGGAGAAGGTTCTTCCTTATAACAATTTATGTATATATTTAGTGCTCTTGAGAAGAAAGGAGGAGAGGAAAAGTAGGGAAACTGACAATCTATGAGAGAGTTATAAAGAATTAAACTGGGCATTAATCATGATAACTGACAGTTATAGAATTTTACAATTTACAAAGCAGTTTAATTGCATTATATTCATTTGGGCCTCACAACCCTTTGAGTTAGATACTACAGAAATAATTATCCTCATTTTGTGGATGTCACATATATCAGAGATGGCATTTGAACCTAGAGAGCTTCCTGCTTCCAAATCTAGCACTCACATTGCTTCTTCACCCACCTACCTATTCCTCACCTGCTTCTAGTCATTGCCCTTTGGAGGATAAGGCAAAAAAAATCAGTATCCATGGATAAAGTCAATGTGCTTTTCATATATCAATATCAAAATGGGGAGGGGATGAAGAGAATATAATTTTGCCCTTATTCCAAATAAGGTTTTAGATATCTTTTACAATAGCCTCCTCTGTGTTTTAGTGATGATTATTTTCATCTTTGTCAATATATGTCAAAAGAAGGAGAATGAATTGAGGTTGCTTCAATGTGAGTATCTTATCATTTGTGTGAATTTCACTTGTATGAAAATTGTCAATTAATCATATTTGTCCTTTGCCATTGTACAATACAATAATCAATGCTCATGGATCTTCATAGATGTCTTTGAAAGGTACTGGATTGTCAGGGCTTTCAGGACAATAGTATATGCTCTAAAAATGTAATACTATCTATTATCCCTTTTTAATAGACTTTTACTTACAAAAAGTTTCAGAAAAGGAAAAGGAAAGCTAAAAGTTTCAGAAAAGGATGAAATCAGAGAAAAGCAACTTGAGGAGAAACACAGCCAGTGAGAAAATTGTACATTGATGGTTTATGGCATATATGATATAAATGTGCATATTTGAATTTCTCAGTTTAAGAAAGAGGTAGAAGGTGGCCAAGATGTGAGCTAGTAGAGCCAACTGAGAAAACACAAGAAAAGCCAGGGAATCAGAAAGTAAAAGCTGATGAAGGAAATAAAATTGTTTATATAAGCCAATAAATGAGATGTCAGAAGAAAGAATACAGAACTGACAAAGTCAAGAAGTCAATGGAAGCACAGTTAATATGATGACTTGAGAAATATAAGTCCTGTAGTTGATATGGGGAGATGAATGCAAGAAAATTTTGATGCTGGGAAATGATTGGAGAACTCAGAATCCTCTATTGTTTGGAGATACAACTGAGGAAAGGCTGCCTTTTCTCTAGTGCCATCTGTAACCTGACAGAGCAGAACACTTTCAGAGGCTTGCCTACATGATACTTTTTACTGACTTTCTATGACTACACAGAGAAAACCATTATATCCAGAGAATGCATTTGAAGAGTCTTGTAGATCCTAGGCTTAAGGCTTTTCACTGATTGAGTATAATGCTATCTCAGCACTCTGCCAATGGAACAGAACTGAGGTTTTGCAGATCCCAGGCTAAAGGTGGCTAGCTATTTACTAAAATTTCTTTAACACTACTTTTGTGGCCCAAGAGTAGTAGACAAGTGGCTTCTTCCAATAGAAGGACAGAGAAGCCAAGAAACAGTGTGGTTCTGCCAAGTAGATCCATGTAAGAAATGGAAAGTATTTTACAAATAGAAAACAAAAATGCATTGATATCCCCTTTATTAGCTTCTGCAATTAGAACATGTTTCCCACATGTTCTTCCTTATAACAACTGAAATGTATGATAAAATCTAATTGGACGGATATGATTTTGGAATTTTTATTTATGCCCTTTTTTCTTTTCTTTTTCTTCTCAAAATAAAATTCCATTGACACCAGTTAAATTTTAAATAGCACTAGCGTAGGGTATAAGCAAATGAACTAGATAACATTAAGATGAAGGCAATTTAATGTTGATAGTCTCCATACATTTTCATTCCCTTCATGGACACTGATTAGCCTTTAAAAGAATGAGCTAAATAAGTTCTACCTAGATACTCTCCCCTCATCTTATTTCTTAAGGTATTTGTTCCTGATTGCTAAATTAGCAATAATATAGCAGCTGCTTTTGACTTGACAAACAATTACCAAAAATAGACAACAAAGTAGCAAATAGTATTCCAGGATGATTTTGGGTGCAGCATGAGAAATGAAGATGAGTGGTGTAATGAATGGGTCAAAGGACCTTAAGCTAGTAAATACTAGAAAGAGGAAGATGCTAGTTGTAAAAGGATGGAATGAGCTGTATATTGGTTGCTGATAAGGCAAGAACAAAATGTATTCATTTCAGTTTTTTGCTTGGTGTAGAAGGCATCAACAAGAGGGGAAAGGGATAGAAAAACATGTACATAGTTTATTAGATGGCATTTTTCATTAAGAGGAGATAGGAAAGACTTCAAAATTCTCAAAGATTTTTTCAGAGATTCAAATTTACTTTTAGGACAGTATTTTTCATGTTATCTAGCGTAACCTCTTTCTAGTTGGAAGGATGACTCAGAATTGACAATGGACAATTTCTTCTTGGCTTATGCCCTTGAATCACAAACAAATCTCTAGAAATCTCTCTGGTTCCTCCCCCTGACTCCCACTTAATCAAAAACAGGAATACTTAGTGGCTTTGAAAACACTTTCTCCCTTTTTGGGGGAGTCCTAGCAACAGATGAAATATTTCTTCATATGTGCCAATATTCACATAATTGCTCCACATTTTTTTGAGAAAAGGTAATTTTGCTTTTATCTTGATTCCATTTCTGAGTGTGCTCTTAAAAATTGCATAGGTACATTATTTAAAATATAGATTTTGGCTAATCAAAATACAATTAGAAAATTCAATATCTAAATTCAAAATGTACTTTTTGTAAGATCATATAAGTAATATAGGACATGAATGTATAGAATTATTTTCTATAATAATAAAATAGTATGCATGTGTATTCATGGGTACTTTGCAGTTTACAAAGCAATTTGTAGACATTCATCCATCTGATTCAAACAACAAATTTGTGAGGCAGGAGATACAGCTATGATTTGTCCCCATTGTGTGCAGAAATTTCCAGTACAGAAATTCCTTCCACTGATGCAGATCATAGATATGCAACTCATTTATACTTTATAGTCTTAGTGAGTGGCCTAAGGCCCTGAGAACTGTGTCATACCCTAAGTCCACAGAACTAGTAAATGTCTGAGGAATGACTGAATCCAGACTCTTGCTTTTGATGATTCTTATCAATTCCTTATCACTTTTATATAGATGAAGAAATACAGGATTGTCAAGGTGAAGAGACTTTGCTCTAGGTTACACAAGTAGGAATTTCCAGTCTTGGGATGTGAACCCCAGACTTTCAGACTCTAGCCATTATTCTAGCTCTCCTATAGAACAAGCAGTTAACACCATCCACTTAATACTTGCAGAGATTTGTAAAGAGTTCAAGAATAAGATACAGGAACAGAGATTTAAAGTTTGAAGGGATTCTAAAAGTCATATAGACCAATATTCTTCTTTTATAGATTTGGAAATAGGTTGAGGGAGATGTATAAAGTTTCCACAAGTAGTCAATGATAGAATCAGGATTGGAACTCAAGTTCCTTGGTTCCAGATCCAGCAATTTTTTCATGATACTTCTTTCCAGGAGTTCTATATTTAAGGGCATTGTTATTATGAACAGAGCTGCATAAGCACAGAAATACTGTGTTTTTGTGTATCAAGTAATTACAGATTACTTTGGATTTTTCTAATGGGGTAGTGAGTTGTGTTGGGGCATTATTCCTATCAACTCTAAAAACACCTTATAAGCATCTTGGAGCTCAAAGTCTTCTTTGGTGAATGTCATTCAGTAAATAGAATTCAATCAAGATCCAGTTATGTTGTGAGATATCTGACTCTCAAGAAAATCAAATCAGTTAGCTAAATAGTTCCTATGCCAATACAAAATTCAATAACCACAAATGACAGAGGTGGAAGAATATTGATTTAACTTCTGACACCAAAGTGCTGATTCAGTCAGTTGCCAAATCCTGCCTCTTCTGGCTCCACTATATCTCTAGAATTCAAGACCTTCTCTCAACTCACATAGACACCACCTTAGTCCAAGGGTCCTCATCACTTCTTACCTGTATCAATTCAATTTCCCCTAAATCAACTGTTGGTCTCAAGACTTTCCCCATTCCAATTCATCCTTCACCCAGGTGATAAAGTGATTTTCATTAATCTCAGTCCTAACCATTTCGTTCCTCTAGGCAAAAATTTCCATTGTAATAATACTTTAAATCTTTCAAAGCACAACCCTCACAACTTTGTGAATATACAGCTGTATCTAGATGGTTGACAAAGGATTTGAGTTGGAGTCAGAAAAACTCGAGTTCTAATTCAACCTCAAATAAATTAGCTTTATGACCTTAGGCAAGTCATTTAACCAATCTGTCTCAGTTTTCTCATCTGTAAGTTGGGGATATCACCTTCCTCTCAGGGTAGTTGTAAGGATCGAATGAGATAACATAAGAAAAACTCTTTGTAAACCTTAAAGCACTTTAAATGTTAACTATTTTATTATGTAGTCATTGCAAGTGTTATTCTCCTTTCTTTGCAGATAAGAAACAGGAGAAAATGGCAGGTTCCATAGTCACATAGCAAGTTTTTGTAAAGATCAGAGGTATCTTGATTCTAAATTTACCATTCTTTCCATGTCACCATGGGGAAATGGTAGAAAAGAAAGTAGTGAATAAATTTGCTAGCATATATTCCATTAAACTTGAACTTACGGAGGCATGTTGAGAAGTAAGCCTAAGAATAGGCAAAACAAAGTTTTATATGGTGGTCCCCTCATGTTCAATTAACCAGGAAGTACTTCTTGACCTTTAAATCTGAGGCTCAGGACCTGAGCACTAACTTTTAGAGTAACAGCATCTACAAGAGAATAAAATAGAGCAGAAAGCACTTGGGATTAGTTAGAGTGGAAAAAAAAATTTAAGAGAGAGAAGAAACTAGAGTAATTTCCCAAGTATAAATTTATTTTCTTAATCATGAAAGACAGATTGCCTTTTATGATTACCACTGAGAAAGATTGTATGAATCATTGAACATCAACATTGCTTTGGAGTATACTACAAAAGAGGAGTGAGCTAATTGAAAACTGAATTAGGGCAGCCTTGTTATATATTACAGTGTACCTAGAGTTGATATAATATCTCAGTGCAAATGATTTTCATTATTTACCTATTACTATTATTCAATAAAATCAAATTCATCAAGAACCTACTATGCATCAGACACCGATTATGTACTGAGGATGTAGAGACAGAAACTGTTTCTATTGTCAAGGAGATTATCTTCTCCTGGAATTATATGTTTTTGGTGTAGAAATAGGGATGACTGTGATATTTTTTTAGAAGAAATTTGTAACTGTGAAGATGATCTTTCTTGTCTCTCTTTTTTTTTCTTTCCAGAATGAAAATATCTTATGAAAAAAGTTCTATCCTTTGCCTAGATAACTGCATATTTTAGGCAACAGTTGAATGAGACAAAAAAATTCATTGAATATTTGACAATGAACTTTTTCTCTGTAAATATTTAATTCTTTATTTCCCCAATTATTCTCTTTTTTCTCTTTTAACATTTAATACTTCCTTTGACTTTTCTTCTTTCTTTACTCTAATAAATTCTTTTAGGTGATGGACAAAAAAGAGCATGCCTCCATAAAGATGAAATGAGGTAAATTTGGATGGGCCAGATTTTTTTCTGAAGTTGAAGTGAGAAGATTTAAAGTAATATCTTTATTTAGGATCAATTGTATTGTTAGAAAAATTTCCCCATGTTTAAATCAAGTCTAATATTTTCTCTTCTTAAATTCCAATCCATTGCTATGTCTGACCCTTAAGACCAAATAAAACAAGTCCAATGTCTCTTCCATGAGACAACTTATCAAATATTTGAGGACAGCTATCCATTCAATTGAATTCAATACATATTTGTTAAACATATGTAATGTATCAAATATTTTACTAAATGCTAAGGACAGAAAGACCAAAATGAATCAGTCTCTGCCCTTAAATATATAATCTGCTTAGGACATACAACTCAGAGACAAAGAAATAGAATATATATACCGGAAGAAATTTCATGAGCAAAGGCTATATGTAGGAGGGGGGAACCTGAGCTGTATGTTGAAAGAACTGAAACTTTTCTTTCTTATTGACATTTTGGAGCTTGAGGTCTACTGATATAGGATTTTAGAAGCCAAAGTTATCTCGGTGCCACAGTGGGATATTCCATTTTGATACCAATTGTATGCAAATAAACTTGTTGCAATGATTCTGTACATGTTTGAAGTTGCCATATCCTTTTAGAATTGCCTTTCAGTTTGTTTGATTTTTGCAACTCTGGTTTTTTTCCTTCACTCTCACTTGTACCATATGATACTTTTCATTATTAAGATAAATTAAAATTAATTGTTTTGGGAATATTTAGTTATTCTTTTAAGAAAAAAATTATTACAAAGGGTACTATGAAATCACGAGTGGGAATAATTAATTCAGGTGATAAGCCTGGATATCAATCTATAAGGAACCAATCATTTCAAATTAAATGTGTTGGAATATTAGGAAAAACTGCTGTATTTCCCTATGACCTCCTGAACTCAAATCACTAACATGATTCTGAGCCAAACATAAAAATCTTCAAACTCTCCATTGTTCACACTCATTCAGTTACAGTAAACCTACACTAGCCAATGAGATAATGTCTATAAAATTTTTGTAGACTTTAAAGAATAGCCATGGTAATTGGGCCCATTCTACACCTTTCCCAGAGTCATTCATTTGGGTTCTATCTCATTTTCTGAAATAAAATTTCTTCAACTCCTAGTCTGACCTTGTGGAGACTGGTCATGAAGAGGAATTATAGGAAGACTCTCAGGAACTGATAGTGGTGGTAGGGGAAGGACCTCAAAATGTTCTTGTAATTCAGTCCTTTCCACTTTTTTCTATCTCTCTATGAGTTGTCTTTTTCCCTCTGTGTAGTGCTAAACAATTGTAAAACTAGTGCCTCATCTCTGGTCCCCATTCTCCTCTACAGTCTTATCCCTTAGGCTACAAGCATGTTGACAATTTCCCTCTTTGCATTCTCTGAAATCTCATGGTTATTCATAATGATGAGCTTCCATTTACCCTTAGATCTCTATAGGAAGTTGTTAAGAACATAACTAAAAAAGTAATTGCCTAAAAATGTAGGCTCTTAGAGCCACCTTTAGCAATTACATAATTGTCTTTTAGAGAGGAATAGGAAACTGGAAAGATGTTTTCAAGAAGAGTGGGATGGCAAGTGTATCTTCAGTTATTCTTTAAATAACACCATGTGGTAATAGATTCATTTTTTTCCTTCTAGTCATTGCTGATTATGATTGATTTTGTGACTTTTTTTCTTGTTGACTTGGTGAAAAGAAGAGTCCTTCTCCATGCTATTCTTCTTCCACCATCTTTCACCTTTGTTTCATGTTTCACCATGTTCTTTCCACTTCAATAGTCATCTCTAATTTTGTTTAAAGATGTCTTCAAATCTTTAACTGCCAGATACTACATACATAATATGAAAGGCAAAGACTTGTTCCAAATGCTGAATTGTTCCAAATGTGGGAAAGTGGGGATACTAATACATTGTTGTTATTGGAACTGTGAACAGAAAGGTAAAACTGAAAGACTTAATTTATATGAACATGTTGTTCTCCCTGATATCCTTTGTGATGCAAGGAGGTTGGGGAGGGGCTAGAACCCTTGTGTATGGGTTTTATTAAATAGAAAGGAAGACAAGTAAGTCAAACATAAAGAGAATTTGTTTACTATCTTCTTTTTCTTTATATATGGAAATGCTTATTTTATTTGGTTTTGTAAACATTTGGAATAATAAAAAATAAAGCAACCCCCCACCTCCCAGCAATTTCAATCCCAGTGAATGAGTCTAAAATTCCACTCATTTCTTCCAGGAGTTTGATCCTTCATTCATCCCTTTCTCCTCCCCACTCTTTCAATCTCTTTGCATTGACTCTTTTACCATTACTTACAGACATGCCTCCTCCATCTTAAAACAAAACAAAACAAAACAAAAACCTTTGAAAGTATCATTCCCTGAAACTTTCAATCTTATATATCTCCTCCCTTTCACAACCAATTAAAGTTAGTTATACTCACCTCCACATTCTCATCCTATTTACTCTCAACCCTTTTCAATTGGAACTTTTTTCTTATATAATTACTAAATTTAAATTATTCTTTTCTGGGTTATTGCTGATTTATCAGTTTTTATTACAAGTTTTCAACACTTTATAGCACTTTTATTTTTTTCTGTTTCCATCTTTCTAGACATTTCCTCTTCCCTAGATTTTCAGAAGAAGGTTCTATTACTTGTCTGTCCTTTCTTGAATTTCTTGCTGGATGATCAATTTTGCCATGCCACTATTGCGTTGTAGGGTTCTATCACTGTCTCTCTTCTTGGTCTATCTTCTCTCTCATTAATTTTTGTAATTTCATATTTGTTTTTTCTAAACGACTCCCAGATCTATCTATTCAGTTCCAGTCTCTTGTTTAGTTTCAGAAATTATTCATTAAGCATCTCCTAGGGGATGTTTTATAAGTATCTCCAGGTCAACATATTGAAACATGTCATTCTTTTCCCCTCAATCTATTTCCCTTCTTCCTAATTTCCCTATTTCTGTCAAAGGCCCTTCTAATTACCCATGTTCACAAACTCCTTAATTATTCCTTCTCTTATATCTTTCACAATCAATCACTTCACAAGTCTTCTTAATTCTATCTCCACAATCAACATCACCTCTGTACCTTTTTCTCCATTCACAGAGTCACCACCTTGGTTTAGACTTTCATCTCCTTTCACCTGGACTCTGGCACAAACATTCTAATTGATCTTACAGCTTCCAGGCCCTCTGCTCTCTAATATATTCTACACTGCTGCCAAATTAATATTCCTGAAGCACTGGCCTACCATATCACTGTCCTCCTCATTATGGAATAAAATATCTTAAGTCTTCTTTCTGCATTTCAAATCTCTTAAATCTCCACACATTCTAGCCAACTTGACCTGCTGCTTCTTCCCAGTGCACGACATTTCATTTCCTGACTCCATGCTTCTGCAAAAGCTAGTTAGTCTCCAGTCCCAGAATGACCTCCCTTCTCACCATTTTCTGGTAGAAACTGCAGCTTCCCTTGAAGATCAACTCAAATGCCACTTCCTACAGGAGGTCTATTCTGATTCAGCTCCATCCCAACTGCTAGTTCCTTGTCCTTAGAAATTAATTTGTATATATTTTTATATTTAGCTTTCTTTGTATATATCCAAAGAATGCAAACTCCATGAGGAGAGGTCTATTTTACTTTTATGTATTGTGTGGAACTGAAAAAAATGTTTGATGAATGAATGAATTTGATAGGTAACGATATGAGTATAGGGGATGACACATGAGTAAAGTAATTAAAAAAAACTGGAATGTCTGGGGTTGCTCTGAGTTTTCTTTCTTTTGGATTCACTTGAATTTTTGCCCATGCTGTTAGGACAAGAAATAATATAAATTTAATGGTCAAATTTAGTGGTTTAATATAAATCCAATAGCCAAAAAGTTGTATGTTGTGTATAGGGAGGTATTGAAAACCAAGAGAGCAGTCTTATAAGGAAACAAGCTAGAGGAAGCCCAAAGATCATATTAAACACACCCAAGAATAAGTATAGATCATGGAATTTTAGCATGATGATATTAAGGAGCTCTAGGCCTAAGAGCAATGCAGGATGACACTATGAGAGATCCTTAAATGACCAAAATGTTCTGGATGACATAAGGAGCTCAGCCAGAAAACGGCTCTCTTATCTATAATACTTTTTGGGGTTAGGGGTAGGGAGTGGGTTGCCTGATACTACAATGGTAGATCTAATCAATTTTCCTCTTTGTGACTTTCATATTGGAGAGATGTCAGATAGCTTCCCTTGGCAAATGGTCTCTGGGAACATATACATGAAGAGGGACCAAAATGACATCACTAGATGATATTTTTTGATTCACTTATAAATTGCATTTAAGTGAGATGGAGTTGCACAAAGTCATCAGTTTCACTCTTCCAGAGTCATCAAAGTCCAGTAGCAAGACAAAAGTCAAGATGACTGGTTATGGCACAGGATACAATCAATGACTTTGGCTTCTCTGATGTCCATCCAAGTGCTAACAGTACCTGCTTCCACCTGGTTTGGCTACCCTCCACCTGGTTTAGCCTGCCTACTTCAACATTCATCTTCTTGGAAGCCCAGGTGAGAGACAGGTATATGGGATATGAGGTTTTCAGGGAATACTAGCACCTCTGGGGTGAGGGCTTGTGGAGCCCTTTTCAGGGCTTCATGACTTCTTCCTACATCCAACATATACTTAATCCAGGAAGGTCATAGAACCTCTCAGTACCCCAGGCAACTCTCTAAGATCATAAGATACAAAAAGTTGCTATATGTTTGTGGGAGTTTCTTCAATAGGAACTATCTTATGGTTGAAATTATAAGCATAGATCAAACAGCAGAGAAAGCAACAGATTATGATAAACTCTAGTTTTAATGCTAAAACAAATGTGATAAAAGAGAACCTGGACTAATATATGCTGTTTTTTGTTTTGTTTCTTTCTTTGCATTGTTTTTTCCTCTCATAAAATATCATAAATACCAACAAACACAAACTTCTCAATATATAAAGAACAGAAAAAGAGAAATGCATATGAAACTGTGAACTTCTAGCACATATAACTTTTTCTTATTTCAGAAAGAGCAAATGAAATCTAGTGTAATGGTAGCAAAACTACCTTTCCTCTCCTCATCCTCAGTTGAATCAGTCTCTGCTCCCCTCTGTCATGCTTTATGTTTGTTCTTTCTTTTTCTCTTTTTATTTTTTTGCATCACTTTCACTACCTAGCAACACAGTTGGTCAAATCACCTCATCATCCTCGCAACACTCCATTTGGACAAATAAAAGAAAAACAAATTCCCACATTTGATATGTCCTTATATTTGTCATTCATCTTAATGTTTATCAAGACACTAAAATTGGAAAGCATCTTTCGTCATCAGTTCTCCAAATTGGTGATTCATCATTCCACTGAACAGAATTCCCAAATCTTTTGAAGTTGTTTTCCTTTACATTGTTTCAGTCATATAAAATTTTCTAATTGGTGCTGCTTACTGCATTATGTACCTTGTTTAAACAAGTCTTCCAAATTTTTCAGAATTTTTCTCTTTATAAAAACTAATGCAATAACATTCATTATATTCACACATAGTTTATTTAGCCATTGCTCTTTCCTACATCAGAGAAGGTAATCTGAAACACTGTCAGATATCTGGTTCTTTTCCCTCTCTCTTTTATTTACTTGCATTTCATGATCTTTTTGTATCTTTTTGTCTAAATATACATACAGTTCAAGGACTTAGCTGTAGTTCCAAACTGCTTTCCAGAATGGTTGGACCAATTCACAATTCCCTAGTAATACTTATTATCCAGAAGTTTCCAATAAATATCAATTTTCTTTCTAATAGGTGAGAAGTAGTATCCCAGACTTGCCTTAATTTATATTTTTCTTTTTTTCAGTGATCTAGAGCATTTTTTCATATGCTTAGTGATATTTTACATCTCCTTTCTTGAAAATTGGCTGTTTTGCATATTTCTCAGCTGTTTATTTATAGAGGAATAGCTTTTTTTGTGTGCAATATGTTTGCATCAATTCCTCCTATATTTTGGACACTGTCCTTTAGAAGTTTGCTACAAATATCCTTTCCTTATCAATTCTATTCCTGTCAACTCCAATTATATTAATCTATCTACAAATTATTTTAAATTCATTGTAATCAGACTGATTTCTAAGATATGAGAAATGGTCTGTTCGCAGAAGAATAGATAGGGGACATGATGCAGAAACCAGGGGAACTCAGACAAGGGTCCTATTTTGCTTGTCTGAGAGGGATTGAAAAGGATCTAGAGCTGAGGAACTCTAGCTTGAAGCAACATTTCATGGTTCTTGCATAGGATAAACTTTGAATTCTATGCTCACCCACTAGCTTTTCATGGAACTCATGAGATCAATCAATAATCAGTAAAAAATATTAAAAAAATAAAAATTTAAAAAGTGCCAAGCTTTGAACTAAACTCAAAGAAGTTTAAAAAGAGGCAAAAGAAAGTCCTTACTCTTAAGTTGTTCACAATATTACATAAAGATGGTGATTGTTTGGTAGGGGATGAGAGATTATTTTAAAAACTCATAAATTATTTATTTTAAGCTATGATGTACATATAAAATATAACCCTGTGCTAAAATTCTCTGATATAGTCAAGGAAAAAGAGACATAATGCTCATTGTGGCAAGTGGCTCATTTAATTTGTAATGACAATAGTTATCACAAAAGGAAATTAGTTTGCCCCATAAGAAAGTAAAAATCTTTCTGCAATCGCCATTGTCTTTAATTAACCTTCTTTAATGTACCATAAGCAGCATTTCATTGTCCTTCCATGCTACCTAGATTAAAATTTTAAATAATATCTATGTGTTTGTTATCAAAGTGGAAGCTATTTTATAACGCCCCCCCCCTAATATTTTTTGTCAGATAATCTTTGGTTACATTTTGGCTAAAAAAATATAACAAAATGTCACATACTTTTTTTTCTGGACCCTTCATGATGACTGCAGTTTCTTTCAGAAGGCAGGATTAGAGATATAAAAGTAAAAACAATATATATAACCAAGTTTCAATAGATCCATATTTCAATATGCCAATGAGTTCTATATCAAAAGTCCACTCTGTATTATATAAATTCATTTAAGAATTATAAAGATATGCAAAAAATGCTATCTAGGTCCAGCATAAATCTCTAATACACTAAAAATCCTTTTAAGAAATGTTTGTTGGACACCAAAAGTGGCCAGTGTTTTAGAATATAACATAGGTATTCTTATTTCTTTTAACAAAACCAAACCTGTTTTACATCCTAAAGCTCTACTTTAAGATTGTCTAGTTTTCCCCATAAGGACTGCATACATCCCTCTCTCATCTTGGTAATGCATCTTAAAAAATGCCTTCCTGAGGCAGCTAGGTGGCTCAATGAGTAGAAAGCCAGGTCCTGAGTTCAAATGTGACTTCAGACACATCCTAACTTTTTGACCCTGGGCAAATAACTTAACCCCCATTGTTTTTCTCTTAGTGCTCTTCTGCTTTTATACTTAGCATTGATTCTTAGATGGAAGATAAAGGTTTAAAAAATTAACCTGCTTGTCTTAGCAATGAGAATGAGATGCTGCTCTTTTAACCTTATTAACTCTTATTAACTATCTTCAGAGAAATCATAGACTAGTGGATAAATAGGTAGACTTGTAATCAAAAAGGATTTTGGTTTAAACTCTACCTCTAAACCTTACTAGTTTAGTAACATTGGGCAAGTTCACAATCTCTTGCCACATCAGACAATTACTTTGAAAACTAATCCCTTAAGCTACAAAAAGATTGCGATCATCCTTGCCAATGGGAGTTTCCACACTGAGAGTCCCAATGCTAAGAAAACTGAATCCCTTTCACATTTCTATTATTTCTCTTCTCCAGATACTATTCTAGAAGACTTCTATACTCCACCTCTGATTATCCCATTTCATTTTCTGACAAGAGACTATAAATCTTCTCCCCTGAAATATTTACCTTAATTGCCCTTTGAGGGCAACACACTCCTGGATCCATGACTTAAGTTGTGGTAAAAAGAAGTAAGACTTTTAAGTGCTCGAGAATGTTATTACCATTCCCTGACATCATAGAACCCTAGAATTACTTTAGATCACAGAACTGAAAAGGACTTAAAGGAGCCCTCAATCTAATTGGATTTCATATAAGGGAATATCTAAATGAAACAAATAAAATAATTATTTAACATCCAGATTATATATTTACATATATATGGGCAACATGTTTGCACATGCATGTTACATATTTTATATGTGTATTTTTGTATGTGAATCCAGGAATGGGAACTATATTACTTTCTTTGTTAGGACATTCCCATATATAATCAACACTAAATACACAAATACACAATATTCTCTTTTCCCATGTTTTGATTTTTATTTCACCTCCATGATATTGAAGTGACCTTGGTTTCTCAAAAGTACCAGCTGAGTATAAATACTGGAAGACTGGAAAAAGCATCTATCCAGTAAGATCTGGGATACAGATTTAGTCTGTTTTTGGATAATCAGGCTCATAATTAAAAAGCAGTCATTTTGTTGATAATTTCTTTGGCTACTAAAATCTATAAAATAACATCAGCAACAATAAAATGGCCCTAAATATTAAGTGACTCCTACTTTTACTACCATGACAACAAAGTTGTGAAAAGAGACAGAGGGTGCTTGTGATTCCAGAATTTTTAGGATGAATATATATATAAATTTTAATTTGCTTGTTAGTACACCAAAGGTGAGTTATTTGTCCAATATCCTAAGAAAGGGTATGTTTATTAATTGTAAAATTGAATCATATCAAGTCTGATAATCTCAGCACAAATGATACCAAAAAAAAAAAAAAAGGAAGAAATTGAAGATAAACATTTGGGAGATGGAGCTCAAAAGTCCTCCTTGTAGATGCAAAAAAAGGAAACTGGAAAAATGGGCTTTATTACATGCCAAAGGCAAAAAAGAAATATTTCATGAGACATTTAGATGTCAGATATTGCACTGATCATGGCACATATATGTATTTGTAAAGAGAAAACTATGAAAATGATTTTAGCTTAATTACCAAAAATCTCTTTCGGGGGGAAAAAGGGGGAAATTTTATGAAATACTGAACAAAAACCTCAAAAATAAAACAGCATTAATGTTGGTAATGAGTTAACTCAATGCAAAAGTAGAAATAAGTGAGAGGTAGCAAAAAGCATATTAAAAAATGTATGGGAATGAAAAATGAGTCCAAAAACTTGTCAATTATGCAGAAGTATCTATTTCATGAATATTCTCTTTAAGCAAAGAATCATTAAATGCTGAGTACAATAAGCAATAAATAATATCATACAAATTAAATTTATTATATTTTAACAGGTAGAAAAACTCATTACTGACTTGGGAGTCATTCCTGAATTAGTTCTCTGCACAGTCGCATAACTGACTCAAAGCAAAAAACAAAATACAATGCAAAAATAAGGAATAAATAGGAGAAAAGGATCCTGCATAAAGTTGAAAAAATTTGATACTGATGTATTCAAGGAACTCATTGACAGTAAAAATGAGTAGTGGACAAAAAAGGAAAGTAATAATTATAAATTTCTATAGAAATCAAAAGAATCTAAAAAAAGTACCTTAAGGTACTTTTTTTAGATTCTTTTGATTTACTTGCCAAATGAAATGTTAGCCAAAAGCTACATTGGAATTTAGAATATAATCTCATTTACAAATTCTTGTGGAGAAAGATAATGAAAGATTATTAGAAGTTTCACCTTGTGAAATAGATAAATAATAAATAAAATAAATAAATGAAAGCTAAAAAAATCTGCTTAAATAAAGCTTAGTAAGAGGCACAATTACTCTGCTTATTTTCTTGATATTTTAATGTATTTGGTAAAGTAAAAAGTCATCTATAAGGCACTCCCCTGACAAGGTCTCCAATCAGTATCAGATGAGATTCCTTGGAAGATTCAATAACACAAATATGTTGTTCAATGATCCTTCTTATCCCTAACTTATTTGGGTTGATGGTTTGAATTATTGAAATCTCTGAACCAGAAAGCAGACTTGAGTCACACCTGGAGTTTTGAAAAAGGTACACACAGCCTCAGCCTTCAAAGCAGCAGAATGAGAGAAAGAAGTTGTGATTCCATTAAGTAAGCAGCAGCTACAGTGGGGGAGATGACTTCTTTATATTTAATGTGCTAGGCTCAAGAGACAAAGGGTAAGAAGAGAGAAAAAGAAGATAGTCGTACTAGATCAAAAGATTTTTTCACCAGTGCTTCCCCAAGCCATTACCTTCTGGGGTTTGGTTCCAACTACTTACCTCACTGTGCTGCCTACCCTAAGAACATTGATTTTCAAATTAGCTTGCAATTTTATCCAACTCCCATAGGGAATGCTTGAGAGTCTACTCAACTAATCTCTTTATATACTTCCTGTAGAGTATTATTTCATTTGATTCAATGACTTTCTATCCTAATTGATTAAAGACGTTTTTGTTTAATGTCTTTAATTAGTTAATTGATTCAACAGAATTCTTCACGTCTGACAAAGATATCAGGGCTAGAAGTCCTATTAATTGCTTTAAGTGGAGTAAGGTGATTTCATTGATTGATTCAATCAACTCCTATGCCTATACAATCATATTCTTTTATCAGTTGATTTTTTTCTTATGCTTTACAACTTCTTACTTTGTTCTTTGTCTTCACCACAATTTCTAATCCCTTCACTCTTCATTTCTTTCCCAGACAATCCCTCCCATCCAAAGAACAGGCTATATAGTCTCTTTCCTTCTTTATCTTCAACATATTATTAAATCATTTCCTACTCTACATTCAAATACCTTTCTTTCACTCTTGTTCTATTGCTAATCACTATCTGCCAAACCTCAATTATTCTCATTATCTGCCCTTTTGTTCCTACTTATTTGTATGATGCGGAACAAACAAGAAATTCACAAAATTTTACTGATTGGATTAACTATAAGTTCCTATTATGTTATCTCAATTTGCCTTGCCCACAATAAGTCAATTCTTCTATAACTCACTAATCAGTTTGGAGTCTCACTTAAGGCCATTCCCCAAGAGATTTTCGCCCTCCTAGTTGTAGAGATATTTTCAACCATCTTTACCTTCATCTCCACTGTGTTATGAAAACAAAATGTCTCTTCTCCTTGACAAGGCTCTTTACATGCACCTTTGACATCATCTAGGAAACAAAACAAAACAAAACTTGATCTGATTATCTCTACAAGATACCTAAATCTATTCTCTACTTCTCAGTTAAATTATTTGAGAAAGCCATTCATAAATGTTACTTCATCTTCCTTTCTTCTCATTTGCTTTTGTACCCTTCTGAAATCTGGCTTCTTCTAATCTCATTATTCACCTCAAAATGTTCTGTCCAAAGTCACCAATCATCTCATAATCACTATATCTAATGACCTTTTCTCAGTCCTTATCTTCCTTAATTTCTTTATAGCTTTTAAGAATTTTTATCCTTTCATATACTCTCCCCTTTCTAAGTTTCTCCTACCTGACTAATCATTCCTTCTTAGAATTTCTTTGCTAGATTTTCTTCTAGGTTATGTCCATTAATTGTGGATGTTGCCCAAGGCACTGTCCTTGTCTCCCTGAACACAGTTCCAAGTTCCAAGCACAAAATGCCTTCAGGCTCAAGACTCAGACACTATGACTTCTCTAGACTACAATACCTTACTTGGAATCCTGGTGGCAAGGTCATCTTATTTAGAATCACTACCAGCACCTGAAACAAACACTCCCAGTCCCATTTTTCAAATCTGTAGTAAAAGAGAGAGGAAGGGGGATGTATCCCCTCTATCCTGGTTTATTTCTTGATGTGCTACTCTGTTGGTGAACTGTAAGTGATCTTCAGCCTTTGGAAGAAGCAGCTAAGAGTACAAAGAAGGGAGAAACTGTTTTACTCTGGTAAAATTTGAAGTCCTGGGTTGTTCTGTCTTCAAAGTTTAAGGATTCCTAGCTAAGTGGTGGGAGAACAGAGAAGCAACCTATCTCATGATTAGGGAGTTTGGGCACATGCAAAGGCCATCATTACATTTGTAACCCCAGAACTTAATGTGACATCTGATATATAATAAACATTTAATAAATTTTTTGACTGATTTTGTGCCTAAGAATAACAAATTAACACAATAAATTCATCATCAAGTATTTATTAATTGTCTGCTAAGTGTCAGACACTATACTAGGTGCTAGGGACAGAAATTTTAAAATGAAACAATCACTGTGTGAGATTAAATTTAATATCCAATCCAATAATCCCAAGTGTTATATTTTATAAGATTTATATTGAATATTTACTTGAAGTAAAATAAATAAAAGGCAAAAAGTAAAAGCCTGAGTAAAAAGAAATTTTCCCAGCTGCATTTATGCAAAAAGAGAGAGGGGGAAAGTTACACATCAACTTTATCTCCAAAATGTAAGGACATGACGTGAGAACGAAAGTAGGATGCTGGGAATTGGAGTCCTGGGGAGCAGATTCTAATTACACAAATTCAATCAAAGAACTTACATTCTATTATGCTGTATTTTGTCCACAATCCCTAAGGAATTAGAGCATGCATGACTCAAAGACAAAGAACAAGTGTATGTAGGCTACATGGGACCAATAATGATGGATACCAGGATAAATAAAAGTTACCATGAAGGATATATATATATATATATGACATGTAGCAAGTTAGGTAGCAAGAGTATGAGGAAAACAATTGAAGACAATAATGCACAGGTATGTCTAGAGGAAGGTCTCTAAAGCCTTTATGTAGGTTCTTACAGAGAATCCCAGAATTACTGGATTTCACTGTTGGAAAGACTGTCAGCTGCTGTGTTGTCTAGCTTATCTCAAAGGTAATACTTACAATACAGCCAAAGGTAATGGTCAATAAGGGATGTCAACCAACATATGCTTATACATCTTCCATGAGGTTAGTCTATAAATTACAAAGACAGTGCATTCTGTTTATCTATACCTGACCTATTGTTCCAATTGTTAGAAAGTTTTTCCTTACATTAAGCTCAAACTTGCTTCTTTGAAATTTCCATCTATTTTCTAGGTTTTAACTTCAGAGAACAAATAGAGCTGATGTAATTCTAAATGACTACCTTTCAAATACTTGAAGACAGCTATCATATCTCCTGCTAAGGCTTTTCTTTGGTATGTTAAACAGCTCCATTTCCATCATCCAATTCTCATGTGACACTGACTCAAAATCCTTCACCATCCTAATTACATCCTTCTCTACACATATATATATTTCTGAAACTGTGATCCCCAGAACAGAACACAATACTTATATGTTAATTAAGAGCAAAATGGGACCACTTTCACCTTAGAAACTGTTCCTCTAATAATGGAATGAATCCAGTTTATATTGTTGGGTTTTTTCATTGTGATTTTACATTATTGGTTCATATTAGACTTACTTCCTCACAAAATTTTTGCAGTTTCAAAGTGTTGTTTTGATAAAGCCTCTCATGCTATACTTATGAAATTGATTTTTTAAACCCAAAGTGATATTTTACATTTATCCTTCTGTAATTTCATATTGTAAAATTCAGGCATTCAGTAGACAAGCCCTTAAAGATCTTTTTGTACCTTGAGTCTATCTTTCAGCGCATTATTTAATGTTCCCTAATTTCTATCATTTGAAAATTTGATAAGCATATCACTAGTACTTTTCCTAAAAACAAAACAATATGGGGCTAAACATGGATTCCCCAGGCACACCCCTGGAGATTTCCTGCTAAATTGATATTGAATCTTTAATGATGGTTCTTTGACTCCAGAAATTAAGCTAGGTCTGAATCCAGTCATTGAAAAACTATTAAGTACCTACTATGTGCCAGGCACTGTGGATACAAAAAGAGGCAAAAAACAGTTCTCATACTCATGGAGGTCAGAGCCTAACAGAGGAGAAAGCAAGTGATAAATATATACAAACAAGCTACATACAGGATTAATAATGGGGGAAAAGTATTAAAGAAGGCAGACACTATTATTGAGAGGTGGGGATAGGTTAAACCATGCTGATAGGGATAAAGTCATTAGACCACGCACCTGCAAGAATTCACATTGCCTCCTCCTACCTTCCCGCACCTGCTAGCTAAAAGAGCGACTTCCTCCTCACCCAGGAGATTTAACCCCTCTCTTACATCATCATACTTCCTGTTTGCCATGAGGAATCATGGGAAATGTAGTTTCAAAGCTCCCTCACAAGTCCATAGGAAAAAAAAAATATATATATACTTTTAGATGGCATCTCCCAAATTCCAATTAACAGTAAAAGATGGGTTTTAAATTGGGAATTAATACCAGGAAAGCTAGTAGGAAAAGATGAGGCAGGAGAGTTTTCCAGGCATAAGATACCCAGAGAAAATGACCTGTTACCTAGAGATGGAGTGTCATGTTCCAGGAAAAGCAAGCAGACCAATGTCACTGGGTTGAAGAACATGTGGTTGGGAGTAAGGTATAAGAAGACTGGAACTGTAGGAGGTGACTAGATTATGTTATGAAGGGTGCTGAACTCAAGAGAAATTTGTATTTGATTATAGAGGTGATTAGGAGCCAATGGAATTTAATGAATTGCAGTGGAGGGGGGTTGAGATTTGCATGCAATTTTAGGAAAATTAGAGCGGCTAAATGAAGGATAATGGATTGGAGTAAGGGAGAGACCTGAAGCAGGAACACCAACAGAAGGTTGGTGAGGACTCACACCAAATTTGTGGCAGTGTCTGAGAAAGGAGTGTGCTTGAGAAGTGGGATAAAAGTAAAATTGAGAGACGTTGGCCACAGATTGGATATGGTGGATGAGAGTGAGGAGTCCATCTAATTGCATTTTGGTCTTACTGTAAAATTAAAATTAAACTATGAGGCTGCTAGTAGCTTTAATAACTTTATTACATCAAAGTAGTAATAGTAAAGAGAGGGGAAAGTAGGAAAGAAGTAGGGAGTTACTTAGCTCACTATTTTATTGGCTGCCATGATAGATTGAAGTTGAGCGCCAACAAGAGTTTCTACAGGATCCAAGCTCCAACCAAAAGAACCTCGAACAGGCCCCTGATCTCACCTTATAAGCTCTTTTCTCCACCCACTAACTCTCACACATTACATCTCAAGACCCAACCATAGTTTCTTAATTTGCCTGGGCCACCCAGGTGGGGGGGGCAGTGCCTGTGGAATCGGCTTCCTTATTTGTTGGTTTTGGGGTTCTCTAACTTCCTTTCTCTGAGGACCTGTCTATATCTGCCTATCTTGGTGGTCTTTGACCTTCAGGTCAATGAGAAGTGATGTAAAACAAAGCCACATTAATGGAGAAGGAAATTCTTTTCAAACACAACCCATATTTCTCCATCTTTTCTTTTAAAATAGCATGAAATACTTTATTAAAAACTTTGCTAAAATCTAGGAAAACTCTATTTCCATTATTTATGGGAAGACATAAAGAGTCTAAGAAGGCAAGGATTTTCAATTTGCAAATTTTTAGGTAATTCCCATAGTGATGATACCACAGTTCATCTGAAATATTGAAATAATTAACTATTCTTTTACTCAGCTCTTGCTCTGGTTGCTACCCTGGCTTTTTAAAAGCTTTGTTAGTAGAGAGTAAACATGCTAAAACATATTCCACTAAGCTGGCAAAGTTTGAACTATAGGCTTCCAAAATACCTGTTGGTCTGCTGTCAGAAAACAATCATCAGTAATGATATTGGAAGAAATAGAGTATAGGAACGACCTCATGATATAATTGGAATCAGGTATTAACTGATACCTCTACCAGGTACATAGCTAGATTTTTTTAAAGGGTCTCACAATGGATATGAGGAGTTTAATTTTTCAAAACAATGCTTTCAAACTAAGTAGGAATCTGAACAATTATGAGAAATATAGTTTTTAAATTCCTATTAAAATCTACACCATTCATATCTCATATTTTTGAAAAACAAAATTAATTTTATTGATAACTTATTTGCAATTTGTATTGTAATAGTTAATATGTATGTTGTTTTACTTCTGGTTTCATTTGTGTGTTCCACATTACTTCTGTTGTGAGGAAGATTAATAAATGAGTATTTAGGAGATTTAGCTAATGATTTTTAGTAAATTTATATAATGCAATATTATCATAATGTTAAAAATAATGAATTTGAAGATTAAAAAGAAATGTGGATCTATGAAGTCTTATGGTGGAAAACAGGGGGTTAACTTAAATATTTATCTGGGTTCAGAAGGGTGAGTAGGAGACAGGAATGGACCAGGGCCAAACAAGTTAAGGAAATTGGGTTTGGCAGTTTGGGGAAATGGCAGTTGACAGGAGTGACTTTTGGGCCTTAACTGCCACACTGATCCACCTAGCCAGGGAGTCTGTGAAACTAGCAAGTGAATGACAAGAGGGTTTTTAAACACAGGTTTAATTAAAGAAAACTATAGTCTAAAGAAGGGAAATGGGGGTTCTATTCTACTTGTCTATGGGAAAGCCTCAGGGACACTTATCTATACTAAGCTAGAAACTATAGCAGGGCAGGGCACAATGGAGATGAGGAATGAAAGTAAGATCCTCACTGCTGAGTCCTGTCAAAATCCAGCTTTCTTCAGCCAGTACTCCTTCAGTTGGGTAAGTCAGGGAGCTAAGCCAACTCAAGTTAACCAGCAACTCAGGTTGGGTTTAATAGTCTCAACCTAACCTCCTACAGGTAAAAGACTTTCCGCCTTCTGGATATCAGGATTTCAGGATACAAACTCCACTTCCTCTGAGGTCTCCCAGGGGTCAGTTACAACTTGTCCCCAGCCACTGTGGAGTCCATCTCAGAGAGAGAAGCAACACTTCCTGCTTCCCCATTCCATTTAGAATTCTCCAGCCCTTCCTGCTAAATCCAAGGGCCACTTTATCCCTTTTCATCCCTCATTCCTTTTAAGAAACTAAATGCTTTAATCTAGTACATTATCTTCTATTCTTTAAAGTTGTTTACTTATTGTTTTAATTATCCTTAGTCAGGACTCATCTTCACTGTATTTCTCAGCCCAAGAGTTAGACCTTCTCCTTTCCTGGTTGCTCCTTAGTATAGAAGGAATCATATCAAATCCTTACCTTTTAAGAGTCTTATGTGAAACTGAAGGATGTCCATCAATTGGGGGATAGGTAAATAAAGGATCATGGTAGAATACTATTGATGATCAGGCTAATTAAAAAAAAAAACCTGGAAAGAACTGAATAAGATAATGAATGGTGAAATGAGTAGAACCAATAGAACATTATACACAGCTATAGAATTAATATTAGGAGAATACATTGTGAATGTTACCTCCAAAGAGTGAACTAAAAGATGAAAACATGAAAGGTTTAATTTGTATGAACATGTGAGGCAGGGAGGAAAGGGAGACGATGGGATTTATTATGTAAATATGAAGAAAAGTAAGCAGGTAGGTATTTGTTTCAGTAGATTGAGAGCCAAGCTTAGAAATGAGAGGTCCTAGGGTTAAATTTGGTCTCAGACACTTCCTAGCTTTGTGACCCTGCGCAAGTCACTTAACCCCCATTACCTACCTCTTACCATTCTTCAGCCTTGGAACCAATGCTCTGCATTGATTCTAAGATGGAAAGCAAGGAATTTTTTTTAAGTAAACATATAAGAGATTTATGATTTCACTTATGTACCATCTTCTTTTTCTTTCTATAAGGAAATTTGTTTTATTTGGTTTTGTAAAATTTGGAATTAAAAACATTTTAGTCTTATGTACAATTCCATTCTCTATGGGAGTTGGCTAGAGATTCTCATTCATCATTCCTGAATTTAAGATTGCCACCAAGTTGTCTGGGGGATATAATTTCTTCCAGGCAAATTCAAAGTCATGATTATATAGAGAGACAATTTTGCCTGCCTAGAATAATTTGACAGTAAGGTACCTCCAAACAATTTCATCTTCATTCTCCCTTGAGGAGCAGGTCCATAAGAGCGTCATCAATATATCACCTGACATAAGGGGTCTTTGAGGTACTAATGACATGAATTACCTCTCTTTATGTTCCCTGGTCATGTATTCTCTATGAATAGAGCTCTCGGGAGTGACACCCATCCATACCTGATGGTAGGTATATTTGTGGTAGATTAAGCTCTAGATTTATCAAAATTGGGGAAGAGGATGTAATATTATGCTTTTTTTCTTTTTATGCCATTTGTCTCAGGGATGGGAACTCCACCTGAAGTCTAGTTTAGTTTTTAGATAAGACTATTCATTTCAGTAGGAACATAGACACCTACTTAAGTTGCCAAGATATATCACTTAGACATGTAAATTCTACCAAAATCTGGAATGTAATTTAGAACTTAAATGATTCATGGATTGGTGATTAGGACTCTAGGAATTATTTGTTTTCATGTTGTTTCCTTGATTAGATGTTCCTTAGGACAGACTTCTTTTGACTCCTTTTGTATGCCCAGTGTTTAGCACAATGAATGGCATATATTAGGCATTTATAAATATTTACTGATTGATTGATTATTAGGGAGAAACCAAAGGATACTAAAATAAGACACTCGTGGGTAGAGATGCATAGAAGCCATCATTAACTAGCCTATTAAATGTCCATCAACAACTGAATCTAACTGGAAGCTAGAAGACACTGAAGAACTCATGAAGTCAATAACTGGTGGTTTTTACAGTTCTAACAACAGGATGTGTTGTGAATATGGAGATGAGGCAGCTAGGTGGCACAGTGGATAGAATGCTAGGCCTGGAGTCAGGAAGACTCATCTTTGTGAATCAATCCTGTTTGCCTCAGTTTCCCTATTTATTAAAATGAGTTGGAGAAGGAAATGGCAAATTGCTCTAGTATTTTAGCCAAGAAAACCTTAAATGAAATCATGAAGTGTTAGACTAATTGAGCAACTACAAGACAGAGATTAGCCTTAACTTTTGAGATTAAGAAATTAGAGGGCAATTCTCTAAGAATAGAATATTTAGATTCATGTGATGAAAGCCAGGTATATATATAATGGGGTATTGAAAGTTGATAATTCAGTCTTTATTAGGAACAAGATTCTCCTGCTACTTTAGAGCCTTAAGGCAAAAATTATTGATTTTATTTTCGTTGCAGAAAAGAGCAAACTGTTAACCTTCATGAGAATGAATAATTTGTTTGTGATCACACAAAGTTGGAGAAGAGCTTAGAATCCCATTGGAATGACTACAAACCTGAGGGAAATAAGTTATGAATTATGATGAGAATATTATATTCTTAGATAGTGTTAGAAAGCAGAAAGAGGGGTTGAAGTTTGAAAAAATCTTACTGAACACAGATTCTGGGAGTAAAATGGAATTCTCAAGTGTCACATGCCATTGAGTAGTTTGAATAGATGAATCATGGGACTCTCAGGGGCTGAGCTGACACATTTTAACTCTAGCACCATCTGATATTGAGTAGTCTTTTATTAGCAGATGAAGTAGTGGCCGTTCTTGTGTCAAACTGAAAAATAATGTTTCGTATTATTTCCATGTAGTTTTTTACCTTTGAAAGTCCAAAGGGTTATAGTTACTTTACAGCAAATTAAATTTTGCTATAGGACACGAATGTTAGTACTGGACTAATACACCATTAGCTCTTTTTTTCCCCCCTTTCTGGACTAAGATTAAGAGGCAAAGCCAGAAAAGACCTCAGAAGTCATTGAGTATAATGAAGTGTTTGTTTTTACAAATAAGGTAAATTAAGGCCCATCAAGCAGAAGGAACTTGCCAAAGGTCAAATGATATAGTACAGTTGAGATTTCAACTAAGGTCTTCTAACTCCAAATCTAGCACCTTTCTAATACTGTACTACTCCATCTTATATAGCCTTGATTATATAGCCACATTAAATGGTCACCAGATGGCTAAAAGTTAAATTATCTTTAATTTAAGGTGACAGGATGACCAGTCTGGTTATTTCTCCTCCAAGAAAAGAACTTGATAAATATACTTCTTTCACCACCGAAATAGTAGGAAGATCTTATCTCATTTATAAAAGATTTTTTAAAATTACTTTTGACATCTAAGTTAGAGATACATTTGATCTTGTAATAACTTGCCTGAGACTTGCCATAAGCAAACAGTTTTCTGCCACTGGGTGAAAATATGGTTTATTATTTTTCTAAGCTTTCACTGTACAATCTGTTCTGAGAAAGGAGGGCAGTGCTCAACTGCACATGATAGTTCACATCAAATCCATTTCTAAGAGAAAAGAACTTACATAGAATACTTTTCAAGACTAGGATAGAATGGTCTCAACCTTGATTATGCTCTTTTATATTAAGTCACAAATGTTATATGAAACCACAATCAATTATTTTTATTTAAAAACATTTTTATGTTTGTAAAAAACTTAGTTTTGAAAGCCTTTATAACCTATCTTTAAGGTCTTACCTACACTTTGCAAACTAGAGAGCTGGTTAATTTAACTATTTAGAAGAACCAAAAAAGAAAATTCAGACCCTAACATTAATTGCTTTGCATTAACACTCTAATCTGAAGTTAACTATAAAGTTTGCCAAATTACTTATTAGTTTTGCATTGCGCAGGAACTATTATATAGTAATTAATAGTAGGAAATGCCAAAGCAGGATGTGAAATTCTAGATTTTTAAAAAAAGTTCATTTATTAATTTATTTAATTTAGAATATTTTTTCCATGGTTACATGATTCATGTTCTTTTCCTTCCCTCCTCTCTTCCCTTTCCCGTAGCCAATGAGTAATTCCATTGGGTTTTATTTGTGTCATTGATCAAGACCTATTTCCATATTATTAATATTTGCTCTAGGGTGATCATTTAGAGTCTACATCCCCAATCATATCTTCATTGAACCATATGATCACGCAGTTGTTTTTCTTCTGTGTTTCTACTCCCACAGTTCTTTCTCTGGGTGTGGATAGTGTTCTTTCTCATAAGTCCTCCAGAACTGTCCCTGATCATTGCATTACTGCTAGTAGAGAAGTCTATTAAATTCGATTGTGCCACAGTGTATCCGTCTCTGTATTCAATGTTCTCCTGGTTCTGCTCCTTTCACTCTGCATAAACTCCTGGAGGTTGTTCCAGTTCACATGGAATTCCTCCAGTTCATTATTACTTTTAGCACAATAGTATTCCATCACCAACAGATAGCACAAAATTTGTTCAGCCATCCCCAATAGAAGGGTATCCCCTCATTTTCCATTTTTTTTGTCCACCACAAAGAACATGGCTATAAGTATTTTTGTACATCTTTTCCCTTATGATCTCTGGGGTATAAACCCAGCAGGGGTATGGCTGGATCAAAGGGCAGGCAGTCTTTTAAAGCCCAGGCATAGTTCTAAATTGCCTTCCAGGAAGATTGGATCACAACCCTACTAGTAATACATTAGTGTCCCAATTTTGCCACATGCCCTCCAACATTCATCACTCTCCCCTGTTGTCATTTTAGCCAATCTGCTAGGTGTGAGGTGATTTGTTTTGATTTGCATTTCTCTAATTATAAAAGATTTAGAACACTTTGCTTATTGATAGTTTTGATTTCTTTATCTGAAAATTGCCTATTCATGTCCCCTGCTCATTTATCAATTGGGGAATGGCTTGATTTTTTGTACAATTGATTTAGCTCCTTATAAATTTGAGTAATTAGACCTTTGTTAGAGTTTTTTGTTATAAAGGTTTTTTCCCCGAATTTGTTGCTTCCCTTCTAATTCTGGTTGTATTGGTTTTGTTTGTACAAAACCTTTTTAATTTAATATAATCAAAATTATTCATTTTACATTTTGTAATATTCTCCATCTCTTGCTTGGCCTTAAAATCTTCCCTTTCCCATTGATCTGACAGGTATAGTATTCTATGTTCACCTAATTTACTTATAGTTTCCTTCTTTATATTTAAGTCATTCACCCATCCTGAATTTATCTTGGTATAGGGTGTGAAATATTGATCTAGACACAATCTCTCCCATACTGTTTTCCAATTTTCCCAGCAGTTTTTGTCAAATAGTGAGTTTTTGTCCCCAAAGCTGAGATCTTTGGGTTTATCATACGCTACCTGGCTGAGGTCATTTACACTAAGCCTATTCCACTGATCCTCCCCTCTGTCTCTTAGTACCATATTGTTTTGATGACCACTGCTTTGTAGTACAGTTTAAGATCTGGTACTCCTAGGCCCCCATTCTTCACATTTTTTTCATTATTTCCCTTGATCATCTTGATCTTTTATTCTTCTAAATGAACTTTTTTTTTTTTTATCATTTTTCTAATTCATTAAAAAAAATTTCTTTGTAGTTTGATAGGTATGGCACTGAATAAGTAAATTCATTTGGGTAAGATTATCATTTTTATTATGCTAGCACATCCTACCCATGAGCAATTAATGTTTCTCCAATTGTTTAGATCTAGTTTTAATTGTGTGGAAAGTGCTTTGTCATTGTGTTCATATAATTCCTGTGTTTGTCTTGGCAAATAGATTGCTAAATATTTTACATCTAGGGTGATTTTAAATGGAATTTCTCTTTCTAACTCTTGCTACTGAATTGTGTTGGAAATATATAGAAATGCTGATGATTTATGTGGGTTTATTTTGTATCCTGCAACTTTTCTAAAGTTGTTGATTATGAAATTCTAGATTTTACTATAATTGCATAGAGAGAAATAGATTGGTTTCCTTGATAGAGGGTTGACTTCTTCACATCTAGCTTCAGACCAGTCATTTAATATCTTAGTGCCATATCAGGGCACCCAAGACTATAAATTACAGATGAGTTGCTGACAGCAAAAGTTCCTTACACAGAAGAAAGTGTAAATCTTCAATAAAAACTATTAATATAATTGCTATTTTAAAAAATTGTTACTCGTAAAGAAGATTTGAATTATGCATATAAACCTTTTAGATAATTTTGGTGGAAATTTATCTAATTCATTAAAAAATAGAAAGGAGAAAAGTAGATTCTTATGTCTTCTATAACAATTTCTAAAAATTACCCTCTTTAAATTATTAATTACCCATTCCTATTGTTGTAAAATATCTGTTTAATGGTTATAGTCTGTAAAATGGGGTTTTACTGTAAAAATAACAAAGGAAAAACCCTCACAAATAAACTTTATTTGTCTTTACAATATTCTCCTAATCTCAATGAAATAAAATATTATTATTCTTGATTCATGATTAAGGAAACTAGAGATTGAAGAATTTGCTTATAATCGCTGGTAAAATGGAAGAATAAAGACCACTCTTCTAAGTGCCTCGCTCAGGGATTGTTGTTTTATAGGCCACACATTTTTTTAAACCCTTATCTTCCGTTTTAGAATTGATATTAAGCATTGGTTACAAAGTAGAAGAGTGGTAAGGGCTAGGCAATAGGGTGACTTGCCCAAGGCCACACAGATAGAAAATGTCTTGAGCCATATTTGAACCTAAGACTTCTAGTTTCTAGATCTGGTTTTCAGTCCACCTAATTGCCTCCACACTTATTTTTTAAACTAACAGGGATGCTAAGAGACATGGAATTACATTCTGCTATGCATCCAAAAGCAATTTGGGACAGAATTTTGGGGCTTCAAATAAAATCTCCAAAGACACAAAGAATTTTGGTTCTTCTGACCTTATAGTGACATGAAAGCCATATTCAAATACAATATGGAGGGTCGAACACTTAGAGAAAGATTAATTTAAGTCTTTGAACTTGAGAAAGATTAACTTAAGTCTTGGACTATGGTTCTTTCATATTGTACTTTCCATTAATACTAAATCTTTCAATAGAATGAACTATTATAAAGAATTGGTCACTAAAATGACAGCATGTAAATAACACATCCAATGTGTGCCTTGTGGATATAACTTGGTATTTAGAAAATAGTTAACTTCCAATTCTCACATTCTTAGGCTGTTGACAAGTAATTGTACTTCACACACACCCCAGCAGCACCAAACAACACTATACATGTATCTTTTATGGTTTGTGACAATATCCTACAGAAATGATTTTTATTCCGATGTGTGCTCACCTCTCATTATCCAGCAAAGAAAGTATAGGGCTTTCAGTTATGTGATTTTCTTCTGAACTACTTTAATATGAATAAATACAGAATGCCACAAATTTGAAAGAGCATAATTTGCCTGGCACGTAGTAAGCGCTTAAAAAAAATGCTTTTTCATTCATTTGGGAACCTCATCTGTGCCTAAGGACATCAATTTTGCACTAATCACAGACTAAAAATTTAAAAACTGATGTTCAAAATTGACTGCACATACTTTACCTTTTCCCATAGGCTTTTATGAAGCCAAATAGATAACTTAACATAACTTAACACAGAAGGCTTACTTTCAGTTAGTAAGAAAAAATTTTGCATGGAGAGGGTATCCACTAATATAGTAGATTCGACAAGGGGAAGTATCTCCAAATAACAAGGTAAACAAATTCTGAAGCTACTAAACTGCATGTGTCAGTCCATTTCATTGCTATTCCTTCTTGCCATAACTTATAAATTTAGGTTGCCCCAGAAAACCCTGGGGCAAATGCTCCATAGTTTCTTGATGTAGTGTAGCCCTGGTGAAAATTTTGAGATGATTGAAAGAAATATATGATTACAGCCACAGAATCTCAGAGTTCAAAGGGACATATTTGCATCTATCTGTACAACCAAGGCAGACTTACCTCTATACCCTTCCCAACATTCACTCTCCAAATACCTCTCTCCTTTGGCCCCTTGCAAAGAGTTGCCTGACATGACAACAGAGCACACAAATGATGCAGCCAGTCTTTTTTATACCACTCTCATGAAAATAAATGTGTCCTGATGCCAGATTTTTTACTTTGCTTCTGACTCTGATTCTGACACCCCAGTTGAGTATTCTTTCACAAATTAAATGAAATTAGAGAAAATGACATCAGGCATGACTTGTATCTCAAAAATTATAAGAGGTAGAAATTTATACCATAACTGGAAATTCCATTGTTGAATACATAGTAAAATTATTTGTAAAAATAATTTATTATTTTTCTATAATACAAAAAGGAGTAAATAAAATATATAAATAAAAGTATACTAATAAAAACAAATATTTAAATGTAAAATAACAAAGTAAAAATAATTTTAAAAATACCTTCATGTAATTTACCCAAATTAAGCTATCTAAATTTAATAATCTGAATCAGTGTATTTATTCTCAAAACAATGAGTCTTCAGATATGCAGCCAGAAATAATGATTAAAAAATGATGAACTGAGATATAGGTGCCAGAGATTCAAATCTTGATTCAAACTTTTAATTTGTCACTGTTGGCAAATTACTTTAGCTTTCTAAACCTCAGTTTAATAAAAATATAATTGTGAGTTTAAAAAAATGGATATTTGTGGGAAAGAGAGGAGAAAAGGGTAGGTAGGGAGCCTTTAGGTTGATAGCATCTTAATATAGCAAAATGGTTTATTCTGGGTCTAGAACTGCTTATAGTAGACTTTGAAAATTTAAAGTCTACCATAAAAACAGATAAGGATCATGAGCAGGATATGAAGGATAGTTACAATTTCTGAAAAGCACATTTTTTCTGAGCTTTTGTATTTACTCTCCAGGCTGCACTGATGGACTTACCCTACCAAGACCTAGAAACTTCTTTATCCTAGAAGCCCTCACAACCTTGTAATTTGCCTGCCCTCCTCTTCCATGGCTTCTTCCTCTAATTCTTCCCCTATAGCTTTCAGGCTGCCCACTGGACTTTCTTTTCCCATTAATATCTTTAAGGGCAAGGACGGATTTTTCTGATTTTTCTTTAATTTTTCGTGCTTATCACAGAGCCTGGCAAGTAGCAAATGCAACATAAATGCCTTTAAATGAATAAAATCTTTGCCTGGTTGTTGAGATTTTTCCTCTTTCTGGCATCAATACTCCATAGCTCACTACCTTGTTCTTATTCAGTCATATCCAATTCTTGGAGACCCTATTTGGGGTTTTCTTGGCAAAGATACTAGAGTGGTTTTCCCTTTCTCCAGTTCATTTTACAGATGAGGAAACTGAGACAAACAGGATTAAGTGATTTGTCCAGGGTCATATAGCTAATAAGTATCTGAGGGTGGTACTGAACTCACGTCTTCCTGACTTTTGGAGCTGTTGCTTCATCAACTGCAAGACAGAACTGCCTTTACTGTAATTCTAGTTTGGACTATTTCAAATGAAACTTCTTAAGCCAAGGAAGAAGGAAAACATACTCAAATTATGGGGTGGAGATACTTCTGCCCTAATAATTCAAGACAAATATAAACATATAAAGAGGCAGGGCATTGTGGTGTCTAATCTTCATGCTGGACTAAAAACATCATGAGGGCAGATGATATAGCTAAACTTTTTGCCACCACTGGTACACAAATATATTTTATTCACACTAAGTCCCTTATAGTTTTAAAATATATTACAATATGTACATTTAAAGTGGATTATTCATTTATGTCATTTAATCAATAATTTTATTTGATTAGTGCTGAAAAAATTAATTTTGTACTATAGGGTAGTTTCTAACTTTCCTTTCTCATCCTCTAGGATTCTTGTCCCACCTCTCTGGATGTCAGCAAGACCTGTGACAATGTGGGGAGTGCTTCTGTGGCACCATGAATAATTTCTTTGTCAGGGGACACTTAAATTATTAGAATGTTTGGATTTTCCCAGTCTATGCAATCCATGAAAGATGAGTCTTGAGCTTAGTTTGAGATGGGAAAAGAAATAATTCAATATATTATAAATAAATACTCTCATATCCAAGTTAGAAAGGCTTGAGAAGAATTCAAGAAACAAATTAGTCACCTTAGGATGGATCTTGCTAAATAAAGGTTTTTCACTGCAGAGATGATAGAGTAGGCCTCTGAATTGGGGCCAGGCTCCATGTCTATCTCATCTGAGATTTCTGAAGGGCAGATGTAAGAAGGGGTTCAGGAGAAGAAGAGTTCAGTTTTTTGTTTTACCACTAGAACTTGGTTAACAGCTGAGAAAAGTTTGGCTTCAATATGAATATGACAAAATAATGGTAAAGGGTTTGTCTCTAATTTCCCAATTTCCTTGTGAAAATCCATTCTCTGAGAACCTCAATTTCATTACATAGCATCTTGAGCATTAACTATTCTACATTTTTAATTTTTTTGCTCTTATAAACTGTTTTCTAAAGTAGTATCTTCTTTTAAATAACCAACTGATCCAATAGCAATGATTCTGCATTGACTCTCTAGACCAAGACATGATTACATAATATTTACTGTGAAGAGATTCTGAGCAAATGCTGATTTAAAAGACAGTACCCCTCTTCTGATACCAAATCCATGCTACTGTAAATTGTTCTAAAAGACAAGCCAATAAACTTCTCCAAAACAAATGCTTATGGTTCTCAGAGAGCAGTTACCAAGATGTTTTCAACCCTGTCATTTTTGAGTCCTATCCAGGAGTGTGCTAGAGTCAGGTTAAATCAGCTCTTCAGAGCTGATTGTTAAATTTTCAGTGTGAACATTTACACCTTTGAAATCAGCAGATGCAACAAACTTGGGCTTGATTTACTGTTTTGTTGATTGTCTAGACTTAAGTAAGTAATGGAAAAAATATTAATAATACAAATTAAACTTCTAAGTGTGTCCTGCATACCTTTGTTTTTCAGATTGCAAAACATTTAACAATAAATCCCTGCATATATCACAATGGAAATACACACAAGAAATAATTCCTAGGGAGATAAGTGAGGCCCTAGACCATCAGGCTCTTTTTCAAAACCATCTCTGCAATATTTTTTTTTTTTTCTCATGAAGACTACATCCCTGAGAATTCCAGGATATTTGCCTCTGGTGCTTTACATTGTGTCCTCATGTAGTAGATCTTAATAAATATTTGTTGAATTTGCCTCTGTTTATACCAGTGATTCCCAAAGTGGGTGATACCGCCCCCTGGTGGGTGCTGCAGGGATCCAGGAAGGTGGCGATGGCCACAGGTGCCTTTATCTTTCCTATTAATTGCTATTAAAATTAAAAAAAAAAAAATTAATTTCCAGGCTAAGTAATATTTTTTCTGGAAAGGGGGCGGTAGGCCAAAAAAGTTTGGGAATCACTGGTTTATACCATTATATAGATCCTTTGCAATTAGAAATAATCCATTCTGAATCATTATTATTAATCACAGCAGAATGTTTTTTCCTTGGGTGTCCACTAGATATTAAAGGTCTTTCCTCCCTTCTGCAAACTTCAGCAACTAGATTTATTATGTTTCTATAGCCATAATGACACAATACTAATAATAATTCTTGTGTATTACTCCATAGTTTACCAGAGCTTTCATATTAATCTTCTCATTTGCTTGTTATTATGCTATGATAGAATGATTAAATATAGAGTTCAAATCTGGCCTCAAACATTTCCAAGCTATATAATCCTGGGCAAGTCCACTTGACCCCAAATGCCTAGTTCTTACCACTTACTGAGTGCATGCGTGAATGAGTGAAGTAAATCAGGAATTTTCATGAACTTTTAATAGAGTCTGAACTGAGACTTAGTAGTTGTAAGAACAATTTATTTCTTTGAAGGCCTTGCATTCATATCTTCCAACCTCAAGTCTAATGTACAAAAAATACATTTTTTAATATACATACTAAGAAAATTTGGTAGATTGTGAAGGAATGGATTATTTATGGTTTCAAGGAAGTTTAGACTTCCCCCTCTCATAGTCTTAACCGATATTCCCCTGTGAAAGTATTTTACAAGTTACAATTAATTATACATAAACATCCTTATATGCTCTTTGCAAAATCCTGTTAGAAAAGGCCTAGAAATTATGAAGTCAAAGATGGAGGAGACCAATGAAATGATAAAAATAAAAGCTCTTTCTTTTTTAAACTGTAAAACTTTAATTGAAAGAAAACCGGAGCTCCAGCAGCCTGAAACTGACTAGCTTCTCTCAAACTTTGATTCAACTAGATTCAAAGTTGCCGTCCTAGGCACAGGATTGGTCTATATAAGGACCAATCCTGCACCTAGAAGTGTGTGTGTGTGTGTGTGTGTGTGTGTGTGTGTGTGTGTGTGTGTGNCTGCACCTAGGTGTGTGTGTGTGTGTGTGTGTGTGTGTGTGTGTGTGTGTGTGTGTGTGTGTGGTGGGGGGTAGGGGGCAGGAGGGTGTGTGTGGCAGTGGCGGAGTCCCTCCTTAGCACAGGATTGGTCCAATTCAAGACCAATCCCAAATCAGGAAGTAGGGGGCGTAGTCCCTCCCCTAGCATGGGATTGGTCCATTCAACACCAAACTCACACCAGGAAGTAGGAAGGAGGGACCCTTGGGGCAAGCTGGGAGATGCAGTTCCCTTGGCCACAACATTTTAAAACTCACACCAGTCATTGATCATATATAACTAGTCCCACCAATGACACCCAAGGGAAAGAGGGAAGCAGTGTTAGCTTCCCAACTTCTTTAAAAAAGGACACTGGCAGCTGGGTAGCTCAGTGGAGTGAGAGTGAGGCCTAGAGACAGGAGGTCCTAGGTTCAAACCCGGCCTCAGCCACTTCCCAGCTGTGTGACCCTGGGCAAGTCACTTGACCCCCATTGCCCACTCTTACCAATCTTCCACCTATGAGACAATACACCGAAGTACAAGGGTTTAAAAAAAAAAAAAAAAAAAAAAAGAACACTATGATGTACCATTTTGAAGAAATCTCTAGGTTGAGGGCCAAGTCATTGTTGCATAGCCTGCTCTCAATCTGTTTCTTTCTCCCATTTAGTACCCCTTCCTTTTTATAGAATCTTTTATACCTGGAACCTTCAATTCTAGACACTTCTTTGCCCAATTGATCTTACTGACTGATGTCCCACCGATTATGACATTGAATACAGAAAAACCATCAAAAGTATATTTGATGTAAACTATAACAGCTCTAGTTCTAGGTGGTTAGGTGGCTCAGTGGGTACAGAGCCAGACCTGGAGATGGGAGGTCCTAGGTTCAAACCTGGTCTCAGATACTTCCTAGCTGGGTGACCCTGGGCAAGTCACTGAATTCCATTTTCCTAAACTCTTCTGACTTGGAACTGATACTTAATATTTATTCTAAGACATAAGATAAGGGTTAAAAAAAAAGGTCTGGTTCTGGCCCATTTTATGAATGTATAAATTTATATCTCCTATTAGTTGTCCTTGCTTCCTTTTTGTGTTCCCATCTCTGTGCCTCTTAATTATTTTTCATATAAGGTAAAGCATGGCATTACAGACTGATCTGACGCTTGAGAATGTAAAATATCTTAAATAGACTGGGATACATTGCTACACTCAAGGATAAGCTTCCTGCTTTGGAGGTAGGTGAAAACTCAAATATCCCAAAACATTAAGAAGGAAGAGAGGGCCTAAGGGGTGAACTTAGAATATGAGATCATCTTCTATGGAGGACAGTTACTGACCCTGATCCTTCTTCTTGATGGAACCTAATGTCCAATGGCTGGCCTCCCCATTGATTGAAAACAAATTATATTCATTCACTTCAATTTCAGAGACCTAGTTCTATTTTTTTTCTCAATCAAATTCTTCTTTTGTTGCCCTACTCACCCTATTCCTGTCTTTGCATATATTCATTAACAACTAAAACCTCCCCCTATGTGAGTTAAAATAAATCATAATAATATATCTATTGTTTTACAAATGACTGATATGTTGATTCTTTTGTGAAATGTGCTTTAAATTCAACAATTGCTATTAAGAACTAGGACAGTGGGTTATGGGGTACCTCAATAACTAAATCATGTCCAGTGTTTTATTTCAGCATACTCTTAAATAGTTCAGACTAATTTAAATAAAATTTTCCAAATGAATCAACTGACTCATGCTTGTTAAGATGGTGACTTACTTCAGTCAGACTTTCTTTATGCTTGCATAACTGATCCATTTTTATTTGATGGACTTGAGGGGAAAGTATGGATACTGTTCTTTTGTTCGTCTTTGGTTCCCTCTTATTCCTGTTTATCTTTTGTTCTTCATCACCTGGCTCTATTTGCTGTTGTCTTTTTGCTAATTCATCTTTTGCTTAGTTCAAATAGCAGAGGTCCTAGAAAATAAGATGGAATTCTGCCCCTACTGGGAAAAATCAGGTGAATTTAATTCAGGCAATCAGTACAAATACTATTTTGGGCAAGAATCCCTTAAAAGAGCTAGAGTAGCCCACAGAGTCAGTAACAGGGGGAGGAAAGCAGCTCTGAGGTATAATCTCAAAAATGACAGAATCATATATGTCTGAATCCAAGGCAAACCAACTAACATCACTGTAATACCAATCTATGCTCCAATTACTGATGCCAAAGAGGACAAAATTGCTCAGTTCTATGAAGACCTACTATATCTTCTAGAAATAACACCAAATAAAGATGTTATATCAATTAGGATTGGAATACTGTAAAAATATAGGCACCAGGGATGTTAAAATATATTCTAAATGGTTGTGGGTACACACACTGGGTTGAAGGAGAGACAGGACCAGGATAGGGAGTCCAGAGTACACAGCTAAGCTGCTCCTGACTGACAAGAATGGCTGTTGGCCAACTGTCACCACTAGGCCAGAGTCTTTGAAATCAGCAGGCAAGGTAAAAGGTTTTAACAGTTTTAATTATGTTCAACTAAATAAAGGTGGGATAGGGAATTCTACACTAAAACCTAAAAGGCAAAACCACAGGGCAAGGGGGAGGACTTAACTTCTCTAATACTAATTGACCTAGGCCAAGCTGGGCATAAAGGAGCTGTTCTGGAGTCTCTGGGGAGCTTGCATCAAACCTGGTTCCAGCCAGGTTTGACCAGCACAGCTAACGGGCCTGTGGGTGGCTTTGAGGGTTTCTCACGGTAATCCACAGATGATCTCAGGATGCCAAAAGCCAAAGTAGTCCAAGGTATCCAAGTAAAGAGAGCATGCTTGAGCTGTCCACCAGATCCCAAACTTCCTGACTGAGAAGCTGGATAATGAAAGATAATATATTAACTAAACCTACTATTCTCCATGCACTTTTTGCTCCATTGAATAAAGTAATAATTTTTAAATAAAACCAGAAAAAAAAGATAAAATTTTCCTCTGAAGAAAGAAAACTCCTCTTCTGCATTCTAATTCAGGGTAAGAATGTAAGCATAATAACAGTTAAAAGATCACTGCTCTTGAAATTGAGACTTAGGTTTATGTTCTGTTATTTTTATTAGTTGAGCAGCCTTGAAAAATTTATTAAGCCTATTTTGAAAGTGAAGATGAGGATGGAAAAAGATGGTTGAAGAGTATATAGATGATGTGGATAGAATTAGAATTCAAAAGGGTAGGTATGGAAATAGAACTGGGGCACAAGAAGTTGACAAATTTAATATATCTACATGGGGAAGGATTACCTTCAACGGGAGACAACTTCAGGAGAAATAGCAATTGTATAGATAAGACACTTCTTGCTCCTTCATTCCATCTTGGAATGCTCCAGTCCTTCCTGCTAGGTCCACGTTAATACTTAATTACTAACTAATCTTCCTCACAACAATACCAAAGGAGGAAATCAAAAGAGAATTGGAAAGGCAAGCAAGTTCGTCCTTGTAGTACAAAATGAAGCAGGGCAGAGATGAAGAGAGTTTTTTTCAAGATAATTTGCTAGTCCTACCAAACATTCTTGTATAATACCCAAAAGGCAGCTCTACACCTGGACATTATGGGGTGGTCAATATCAAAATCAGATTAATTATATAACTTTTCAGGCAGAGGTGTAGAAGCTAAAGATAAAGATTACAACCAGCTAAAACAAACCTAGAGTTGACTGGCTCAGATCACAAGCTTCTCATTTTAGAGAAAAGTCAGAGCCACCAAATGATGCCGGAGGTACTGGCCGGGGCCTAAATTTAAAATTAAGGTTACAGGGCTTTTCTGTAACATCATAATTTGTTCTTGGTACATGTGGTACCAACAAGGAAGATAGGACTAATATTAAAGGAATTTAAATATTTTACTACAAAGGATAAGGTACCAAAAGTTTCTAATGATCTCAAAAAAGATTTCCTAAATATATTTCATTCAGCATATAACTTAATACTCTATAGCGATTAGAGTCAATTTTCTTTTTAATATGTAAAAATGAGTTGTAAAATTGTCTATGAAACTGTAATCTATAAATTTTAGAGCTCCCAGAAGGCAATGAAGAAAGGATGTTGACTTTTCCTCCTATGTTTTTGAATGGATGGATGAATCATATCCTGATCTCAGGGATGATTTTATGGAGGGGAACTTGTATGCCTGAATAAGGTTTGCATTTGACAGGACAATGTAAGCCTTGTGGAAGATTCCAGTTGGGGAGAAAAAAATTAGGATACATCACAATACTGGAGCAATTTTAGAGAATTTAGTCTCTTAAAAACACCCTAAGGTTGAGAATGCTAGAGGGAGCAGGATCTAAAACATATAAATAGCCTGGAGCAAGCAGGAAACTAATACAAGATTGTTGTTTACCTGATATAGAGGAGATATATAAAGGGGTGTTTGCTCACAACAAAACCCCTTCCTGGATTACTGCCTTGTTATGGCAGTGGAGTTTGTGTAGCTCAATGAAACTCTGAGCTGTGCTTTGCAGGGTTGCACAAGTCGTACAAGTCGTAGTGGAGAGTTCTGACAAAAAAATGATCCACTGGAGAAGAAGATGACAAGTCAATCCAGTGTCTTTGCCAAGAAAACCCCAAGAACAATATTAAAATGATAAAAGATATGACAAAGAAAGATAAGCTCTTCGTGCCAGAAAGTGTCCAACACTCTACTGGGGAAGAGCAATACCAATCAAACAGCTGGGGCAAAGCCAAAAGGAAACTCAGCTATGGATGTGTATGGTGACAAAGGGAAAGTCTGATGCTGTAAAAATCAATATTGCATAGAAATCTGGAATGTAATATCTATGAACCATGGTGAGCTGGATATGGTCAAACAGGAAGTGGAAAGATTGAATGTCAAAATATTGGGTGTCAGTGAACCTAAATGAATGGAAATGGATGAATATAATTGAGGCAAGCATTGCATATGCTATTTTGGGCAAGAATCCCTTAGAAGAACTAGAGTAGGCCACATAGTCAATAACAGGGTGTGAAGGGGAAAGCAATACTGAGGTATAATCTCAAAAATGACAGAATTATGCATGTCTGAATCCAAGGTTAAACCAATCAACATCATAGTAATACCAATTTATGCTCCAAACACTGATGCTGAAGAGGACAAAGTTGTTCAGTCCTATAAAGACCTAAAATATCTTCTAGAAATAATACCAAAAAATTATATTAATTAGAGGGGATTAGAATGCTAAAGTAGGAAATCAAAAGATAATTGGAAGAGCAGGCAAGTTTATCCTTGTAATACAGGGCAGAGACTAATTGAGTTTTGTCAAGATAACTTGCTAGTCATAGCAAATATTCTTTTCTAGCAACCCAAAAGGCAATGAATGAACATTACCAGATGGTCATTATCAAAATTGGATTCATTATGTACCTTTACAGGCAAAAGTGTAGAAGCTTTATTTACAAAGCCAGCTAGAACAAATCTAGAACTGACTGTGCCTCAGATGATGAGCTTCTTATTGCAAAATTCAGACTTAAATTGAAGAAAGTAGGGAAAGTCATCAGATTATATAAAAAAGACCTAAATAACATCCCTTATGAATATGATGTTGAAGTGATGAATAAATTTCAGGGATTGGATCTGGTATATTGAATGTCTGAAGAACTATGCGTAGAGGTTTATACAGGACGCAGCAATAAAAAACATCCTGAAGTAAAATAACAAGAAAGCAAAATGGATATCTGATGAGTCTCTACAAATAGCTGAAAGGATATAGATAAAGGAGAAAGGGGAAGACATACCCTACTGAGAGCAAAATTCCAGAGAATAATAAGAATTCAAAAGGCATTCTTCAATGAGCAATCCAAAGAAATAAAAGAACACAATAAGAATGAGAAAGTAAAAAAAAAAAAACTCAAGAAAATTAGAGATATCGAGAGAACATTTCACACACAAATATTCTTGGTAAAAAAACAAAAATTATAGAGGCAATAAAAACAGAAGAGGTTAAGAATAGTTGGCAAGAATATACAGAACCATCTAACTGATTACCAAGATGATGTGGTTACTGATTTAGAGCCAGTTTTCTTGAGAATTAAGGGAAGTGGGCCTCAGGTAGTATCAGAATTCAGCAATGAAGCAGAAGCAATTTTCTCCCCTTCTAGAATTCCCTTGTTTTCTCCATAATCCAGTGAATGTTGGCAATTTGTTCTCTAATGAAAGTGATGTAATTCCATTCAAGCTATTTAAAGTCTTAAAAGAAGATGCTGTTAAAGTAATACACTAAATATGCTAGCAAATTTGGAAAACAAAACTGGATTGGAAGATTAGTTTAGGTCCCAAACCTAAAGAAGGGCAATGCCAGAGAATGTTTAAATTACTGAGCAATTGTACTCATTTCACACACTAGCAAAGTTATGCTTGAGATTGTGCAAGCTAGATTAAAACAATATGTGAAATGAAAATTACCAGACGAGCAAGGTGGTTTTAGAAGAGGCAGAACTAGAGAATAAACTGTCAACAATCACTAGATTATAGAAAAAACAAGGTAGTACTAGAGGGGAAAATACTCTGTTTCATTGACTGTATTAAAGCCTGATTCTGTGGATCATAGCAAAATGTGGCAAGTTGTCAAAGGGAGGGTAGTACCAGATCATCTTATTTGCCTTCTGAGGAACCTGCATAACAATCATGAAGCAACTATTAAAACTGAACATGGAACAACCGAGTGGTTTAAGATTAGAAAGGAGGATGACAAACCTGTGTATTGTCATCTTATTTATTTAACTTATTTGCAGAGTATATCATATAAGATTTCAGCGGGACAAATAAAAAGCCAGAATTAAGTTTGCCAGGAAAAATATAAACAATCTAAGATGTCCAATATAATACTATTCTGATTGTAGAAAGCATGGAATTAAGTCTCTTGATGAGTGTGAAAGAGTGTAAAACTTGCTTTGAAGCTTAACATAAAAAATAAAATCATGGCAGCTGTTCCCATCACTTCTTGGAAAATAAAGGGAGAAGAAATGGAAGCAGTGTTAGATTTTATATTTTTGGACTCAAGATCACTGCAAATGGTAAATGCAACTATGAAATTAAAAGACATTTGTTCTTTAGAAGGAAAGCTATAGCAAATCTGAATACCATACTTAAAAGCAGAGACAATTACCTTGCTCATAAAGTATCATGTAGTCAAAGCTTTGTTTTTACAATAGAAATATATGTCTGTGAGAGTTGGATTATGAGGAAAGTTGAGCACTGCAGAATGAATGCTTTTGAATTGTAGTGCTGGAGAAGATTTTTGAGGGTCCCTTGGACAGCTAGGAGATCTAATTGGTTACTTATTAAAGAAATTAATTCAGTTTGTTCATTGGAACAAATACTGAAGCTAAAGCTAAGATACTTTGGTCTCATAAAAAGAAGACAGGACTCTCTGGAAAAGAACTTGTTTTTGGAAGGAATTAAAAGCAAAAGGAAAAGGATGAGATGACTGGGCAGTGTTATGGAAACAAAAAACATGAACTTGGAAAGATTTTGGGAGATAGTGGAGGAGAGAAGGGCCTGGTATGCTATGGTCCGTAGGGTCATGAAGAATCAGACATAGCTAAACAACAAAACAACAAAAAAAGAGTTTCCACAAGGCATAGTTGAGCAGTTGTTGGGGAAAAAGAGCACTTAAGTGGTTAGAAATAAACATATAGAAAGAGGAAGCAAAGGAACATTAATGAAGAAATGAAAATTTCAAAATTGGGATGAAAAAATTATAATTTTTCTTATGAGTTCAATTATATGATCATAGATTTTGTTCTAGAAAAGGATCTTAGAAGTCCTTTAAGCCACTGACCCTTTAATTTTGCAATTGAGGAATGTGAGACACAGAAAAATTAAGTGCTTTCCCCAGGATCACACAGCCAGTATCAGAGGTATTTCTGACTCAAAGTCCACTCCCCTAACCACTCTACAACATTGCTTCTAAATGCTAGATATTAGTTGGGAAAGAATGGCTACCAATGGTAAATCTCTAGATTCTTCTATCTTAAGCCCGTTTGTCTTCCAATAGTATTTTAAATGCCTTCTAAAAACCAAAGAAAACTCATTGAGTGATTTGACTCTCTGGCCTTCAGAGTTGACTGTTTCAAACATTGAAGCCTTAGGATCTTGACAGCATTGCTATGGCAACTACACATGCTTAGCTCATTGCCCTCTAGCCCTTCAAGCAAGACTGAAATCCTCCTCCATCTCTGTCCCTAAGGGCTAAGATTTGAGGCTTGGAAATTCCTCCACCCAAAGCCTCTCAGCCTAAAGCAGGGACTTTTCCTTACAGGCAAACTATAAAGTCCACTGGTGTATACAGATATTGAGTAGAATTGAGAGTGTTTTTGCCAGATTTAGAGAAATTCTATGTTCAGCTGTGGCTCTGCTCCTCCCACCTTCATCCTCTATTCCCTAAGCTCATACCTTCACTAAATAAGAAAAAGTCTCTTACCTTTGAAAGGGGAAATTGCCTCTTTTTGAAACGAGGTCAATAGCTAAGTTGAAATCAGTATTAATGACCATTAAGCTTTGTGTGAGTACTAGGTAGCTAGGTAGCTCAGTGTCTCAGGGGACAAAGCCCTGGACCTAGAGTCAGGAAGACCTGAATTCAAATTTGACCTTAGACTCTTACAGGTTGAACCACTTTGGGCACCTTTTTTCCATAAGCCACTGGAGAAAGAAATGGTAAATCATTCCAATATCCTTGGTGAGAAAAACCCTTGAGAATATTGGCATGCTGTGGTCCACAGGATCACCAGAAGGTTTGTGTAACCATTTTGCATGGACAAAGGAAAGCAAACATCTAGAGAAATTAAAGCCTTTCCTTCTGACATTCCACAACTTGTCTAGACTCCACAGATGGCAAGGGATGAAATAGGAATTTAGGGGAATCCAAGAGGATTTGCTTCTCCCTATGTCAGTAGAAGAGGAAAGGTTGTTAGTGAGCCTGAGGTTCCTCATCACTTCTGGTTGCAGGACACCATCTCATCCTCCTAGTTTAGGCTTAGTCAACAGTGCAGGTACAGTACCATTCATAAGACTTCTTTTCCTCAGGTTCCCACTTTAGTTTCTCCTGCTCCTCTGTTTTATTGAAGTTGACCTTCTAATTCAAAGTTAGGGTTAGAACACTCAAATTTGGGAAATTCTGGGTAGACACTTTCTAATTCTGCCTTGTCCCTATTAGCTGGCAAGTTGGTTCCATTTTTCAAGATTTCTGCCAACATGCCTCTGTGGGTAAGGTCAAAAGGAAAGTTAAATAGTAAAGAAATTAGTGATATTAATAATGAAAGAAGGCCTATGTTAATAAGGGGGAAAATATATTTAACAAAAGTTAAAGTGTAACAAGGAGCACAAAAATTTTCCTTCAAAATCATGCAACTGAAATAATGCTGGGCACTTCACCTGGATGGGTCTGCTATATGTTATCACAAGAGGCGAATCAACTAATTAACAAGTATTAAGCATTAATTATGGTCTAGTCATACTATTAGGCCATGAGGATACAAGAACAACAATGAGAGAGACTACCTACAAGGAGCTTATATTCTAGTTAAGTTCATAACTGGATAACATCAAAGGTTTGGACACCATGTGATATTTTGTTTTATTTTTTCCAACATCAATTAATTAACTTTCCTTCCAAAATCAATATTTTATCATTTTTATTGGTGGAAAAATACTCATATCAACAAAACCCAGGATTACTGCCCCCCCATCACCCCAGTGTTTGACAATGGCCTTTCTCCTTACCAAGACCATTTTCTCTCCCTATATTCTTCATCTTATCTCTTCTTGTCTTCTCTAGAAGACTGAAACCACAATAATCCCCCTTCTATAAACTTGAACCTCTCTTGAACTATGGCTTCTTTGATCAACAGGCCCAAATCTCTTCTTATCCTTAAAAAAAAATCATTCACTTAACATGATCATCACTTCAAGCTCTCTTCCCATATCTCTCCTTCCCTTTCTCAGCCACCTGTTTACATTCATTGCCTCTGCTTTTTCCCCACTCACTTCTCAACCCTTTGCCTTCAGCCTTCCAGCCTTAACACTTGATTGAAACTATTTTGACCAGACTTCCAATTATGCTTCAATTAACAAATATAATTTTTTAAAGTTATTATTGTTCTTAAATTATGCTTGTTTCTCTTGACACAGCATATTCTCTGGACTTTCCTAACAATACTTTCTCCTGGTTCTCCTACCTTTTTAACCACTTATTTTTAGTCTCTTTTGCTAGTTTATTATTCACATCACATTATATAACTAGGCATTACTCAATGTTCTATTCCAGGCCCCTTTCTTTTCTTCTTCTATACCCTCTTGCTTGCTGACTTCCTTTACACTCATAGATTTTATTGCCATCTCCATGCCAGTGTTTCATACATTTATATACTGTCCAGATAGAGCCCCAGTTTTTCTCTATGGCTTCAGCTCTACATCACCAGTTGCCCCTTGGATATTTCAAGCTAGATATCCTGGAGACACCTCACATTCAATATGTCTTAAATAGAAGAGAACTTATCCTCATCCTCTTCAAAACCTCCCCCTTTTCCAAACTTCCCTAATTCTTTTGAAGATATCACTAATTTTTCTAGGCTTTCAGGTTAATAACCTTGGCATTATCCTCAACTTCTCACTCTCATTCACATATGTAATCATTGATGAAATCTTGAAATTTCTACTGCTAGAACATCTTTCAATTTTGATTCCTTTTTATGCATACACATTCATTTGGGCCTTTACCCATTTTTCACCTAGGTTAATCAAACTTGACTCCTTGTCTTCCTTCCTCAAATGTCTCACCATTACAATCCATTTACTGCTGGGAAATAATTTTCCTTAAGTGCAAGTCTGACTATATCATACCCCTACTTAAAAAAAAATCAGTTTTCCTTTGCCTCCAGGATGAAACATAAGCTCCTTGGTTTAGCTTTTAAAGACCCTCAGAAGCTAGCAACAACTTGCATACTCCTCTATCTACACATGGCAATCTAGCTAAAATAATTGGCAATTGCTTTGTTCCCTGCACGTTAGAGTACATCTCCCATTTCTGAGGCTGCACTTTCTAGCACATGTTTAGAATGTACTTTTCCTTACAAACTTTGCTTCATAGAATCCTTTCTTTCAAGATGTAGCCCAAGTACCACTATTTACATAAAGCCTCTTTTCATTTCCCCAGCTGGTAGTGCCATCCCTCTCCAACTACCTTGTAGTTAACTACTGTGTATTTATTTTCATATTTATTCTCCATGTATTATATTTATAATAATATATGTACTACTTTGTTAGAATGTCAGTTCCTGTGAGCAGAGATGAAAATAAATTCATTATATTTGTATCCCCTATGCCTAGTCCAGTGCCTGATATATCTTGTAAAATTTCAGTCATGTCTGACTCTTAGTGGCCCCATTTGGAGTTTTTTTTATTTTTATTTGTTTATTTTGGGAGTTTTCTTGATGAAGATATTAGAGAGGTTTGCCATTTCATTCTTCAACTCATTTTACAGATGAGGAAACTGAAGCAAACAGGGTTAAGTAACTTCTCCAGGCTTCTACAACTAGTAAGTATCAGAGAGGCCAGATTTAAACTCAGAATGATGAGTGTTCTACTCCCAGCACTCTATACATCGTTCCACGTTCCTGCCCTGTCTGATGGGTGTTTAATAAATACTTTATTAATTTAAAATATGGATGTAAACTATTTTCCTTTATCTTCTCTATTATCATGGTCCTTATCAGGCTATCTTACATATTTACTTTTGATCTAATTAAACAATTTTAAGAGATGCAAGAATACACAAAGTTCTGAATAATTCTCAAAATGTAACAATTCTATTTTAAAACCTCTTAATATTTATCTGAATATTGACTTTGCAGAAATTACTTGCTGTGTTCTATTATGATAAAGTCACAGAGTTGTTTAACACAGAGTTGATCTTGATGATCAAAGAAATTTCATCCCAGGATAGTGAGGTGATAAACAAATAGAATGGAGGAGTCACTATCAGTAATCGTGAGAAATAGTGAAAAACTAAAAATATATCAGAAGAAATACTGTTTTGATTTTAAGAAAAGAGATGAGAAGGTAACAAGTAATCATAAATCTGACATTGCTAGCATAAAAAAATTCATAAATTTATTATTTAAGATTTTGTTTTGGAATAATTTCCTCATATTTAAAATTGGGTTTATAGGGGCAGCTAGGTGGCTCAATGGATAAAGACTGAAGATCCTAGGTTCAAATCTACCTTCAGACTCTTCCTAGCTGTATGACCTTTGGCAAGTCACTTCACTACGTAATTGCCTAGCCCTACTGTTCTAGGGTTTATTCTAAGACAGAAAGTAAGGTTTTTTTTTTTTTTTTTAATGAGGTTAATTATAGCACCTTCTTCCCAGGGTTGTTTTAAGAATTAAATGAAATGATTGTAAATTGCTTAGCACTGTGCTTGGCCCATAGTAGGTGCTATATAAATGTTAACTATTATTATTATTATTATTATTACCAGCTGTCTGACAATGGGCAAGTCACTTAATCCTGTTTGTCTTAGTTCCTCGTCTATAAAACGAGTTAGAGAAGGAAACGGCAAACCACTCTAGTATTTTTGCCAACAAAACCCCAAAATGGGGTCAGAAAGAGTCAGACATGACCCAACATAACCACAAAATTATTATTATTATTATTATTATTATTATTAAAATATTGCTAAGGTAGCACAACTTCTCCAAGATGTGTCAAATTAATCTAATTTTTCATAAAAATAGGATTGTTAAGCACTCAGAAAAATAATTTTCTCTGAAACTCTAATGAATTAACATTTAATGTGATAGAGAATGTGACAATTTTGTTTTTTAAAAAATCATTTCCTTTTACCTGAGTTGAGTATTAAGTCCTTGATCCATGATCACAATGACCTGGGAGTTTTTCCAACTACTCAGAGCCTGGTCCATTCATTTCTAACTGTCCAATATTATGCCTGTCCATCTTGCACCAAAAATTCATCCCAGGTTGTACATCCAACATGTTGGAGTCCTCCCTTGCTTTCTCCTGATATGAGGATTCAAATGGAGCATGTTAGCGCCAACTTGTCTGCTTGTCAACCCCAACTCTAGTCACATAACTAAAGGATCTTCCAATCTTAATACACAATTATTTGATGACCTTCTTTATAGCTGTTCTTCAGAGTTCTTTCATTTTTTAAAATCCTTATCTGTATATTGGTTCCAAGATAAAAGAGCAGTTAGGATTAGTCAATAGGAGTTAAGTGAATTGCCCAGGATCATACAGCTAAGAAGTGTCTGAGGTCAGATTTGAGCCTTCAGTCTCTAGGCCTGGATCTCTATCCACTGAACCACCAAGCTGCCTTTAATCCTCTTTAGTTTTAAAGATGCAGTCCATTTTGGATATCACTTGTGAAATTTTGCTTTTTTTATATTAATATCCTTGTTCAGCATGCCCCTGATTCATACATAAATTATTTTTTTTACCTTTTACCAAATCTTTATTTTTTATAATTTGTATAATATTCATTATAATGTATTTATATTATATTATAATTATAACTTTATATTATAATTATAATTATATGTTTTATAAAAAGTTTCCATATTGTATGTCAGTATAATTTCTTAATATTCATTTTCTGATATTTCGCAATACATGTTCCTTCTCACTGTAAGGATGGGACTTGTGCAAGGGGATGGGACAAAAGGAGCTAGAGAAAGCAGTTGCTGACAGTTGCTAACAGTTGAGACCAGAGGGAATTCTGGGAATTTCTCCAAGGAGGGAGGGGAGGAGAGGTCTTCAGGTGGAGAACTGGATGGAGAGAGGAGAAGGAGGACATCCCAGCTCAGATCCAGTCCTGAGGATTTCCTGAGGATCTTTCTTTGGAAACTGAAACCCTGATTCCCTGGTTAAAGCCATTGCATTGCATCTCACACATCAAGACTTCAACCACCAAGTAAGCTAAGTTTTTGGACTCCATTTTGGGAGCTATCTCTTAGTCCTCGTCTCCCATTACCCAACCTTGCTGAGAGACCCTCTTTCACAAAAGGATGGGAAAGGATAGAAACAACTGTAACAATAAAGGAGCCAGTAACCAATGTATGATAGATGGGAGAGAGAGAGTCTATGTGGTGAGTCTCTGTTCCATCACTCTCCTGGGGCTGAATATACACTGGGAGACTTTAAGGGGGTGTCACCCAGAAACTGGGTGACCTGGGTGGTTGTGCCACCCCACAGTAGTTGGAGGCAAGGCTTCCCTATAAGACACAGTATGTGGTACCCCAATCTGATTTTGAATAAGGACAGGGTTCACACAAACCTTCCTCCCCCACCCTCCCCATCAGTTAAATTCACAGCAGATGATCTGGCTTCAGGATGGAGACAGCTAGACCAAGCTGTGGTTCCCCTCTCCCTCATTGTCTCTCAGGCACTCTAGAACGCTTTCTGACTGATGAATGGCTTTTATTATTCACAATTCAGGGGTTGGGGAAAGGGGTGAAGGGCAGAGGGATTATGGGGTGCCCTCTTCTCCATTTCTGTGGGGTCCATCACTCAGGTGGGAACCTCTAGGGTTCTCACTCCTAACCTTCCCCCATACACACACCACTTTCTTCTTCTGTTTCTATCCTTTTCTATAGTAAATTTTGACTGAAAGGAGGTCTCTCAGCAAGGTTGGGTAATGGGAGAAGGAGAGTAAGAGATTGCTCTCAAAATGGAGTCCAAGAACTTAGCTTAACCATGACTCTTATTTTTCAAGAATGGTTTACAAAGGGAAACAAAATTAGATTAGTCTCTCTTGGTTTATGAAGAGTTGAGAGTAGTGAGTTCAGACTTAGAACATATTATTATAGGAAAGAAATTCAACCTAATCATCTAATAGCTATATATAGCTGAGCCTCAACTTTTGCTTTATCAAATATGGAATCAAGCAGGTAAATATTATATAAAAGTCAGCTATAGTGTAGGAGAAAAAGTAATGGACTTGAGGATGCAGTTTTAAACCTTAGAGATCTAGATGAGGTCCTTGGTGTTGTATAAATTCCTGGCCTGGTTCCCTTTCCTCATCTGTAAGTTGGAGCTAATATTTTCGTTTTTATTTCACTCTAAAACTTAAAGACTATGATATGAGGTATTATATCTCGTGATACTTAGGATGATTATACATGACTGTGGATTTAGAGTCTGTGTTTCAAGCTCTATTCTACTCTTGTATTGATGGCACAAAGATGATTCTAGGCCAAATGAATGCAAATTGTCCAAAAATTGAAAGAAATATCAAATGTAATTAAAAAGAAAATAGTTCCCAATTGACAAATGGTCAAAGGATATTAACAAGCAGTTTTCAGAAGAAGAAATCAAAGTTATAAATAAATCATCATACAAAAAATCTTCTAAATCACTCTTCATTAAAAAAATGAAAACTAAAACAACTCTGAGGTACCACCTCATACCTATTACATTAACCAAAATCACAGTAAAGGAAAATGATAAATGTTGGAGGAGAAGTGGCAGATTTGGGACCCTAATGCATTATTCTTGGAATTGTGAACTGATCCAATCATTCTGGAAGGCAATTTGGAATTATGCCCAAAGGGCTATAAAACTGCATACCCTTTGATCCAGTAATACCCTGTACCCCAAAGATATAAAAAAAGGAGAAAGGACCTACTTGCACAAAAATATTTATAGCAGTTTGATTTTTTTGGGGTGGCAAAGGAATTGGACAATGGGAATGTCTATCAGTTGGAGGATGAAATGACTGAACAAATTGTGCTATATAATGGTGCTGGAATATTATTGTACTATGAGAAATGATGAGCAGGTTGAATTCAGAAAAAGCTGGAAAGACTTACATGAACTGATACAGAATGGAATTTGCAGAATCAGGAGAACATTGTATAAAGTAACAACAATACTCTAAGATGATCAACTGTTAAAGATTTTGCTATTCTCAGGAAAATATTGATCCAGCATAATTCAGAAGGACTTATGATAAAGAATGCTATCTCCCTCCAGAGAAAGAACTGTTGGAGTCAGAATGAAATAAGAGTACACTCTTTTTTACTTTAGTTTGTGTTCTTATTTTCGCATTTTGGTTTTATATGAATATTCTCTTATTACACTGACCAATATCAAAATATTTTTACATGACAATATATCTCTATCCCAGATCAAATTGCTTAACATCTCTGGGAGGGGAGAGGAAAAGAAGGAAGGGAGAGAATTTGAATCTTATAATTTTGGAAAACATATATTGAGCATTGTTATTACATGTAACTGGGAAAGTAAAATATTTTTTTGAAAAAAGAAAATAATTCAAACAGAAATTAAAATGACCAAAAGCCCTCCAAATTTAACATAGACAGATAATAATAATGGCCATTTTTCTAACCAGAGAAAAATTGATAATAAGGAAATATCTGACTTGGTTAGCACAAAGTAAAAGCCACCTTATTCAAGGTATCTTTTGTTGAATCAGATTAAGATCTTCTGGGACCTCTACACATTAGGCTGTAAGTGACATTTTTGTATTTTCTCTGTATTTTTTGAACTCTTTAAACATTAACTAGCCTGGGAAGATGACAAAATAAGAAGTGGTTCAAGGTCCATCTTCTTCCCCCACTATCTTACATCAATGATAACAACAAAAAAATTGCACAAGAATTTAACAAGACAGTAAAAAGTGGGAGAGAAATGAAATAAGCCACTACAAAATATATTTGTAGGAAAAAAATAGCTGATTATTCCACTTGCCCATTGCTCCTGACTTTTCTGCTTCTTTAATTTCAATCATATACTCTATAGACAAAGAAATAGGGCAGACATGTTCTCTAAGGACAACTGTATTCTTTGGGTATGTTGAAAATCTTAAATTAGATCTCCAAGGCTCAAGAAGATGACAGCTATAGAGGAAAATGGTCTCCAGATGGAACAAGGATAAGGTACACAGTCATACTACCTCACTCAAGGATGGGGAAATTTTGTAGCTATAGAAAAGGGGAGAAACCCAATTATGTGTATTAGGAAGTAGAAAGGAGAAAAGAAAGAAAGAAAGAAAGAAAGAAAGAAAGAAAGAAAGAAAGAAAGAAAGAAAGAAAGAAAGAAAGAAAGAAAGAAAGAGAAAGAAAGAAGGAAGGAAAGAGAAAGAGAAAGAGAAAGAGAAAGAGAGAAAGAAAGAGAAGAAGGAAGGAAGGAAGGAAAGAAGGAAGAGAAGGAGAGAAGAAAGAAAAGAAGAAAAAAGAAGACAAAAAGAGAGAAAAGTGAAAAGAGAAGGAAACAAATTCCTCTTAAGTAGATTATACCTTTTCTATTGAATTCTTCTGTAGCGTTGAGGCTACATTTCCTATTTCTCTGCAATAGCCCATGAAAATCTAACTATTCTTTCAGTTATATTTCTAAAATGTTCATGAAAAGTCCAAATACCCAGGTCCTTTGAGGATTACAAATTCTTTTTCTCATTGTTAGGGTAGACATTTTTCTTTTCAGACGCAGGTTATTACTTGTTAAGGCATTAATTGGAAGACTTTACCCATTGCTAGATTCTCAAATTATCCATTCCAAATTAGTTAGCTGGTTTTATACAAGCACTATAGGATGTAAGTCTCCTCAACTAATTAGAATTTCTATGCAACATCGTTCTATTTCCTCTAATGGTTTTCCAGAACTTTGAAATTGATGGAGGATTTTTTTTCACCCAGTCATTTTGAGTCTTTTTTTTTTATTTTTTTTAAAATTTTGATTGACTAATTCAATAGAAATGTTTTCATGTGACTAAGGTATAAAAACTTGTTAGTTATTTAAAGTGAGGTGGAGTAGCTGAATAGGTGACTGATTAACTAGATTCATTGCCAGCCTTCATATAGCATTTGTATGTGCACATGTTCCCTGAATTGCAAGTAAGCTTCTCTATAGCAGGGACTATTTGATTTTTGCCTTTGCATTTCCAGGGCCTATGGCAGTGATGGGTACATTATAGGTGTTGGAGAAATTATGTTTTTGATTGATTAATAGGGATATTTTGGCTTGATTTATTTCAAATAACACTTTACAGAACATAACATAAAGCAAATTCTTTGTAAGCCTTTTTTACTATTGATGAAGTGGTAAGAATAGGATGAAACTTAGAAACAAATTTGAGTAGAAAAGCAAAAAAGTATGAAAGAACTAAATAAATCATTTTTAGAGAATGAATTTATGAACTTTTACACACAAAACAAAGATATGTGTACAAAAAAATCTAGGTCATATTTATTGGCAAATTTAGAAAAACATTTTTTAAACAAAGTGTTATCAATATTTTCAGTTTTCTACTTAACCATCTGGAAGTAGCTAGAATTTATCACACTTTCTGGCATTTAACATGACATTTAATAGATCATGAAATACTATTGTCTGCACTGCATCATTTTGTGAATAGCAGTGAAAGTTGTTCAAGTAGGCAATATTAGTACCCTGACATTTTTTTCTAAAGCATTTTAATGGAGCAGTTAAAGCATTTTTAGGTGAATAGTTAAAGGACTTTCAATATGACATGAGTCATTATCACCTCAACTCAGGATTATATGACCTACCAACCTTTTTTTTTTTTAATTGTAAAATGATAAAAGAATAGGAAATGTAAAGTTCAACTGAGAGTCAGATTTTCATAGGATATTTGGATAAATAGGATATAATAGAATAAATAATTGATATTTTCTGAAAATCATAGAATTACAAATGTCATAAAATCATGGAAATTTGGAGCTAGAATTGGTCTCTAGTGTTATCCAGTTTTACTCTTGTGTCAATAAGTGAAGAACTAAAGAACGCTCATTAAATGAAATGAGTTGTCCCAATCCAACATCACAAACTATAGAATAGCATTTTTTTTTTATCCTGGGACTCCATTCTAGGAGCATAGGGCCACAACCAGTAGGCAATGGGTCACACAGTCACTCAGGGTCACCCAGCTGGGAAGTGTCTGAGCCCGNTAGGCAATGGGTCACACAGTCACTCAGGGTCACCCAGCTGGGAAGTGTCTGAGCCCGGGTTTGAACCTAGGACCTTTCCTCTCTAGGCCTGGCTCTCAATCCACTGAGCTAGCCCAGCTGCCCCTACTTTAGGCTGCAGTTTCTTTAGCAGATGTAGTTTTTACAGGGTGGGGTTGCTAGCCCCACGCCCAACCCTCCTCCTTTTTCATCTGGGCTAGGGACAGTCCTTGGCCCAGGAGTGGTAAGGGTGGGCAATAGGGGTCAAGTGACTTGCCCAAGGTCACACAGCTGGAAGTGTCCGAGGCCGGGTTTGAACCTAGGACCTCCAGTCTCTAGGCCTGGCTCTCAATCTACTGAGCCACCCAGCTGCCCCTTAGAATAGCATAAATGATGCAATTATGTTACTTTAGTACTAGACTTCCATTTCCTCTCTTTCCAATGATTCCTATCTTATTATGTTGAGATTAGAAAGGTGAGTCACACATAAATTCAGAGTTCTTCACATAGGGTTTTGGGACTTAGAGATGGAATGAATCTTAGAAATCCATTAGTCTAGCCCACGAATTTTTTAGTTGAAGAAACTGAGATTCAGGAAAACTAAATGTTTTGCTCACTGTTACATATATACTACAGAGCTGACCTGAGAGTTGAAATAAGAGCTAGTATTATTGTCAACATGTTAAATTGCTTCATGGGTGCAAATATAGCAAAGGAAATAATTTAGAACAATAGAATACATAAACTCTCAGATCCTGAATATATATATATATTTTTTTTTTTCATAACTATTTCAATCCATTAAATTCTCATCATGGCATATCCAATAGAAGATGACTTGTGCAGTATTAATTCAGTCAAACCCTTTGTTGTTATTCATCTTTCATTTTTGAAGTGGACCAATGACAACAGGGTAGTGTCTTAACTTATGTCTAAATTGAGATTAAGTGAGGCACAGTTGCATGAAGTTATCTTCACCCTCTCTTACAGTGGCAAAACAAAAGTCAAAACAACTAGTGATTGCTCAGGATGCAGTGGATGATCTTGGTTTCTTTAACATTTAGCCAAGCTCTAAGTATTCTGCAGTGCCCGCTTTAGCTGCCTTCATGGCCATTGGGAAAAATTAGTCTCATCTACCCCTTCCATAGGGAAAAATCATCACTTTCTTGGACTTGACATACCATTAATTCACTAACAAGTTTGAAACCTCCACCTGGTTTAGCCCATCTGTGAGATGGTTTTACTGGATTGTGGCCACTGTGCATGGCACAGCTTCTTGCAGCCACAGATGAGAGCTGGTTGGCTGGTGGACACCAAAGGAGAAAAGCAGCCATGAAAAGGGATCAGTAAGCCTCCATACCAGAGGCGTTAGTCTTCCCTGAATACCCCATAGAACTACCCCTGCCACCCAACCTGGGATTAAACAGGCCATAATGAAGAATGACGAATTAAAAATGAAGCCCCAACATACAGAATTATTTTGGTGTTGGAGAAATTAAAGAAAAACCCAGAATAAGATAAAGCCTAAGAGAAAAACACAGTTTGGGGAAATATTAAACTAAAATTACTAGAAGGGATGAAGCAATAATTATTTTTAAGAGTTAGAAATGAGTTTTATAAATGAAATGAGAGCATTTTAAGAAAAAAATCAGAAAGGAAATGAGATCTATGGAAGGAAAAATTGGAAAGGAAGTTAATAGCTTGACACAATAGGTATAAAATGTTGCCCAAGTGAAAAAAATGAATGGACCAAATAGAAACCAATGAATTTTTGAGTAAACAAGGAAATTATTACAACAAAGTAGTAAATATTGAAAAAATGAGATAAGATATAACAAAAATAACTGATCTAGAAATCAATTAAGGACAAAACATTTAAGAATCATTGGACTATGCCCTTGATAAAGGACTAAACAAAGATAAACTGCTTACTTTCAAATATGAGGAGATGATACATGTGTCCTTTGAGAATCTTATTATCACCTGGAGTCAGAGAGAGATATCAATTTAACAAGGCCTAAGAGTAGTTGAAATATGTCTTGATGATTTTTAGAAAAGAAAGAAAAGGCTACCCTAGATAAAATTATCTCACATAATCAGGTTGCACAAATAGACATCTAGATAAGATGGAAGGGTGAGGCCAGTGACTGACAATTGAACCTTACTCTCATTTGAACTGGTCAAAAGAAAGAAGATTATGTACATACAGACACAGTTGGGTACACTTCACTCAACAGGGAAATAGAAAGGAAAGAGGAGGAGAGAGGAGGAATTTGAGGAATGAATTAGTCCTAAGCAAAACAAAATTTATGGGTACATAAAATATTTATAGCTCTTTATCATGGCAAAGAATGGAAATCTGAGGAGGTGCCCATAATTTAGGGAATTAATGGTTATGCTATATAAACGTGATGGAATACAATTATGCTCACCTTTTATCAGAATAATGACCAAGCATGATTCTAGAGGTCTATTGATGAAAAATGACATCTGCCTCCTGATAGAGAGGTAAAGGACTCAGAATTTAAAGTGATGCAAATATATTTTTGGAAATGGACAATGTAGAAGCTTGTTTTGATTAACTACATTTGTAATTTTTTTCTGTTATCAATTTTTGGGGAAAGATGCAGTGAGAGTGAGAGGGTAGATTTTGCTGATAAAATAAAGAAAATAATTAAAGTGCATAATATACATTACATATACAACATAAAACAATAAAATACATAAATTTGAAAGAAAAGAGCAAATGTAATGAATGGTATGTGAGCATTAAGGAGAGAAATTCCTTACTGACTTGGATCAGAGAAAGCTTCCTGTAATGTGTAGTGCATACACTAAACTCATTAATCATATGTAACTTATTAGGGCTTACTGGTACACTAATAAGATTTATAATCATTAATACATGCAATCAAATCTTATTGACTATTTGATAACACAAACTTCCAGCCCTCTAACAACAAATAACCAATATAATTCCTAAAGGTCCAGGTAAATATGTCTTGTACTGGTGCATATGACAAAATGGTTCCCTCTCTGCCCATCTGGCAATCGTATATCTCCCTCTAAAGTGGCATTCTGGCAAGTCCCCAACATCAATCACTACTGTTCTTGAAAGAACACAAGATTTCCAAGTGCAAGGAGTGCAAGAGACTCCTAGTCACAGCCAGGAACAGGTTATAACTGTGCCCTTGAGTGCGTTTTCATAATTTTGGCTAAGGAATTTTACAAATTGCAGCTAAGTTCTGATTGGTGACTGATTCCCTAAGTTTATGATGGAATCCTTAATCAAAGCTAATGTCATAAGCAAGTATTTATCAATTTTTCATTAGTTTTAGGGGATACATCATTGGTAGTTTGCCAGTACCGGGGAAAATATACATTACTGGAACCTATGCTACTCAAGTGTTTATATCTGTAACACTTGTTCAAAGCCCAGGGTATAAAATTTTCTCCTTAGTGGTGGAGATAAGTCCTTGCCTTGAGTGAGGGGCAGAATAAAGTTGCTGAAAGGTGAGAGAGCTCCAGCCTTCACCAGGACCTCTTTGGGACTCTTTATAGGTGGTCTTCTTTCCAATTTCATCTGATTTCCAATCTCCTTCCCTTTGGGAAGACACAAGAGGAGATGGTAGTCTTTATCTTCTCCCTATCTTCAGATCACTGCCTTAGAGACTACAAGGAGTTTCCTCTTGTATAAAATCCAATATACTCTATCTTTGAAGAGAATCCCCAATTTCCTTTCTTGGTAGGAATTGATTCTCCTTTGGTGGAAAGGTGGGCAGAAGAGACTAAAGAAGTCTTTCTGCTCTCTTAGATATTATTGGTCTAGGAAATGTGATCTTATTTGAAATAACATGATCACCTTTGTCAATTTTGAGGGGAACATAGACCATGATTTAGCCCCTTTCCCACCAAATACCAGTTCCACAGTGAATACACAGGGAGAGTAACAAAGAAAACTCATTTATCCAAATCATAGCAAAACTAAAATCAGAGGAAGTATATATGGGTGATGATGAAGACTTCTACCTCCTCTTATGTCTTTCAGGAATCTTTTCCTTTAGCACCCTGAAGTGGGGATGACATGTTCTCCATGTTCCCTCTCAAAGCTGAAAAACAGAAGTGCCCACAGCCTCTTAGTGCCTGAAGATGACTCAAAGCTTTATGAATCTCCAAAGGAGACTGGCCCTGAACAGTCCCATACAGAGACTGGGGAGGGTCTGGGGAAGGCTGGAGTTCTCACTTTATTATTACAACCCTATGACTAACTCCATCCTTCCCTTTGGGAAGTGCGGGACATTCATCTCCACTAATAAAGAGTTCCATACCAGTGAGATTTGGAACAAGGGTTACATTTTATTACCAAAAAAACAGCTTTCAAATAACTACTCAATGACAAAATGGAGGTTGAAAATAAAATTAAGTTGCTCATCTTATTAATATTACTATTTTTTCCAGGGCAGTGACATTTGAACTGAGTTTTAAAGAATGGGTAGAAATTTAAAAGGAAGAGTGAAACCTATAGTGCCACATGATGGGTGCCACACACATGATGTTTTGGAGTATTCTAGACTTTGTACTGGCTCTTTGTACTGGCTCCAAAAGAACTTATTGTTAAATTTTCATTGTTAGCATTTACACCTCAGAAATCAGCAAATACTACAAATCTTGACTTCTTCTTTTGTGGATTATCTAGACTTTAGAAAGTGATGGAGAAAATATTACTAATGCAAATTAAACTTAAAGGTGAGTCATATGTAGATTTTCTTTCCTGGAAAGCTCATTGTTAAACATTTAATATCACACTACAAAAGAAGAGATTTCTGAGCCCTAATATAGCTTTCAAATTAACAATGTATATTATAAACTTTATTACACACCACAGAAAATGAAGACGACATATAAAATCCTTATAGTGCCCCCAAATAAATAATCTCTACAATTCAATTACCTAAAATAATGTCTTTTCATCAGATTCCTAAAGTTCAATACTACACCATTTGGACTCTTCTCAAACAGGGAATAAATCTGGGGTTGCTACAGAGGCAATTCCCACTTCCCAACAATCTAGTAAGTACCAATTTCACTCCAGGGATACATATAGGACTTTATTCATATAGTACTACTCGAAGGAACTGAATTCTATAGACAGGGAAGCAAATTTGAGATTACTAGAGAAGCAACCCTTTTACCACTGGATTTGCAATATCTGAATAACTCAGGGTAATAACAGAGGGTAAAATCTGCATCTTTTGTTTCCCCAGGCATAGTTTTTAATTCCTTGCAGTTCTGAGTCATGAGTGACCCTCTTGTTCCTAAGATTTTATTTTCTTTTTAAATTTTTTTTTTTTTTTGGTAATATAGTAACTCATCTTGCTCTTGCTAGGAGATTGGATTCCAGGATTCTTTTATTACCAAGAAGCAAAAACTGACCCGAAGCTTCCCTATTTTGTTTTAGACAACAAGATTTTAGAACTCTCTAGAAATATAACATTATTCATTAAATCCTTTGTACTCTATTCAGAAGGCTGGGTTTCTAAGACAGGGTTCAAGAACTTTCATTTTGGGATAATATGTGAGAATACATATGGCTGCCATTTATCTCTGTTCCAAGGCTACTTGGGAAGGAAGAAGGTAAATTTCCATACAGGCCTTTTCCTCGTTCCCAGTATTGTTGCTCTTGAATCTGTCCCTCAAAAAGTAGAATTTTAAAAAATGATAACGTTGCAATTGATCTTCCTCCCTCCTTCGTTTAGGCTACAACTATCTGAGCCCACCAATTTGTCCCCAAACAATCCAGTGTTTGATCCACTGAATCACCAAACTGCCTTTAATTGATGAAATGCAAAAATCTCAAACCAAGGTCAATTACTAAATAAGATTATCAGAAGAATATACTCTTGATCAATCCCCCATATTTAGGAACAAGTTATTCAAAGGTGCATGAAAGCAGAAACTGGGGGATAAGTTAGTTAAGCAACTTTAAATTTTTCAAAATCAACATTTATATGTTCTTCCTTTTATGTATGATATTTAATTCATACATATTCAGCAGGTGTTTCTTTTCTTTCTTTAAATGGAAGCAGGTGTATAATTTAAGTTCCCAGATATCATAATAGGTGCTACATAAACCAAATAGAGGGAGATGGTAGGCTTATTTCAGTAAACAAACAGTAGTTAGTAAACACATAGAGTAATAATTTACATTTCTAGAGAATATATGAAGCTCTACATGGATACAGTAGTTGGAATAAATATGCATCAAATCTACAGAAATCATAAATTTTGGCGTAAATGTTTTTATTACAACAAAAGAAAGAAACTAATCAAGGTGCAGATGCTATACCAATGTGAATTAAAATAAATTAGTTTAAATATTTCATTTTTTCAAAGTATGCTATTTCTTATAGCATATTTATTTTTTAACAAATTATCCTTATATTGAAATACTTTTTTAGTTTTTATATACCACCCATTTTCTGTTTCCTTATATGTCTTGAAAGAACACCTGCAAGAATTAAATCTTCCTTTGAGAACATTTTAATAAAAATGAATTATGTTTCTCAAAATGTAGCTTTGCTGCACTTAAAATTTGTTTCTAATTAAGACTTAGTGTGAGTGAGAAAGAGGCTATCAAATTAAAACACATTTGTCTTGAAAAGAAATTCTTTAGTGGAATGAAATACAATTTCAGAAAAAAAATTAAAATATTTCTCTGAGTACTTTTATTGAGATAGTTTTGAAATGCTTGTACACAACCCCAACACAATGTGCTTCCCTCAGTTAATTGGATGCTATCTTCATAATAATAAACTGGCAATCAAAGAAAAAAGTCATTAAGGCAGATTGTATAACATTCAATCTACAAAATCAATTTGTCAAGAATTATACAAAAATAGTAAGAAAAATGAAAAACTTAACTTGAATTGCATTAATTTTAAGTGGTTTTACCTAAAGGTTTCTATAGCTTGAGCTTTCTTGTTTTTATTTTCCATTTTTCCCCCTGAATTATGTGTGTTAGTCATACATATAGACAAAAGTTATATTTTTTGAGCAAAAATAAGTAATATGAATAAAATTAACACTTTTATTTTCTTCAATTCTTGTTGGCATTCTTCTAAAATATATCTTACATTTCCCTGTCTTCTTCAGTAGAATATACTAAGCATAATTTAATATCTTAATAATTTAAAATTAAAATGATGCTCATTGCATTACAGTTACATAGTACTTTATGGTTATAAAATTTTATCATGAGCTGTATCTTATTTTGCCTTTTCACATATAAAATGATACAAATGGGATCATATGCAGATAATACAATACTGAGAGGGATAGCTAATGTATTGGGTGATGGAGTTGAAGTCTAAAATTTCTTGACAGCCTGTAAATGTTGGGCTCAATCTAAGATAAAATTTAGGATATAGGGAATAGATTTGTGATTTCAATATTATAGAAAAATCCCAAGTGAGGAAATAGCTTCTACCAATTCATATCAGAAGTTTCTTTGCTATTATAATCTTAGAGAATTATCTAGATCACAGGGAGATAAATTGACTTCAGATTCACATGATAAGTATATATCAGAGGCACATGAGCCCACATAATAATGGTTCTGAAGCTTATCTTTTTACTCAGTAGGCTATGCTAAATCTCAATTAAGATAAAATTTAATAATAACTATGTCTAATATTTATATAGAGTTTATTCTGTGCTAGATACTATGTTAAGTACATTAGAATTATCTCTTTTGATCCTCACAACTCTGTGCTATTATTATCTTTCCATTTTTATAGAGAGGGAAATTGAGGCAAACAGAAGTTAAAATCTGATACTAGATTTAAATTCAAGTCTTTTTGACTCCAGGCTCAGTATTTACCACTGTCCCATCTAGTTGTTACTAATGGTGATAAATGAATGCAAAGTTTTTTTTTTTTTTTTAACATGGGTTGAAAAAAACCCAAATTAATAAGTACAAATGGAGGATATTTAAATGTAAATTTGTTTGGAAAAGATCAAAGGATCTTTTAAAAAAGTATTTTTATTAATTTAATTAAATATTTCCCAATTATATATACAATTTAAACAATCATATTTTAAAATTGTGAGTTTCAAATTCTCTCTCTCCCTCTTCCCCATGTCTTGAGAAGGAAAGAAATTTGGTATCAATTATTTATGAGAACTGACACAAAGCATATTTCTAGATTATCCATGTTGCAGAAAAAGCACAAACAGGATAAAACAATAAAAATAAATATTTCTATTTGCATTCAGAGTTCATCCATTCTCATTCTGGAGGTGGATAACATTTTTCATCATGAGTCTTTTGGATTTTTTCATTGTTTTGATCAGAGTATTTTCTCTTTGATTCTTGCCTCTATGCTAAGGGACTTCAACAAACATTTTGGTACTCTTAAGTCAAGAATACTAAATAATTCTTGAATTCAAGTCATTGATCTTCACCTCAATCTTTCCTTTGAAATTCCTGCCTTTATTGTGTACATGTAGCCAGCAACTAGTAACCTAGGTTTTAAGAAGTAACCAACTGAACAACTGAACAACTGAACAAATAACAATGCAAAGACATAATTTCTAAGAAACTCTCTGTGGTGAAGTGTTGCTAGGGTGAGATAATCTTTTTTCCTGTAGTCTCTTCACTAACTGGATAATCCCCACAAACCAAGGAGTTGACCATTCACTTTAGCATAAGAAGATGATCCTCATCTCAGCCCTGAAAAAAATTATTTAAGCTTTTAGAAAAAGAAATATTTCCTTCCTTTAGCACTGCCACCTATTTTCCTGAATTTTCCAGCTCAGAAAGTACAGTGACTGTTAATAAAATGATAAATATTAATCATCAGATAAGACATTTAGTTGGGAAAAATTACTTTTATTTTTGCAATATATTACAGTAAAATGCAGTTAAATTTAGAATTCATAGCATGCATAAAGCAACCATTTAATAATTATTACCTAACCATAAATTTGCTTTAGAGATATGCAAGTACATATTTGAGATGTCAGCATGCAATCTCATTTAAGGTTCTATTTTTTCTAATATAAATAATGCAGCTTACTGAGAATAACTTAATTAAATATACTGAGAGGCTATAAAATAATAAACAATTAAGTTGTTGAAAATACCTGCCATACTAATTTAACTCAAAAACCACTCTATAATTTCATTATTCATACATGCAAAACCTTTGCTTTAAAATATGAGCTAAGTTTAATGAAAAGAATACTTTAATACCTGTAGAGTATAATAAGGTGCTGATTGCATTTTAAATATACAGGCCATTACAATTTCTAAAAGAAGAAATAAGTAAGACTCTGAAATAAATCCTTGACTGAGCCAAATACCACTTTTCTAGAATGCCGATAGGTAGAACTTCAAAAGGAAACAGATTTCTTTTTGTTGTCAAAGTTTCATAGGAAAACTTGAATACTAAAATATATATCCTGCCACCTTTGTCAGTTGTCAACTTGTTCTAAGGGAATCAAAGGCAAAAAATGCAAAAAATGGTTACTGATACACTACTCACAGATCCTTCTCCTGTGCATTCACCTACATTCACCATTGTTGAGTGGTTAGAACCTCAAAGTCTATATTACATAGTAAGAATCCTCGAAAAACTTAAATTGGGGGCATCTCCAAAAAAGTCTTATAAATGGGAATAGTTCTTAAGAAACTCATAGTGTTATAGAATAATAGAAACTCAGACATCATCCCCTTTTCTTTTTCTTACCTATGATTTATGCATTGGTAGTGCTTCAACCACCCTTGCTTTCTGTTGGTTATATTTTTTCATAGATGTAGATACTGCTTTTACCAGTGAACATAACGATATTTCTATGCCTTATTCAAAAATAAGTGTTTTATTTCAAGTCTTTAAAAATCATTGCCATTTTCCCATTATTCCTCCTGTTACCTTATGACAAAATACAACATGAAGCACACTGACTTTATTTCATACTTTATTTTGTACCAGTAGTCAGTCTACCATTTCTCCATTGAGAAGAGAGGGAGCTTCACTATTAGTTCAGAGAAGTCATAATTAGTCAATGCATTAATCAAAGCAGAAAAGATGATTGATTTATCTCTAAGTAGCCATTTAAAAACTCCAAATTACCACTTTTAATTGTATTGATTAATGTTTTGATTAATTTTGATTCCTCTCCTGGCCCAGGCCTGGTCTTCTTCCAATATTCTTTAGCAGCCTTCTCATTTTCTTAGAAGATTCTGCCTTTGTGACTTCTTTCTCTAATTAGTGAGTTCCTCCTAGAACTTCCATTTTTGGAAGTTCCCAGACAAGTCACATTAATTCCTTCAGTCCTTTCCAAACTCCTCTCCTGACTCTAGACTTCCTTAACATGTCTCCACGCAAGTACCTTCTCTCTTCCTGCTTCCCCTCTCTTCTTGCTTTTCAACTCCTTTTAATGTGTTTTCTTCCACTGTTAAAATGTAAACTCTTTTCTTTTGCTTGTATTTGTATTCCCAGGGCTTAGCAAAGGACCTTGCATATAATACTTATTTAATACATATTTGAATTGACATGAATCTCTAGGATTCTCTAAATTAGAGCTTTAGTCTTATCCACGGAAAAAATTCAGGGGATATATGAAATTGGTTAGGAAAAATTAACATTTTTATTTTCACTAACCTTTGGTTTTCTTTATAGTCACATATATTTATTCGTTTAAAAATATTATTCTGAAGAATCTATAGACTTCAACTGATTCCCCTGAATCATCCATGACAAAATAATTAAGAATTCCTGTGTAAACTATAATATTTTTGTACATAATTTTAACTCTTCTTTGTTTATGATTATTCCTTTAATTTATTTTTAATCTTATTATTATAAGAAGCATTTCTCAAACTATATCCAATAATGGCAGCAAGAATAAAGATCCCAGTCTTGGTTTAGTTTTTAAGAAAGATTTCTACTCTTTCTTTCCTACAAGTATTTGTTGCAAAGAAAAGTTTAAAAATATTGGTTTGGGATAGATACTTGTGAATATTTTTGAAAGCCTACTTTGTTTCCTTTTTTATGAGTTTTAAAATAAAAACTATATTTGTGCAAAGTTATTTTTGTCTCTACCATAATAATTACATATTTTTGTTGATGATATGACATATACAAAATTCATTTATATTTTTTCTAATGTAGACTCATCCCGACATTTCTATTATAAACCCAACCTCATCATACTGAGCAGCTTCTATACTGTTCTAAATCTATCTAGTTTGGAACATTTTGATCTTCTGTCGCTCATTTTATCCTTACCTTTTATATCATTTTTTTACCTTCAATACTGAAATTATTTAATTATATTTGATGCTTTAAGCATGATGTAGTTCCCCCTGCTTAACTCTTTTAATCATATTTGCTTTTATTCCTGCTGTATACAAACTTGTGATGTCATTCATTTTTTTAAAAGTCTTTTTCCACTCTAGCTTCTCACTTTAAGTATGAAGGAAGCTCTAAGTGAATTTCTTTTAAAGAAGAAATTATTTGATTATGCTTACTGATTCATCACCAGTACCATGCCCCTCAGCAAACTGAATGAGGAATCCACAAGGGGAGAAAAGAACCTCTAGTATCCAGGAGTTGTATTTCCTTCTCCCCTGTGTTTTGTCTAAATGTTTGGCTCTTCCTCTTCATACTCAAAGTCTGAACCCTTTTTCCTCAGAGAACATTTTATATTTGTGCAGAGTGTTTTCCTCTTTCCTTCAGTTTAGGAAGAATGCTTTATACCAACTCTTCTTGTTAATTTGAATAAATTCCTGCTTCTAAAAAAGGTAATTAAATAGGAGCTCTTGAGGAGAACTGGAATCCCAGTCCCCAAGGATTATTCTGGGGTTCTGAGTATGAGTAGGAGCTACCCTTGTTGGACCTGATCTGTCATTGCAATTGGTAGTGGAGGAAGTAACTTGAGAGGGAATATTATGCTTGAATGTCTATTGTCATTCATGGCAAACAATCTTGTAAAACTAATATCTGTTTTACTGAAATCAACTCTTCTGTTTTTTTAACCAATATCACATTGTTTTGGTGACTACTGCATTATAGTATCTTTTGATAGCTGGTGATGCTAGACCATTTCCTTTCCATTTTTTCACTGTTTCCCTTGATCTATATATTGATAGATATAGATATGACATGAAATACACTGACACCAAATCACTTAAAACATATACATCTTCTGTGATATGAAAGCTTATACATGACAATATGCTCATGTCTATATATAGTAATTTGTTCTTGTTTAACAGAAAAAAATATGTCAAACAGTCAATAATCATTTTTTAGGTCCTCATTATATATGCCAGGTATATTTTATGTGAAATATATTGCCATCAACAGAGAAAGATGCTATGGGAGAAGAAGCAATTAGCAGCAACAATTATATTGCAACTATATTTCTTGAAATATAGTTAAGGAAAGATTTCTGCTTTGATTATAAGCTTCTGGGAATGAAGGCAGTGGTGTTAACTTAGATTTGCTTATTGCTATAAAATAGGAACCTTGTGAAATTCAAACTCATATTCCTGTTGTTGGCTATAAATAAAACATTGGTTTAACAGCTAGGAAAGAGAAGTGTGATCTTGAATGCCATTAACAAATGTGCTTTTTGTTCTTTTCTGCTGTAGGCATCATATAGGGTTTTACTTTATAGTGTAACATATCCATTTATGACAGCTGCACCTTTGGAGAACTTGACATAATGTTTTAATAATCCAAATCTTCTCTTCCTTATAAAATACTAAGGAAAGGAAAGAATAAAGATTTTTATCAATTTGATTCTCAAATTAATTGATCTATTTTTATTGATGTTGTACTTCAAATATCAAATGAAAATCCAAAATCATCGCTTGATATCAAGATTCAAATTTTGCTAGTAAACAAGATAGCTTCCTCTAATATGTAAAAGCTTTTTTTTTTTGTGATAAAATCTCCCAATTGAATTCCTTAATTTTAAAAATAAAGAACCAAATCCTGCTCATGACTCATTATAGTATGTAAGTGACTCTGGGTTATTGAAAGCCACATCCAATTAAACTGAGAATTTTAGACAATTCTATAAAGATATCTTTAGAGGTTTTAAGTACTACTTGTCATGAAAAATGGGAGAAACGAACTAATATCATCATTAAAAGTTGGTCACCCAATAACCTGTTGGTCTTCCCCTCTGTTAGGTGGATATCTTGTTTTTTTCTAATGACAATAACTAATCAAGACTACAAAAATGTGGAGGGATTGATATCTATATCAGAAATGAATTTCCATACTCATAAAATCAAGGAACTTTTAACATAGTAGAGTTAATTATTATAGTTGAACACTATATTTATGGTAGAAGAATATATGAATCTCTGCAAACAAGGACATAATAGAACCAAGGCTTCTTAAAGCTCATTTTAATTTCAAAGCATGTGCTCCTATTTGTAAAGCATTTAGCATTTAGGCAAGAAAATATGATTACTTCTCAACTGTGTCATAATCTATAATGTTTTCCTTTTAAAGAAAGGATAATCTTTTGTTTACTTTTGAATTTAAATTCAATTTGTATAGTTAACTTTTTTTCCAAAACAACATAAAATACATTAGTTTTTATATAGGCAAAATCATAGCCATATTTTATTGGATCTAGGGGTGCCAGCACATCTGGGAACATAAAATATAGAATCCATGTTGCATACATGCTTATACACAAAATTTTTCTGAAATAGAAACTGTGTATATGGTTTAAAAATAATTACAGTAATCCATTATATATTATATATATATATACATACATTTATGGCATCTAGGTAATGTTTGAATTAAAATAAGAGGGTTGTACAACATAAGTTTAAGGATTTTAATATGAAATTATGTAATATGGTACAAAGTGCTGTACTTGGAGTCGAGAAGGCCTGTTTGAATCCTGCCTCAGACAATTGCTAGTAGAATGACTCTGAATATGTCATTTAACCTCTCTCTGCAGCAGCTTCCTCATCTGCAAAATGAACATAATAATAGCACCTATCTAGTAGGGATATTATGATAATCAAATCAAATAATTCCTCTAAAGAACTTCAAAAACCTAAAGAGCTATATAAAGACTAGCTCTTAATATCATTATTATTTCCTAGTCCTTTATTTTTTTTTTTGTTTTATTTTTTTAAACCCTCACCTTCCATCTTGGAGTCAATACTGTGTATTGGCTCCAAGGCAGTGTGGGAAGGGCTAGGCAATGGGGGTCAAGTGACTTGCCCAGGGTCACACAGCTAGGAAGTGTCTGAGGCCAGATTTAAACCTAAGACCTCCCATCTCTAGACCTGGCTTTCAATCCACTGAACCACCCAGCTGCCCCATTTCCTAGTCCTTTAAGAATAAACATATTACTCTCTACTTGAGAGGAAATATCCAGACATGAAATAAATAATTATTGCTCAGTTGCTTATCCCCTTTGCCACAGGTATAATAAAAGTCTGAGTTAGATTAGGTGATCATAGGTACTTGTTGGCAACAGAAAAAATAGTCAGGTTTTTCTACCCTCTTTCCCCTCATTAAGCAGAAAACTCTCTAAATGGGTATTTTTGGGGCAAGTCAGCAAACTCACTCAAGAAATGACATACCCCATGCTCTCTCTGTATATATCTCTTGGGTCTTACATACAATATTTCTCTGGATGAGTGGTGCCTTTTTGTTGACTTGTGACTTGTGGGATTCTCAAAACACATGTCAACATGTGGCTACTTCAGGAAGCAACTGTGTGTGGGTCCTACTCTTAGAATGACAAAAGCCAAAGGACTTGCCAAAGGACTTTCCATTTCTCCCTTACATATCCCTCTCTCACAAAGACTGTTCTGGTGTCATTTTTTTTTCTCATTTCTACAAAATTGCCTTCTTGAACTCAAGTCAGAAGTGAAACGTTTACTTAGAAATCCAAGGACAGTTGAGGACAGCACCGTTACTAAGACATTTAATAGAAAGAATTAAAGTTATCCAGTTTAAGCAGTTTCAAATAGTATTTAAATACCACTATGTAGGGGCATCTGGGTAGCTAAATGGATTGAGAGCCAGGCCTAGAGATGGGAGGTCCTAGGTTCAAATCTGACCTCAGACACTTCCTAGCTGTGTGACCCTGGGCAGGTCACTTAACCCCCATTGCCTAGCCCTTACCACTCTTCTGCCTTGGAGCCAATACACAGTATTGACTCCAAGCTGGAAGGTAAGGTTTTTTTGAAAAACAAACAAACAAACAAACAAACAAATAAATGAATAAATGCCTCTATGTAAAATAAATACATTTGCTCTTACAACATCTTTGCAACATTTTCCAGTATATTTTAGCAATTCCACATTGGGCAGTTTTGTATGATGTATTAAAATTATATCCAGTTCTGATCCCTCTAACAACTCTCTCTTTTTCCTTCTAGTCAAGTGAGGAAATGGAGGCAAATAGGATTAAGCGACTTGTCCAGAGTCATTTAGCTAGTAAGCATCCAAAGCCAGGATTCTGAAGCCAAATGAGTCTTCCCGACACCAGGCCCAGCACCTTATTCATTGGGCTACCTCGCTCCTAATCAGCATACTTCTAGCTTTATGTGGAAGTTGTTTACTACTATCTATAAATCTTGTGCAGGTCTACCCAACTACTATGCTAAAAATACTTTCATTTTTCTTGTCCTTAGTTTGTCTTATTGACCAGAGTAAGGTCTGAACTCTGGTTTTCTCTTACTATAATATTTTTTAAGTCTTTACCTTCCCTCTTAAAATCAATACTAAATATCAGTTCCAAAGCAGATGAAATTGAGGTTAAGTGACTTCTCCAGGGTCACATAGCTAGGAAGTATCTGAGGACAGATTTGAACCCTGGACCTTCCACCTACAGGTCCAGTGCTCTATACACTGAGCCACTAGCTGCCCCTTTAAATATGACATTTAGATGAAGAATTGTCACCCTGCCTAAGCAAGATCTCAAATGCAAAAACAAAACATTATAATTTACATTGTTTGTTAATACATATTTTTTTATCCTACCCTAAAAAGAGCTCTTCAGGGACAAAGGAAGATTCCAATGTGCACTCCTTAATGAAATAAAGCAGAGTTTATAATCTGTCCCTTTCTCTCTAGCTCGCTCCTCCTTTCCCCATACCCGCATCGCTAAGGCTGTCTATCTATTTCTAGGCAGGAACCAGCTGCTGCAATAGGATCTTTGGTAAATCAGTCTTTTGCCCAGCAAGTCAAATCATTCACTTTCTTGATCAGTGAAGTGCCTTTAGCCTCTAGTTCTAAATAATTCCTCAGCTTTCAGGTTTGTGGAAATAGATTTGTTCAATACTAGAGGTTTAATTTTTCACATCAAAGAACTCTACATCTGTGAAACAAGGCAAGCTGACATGCAATAGGACTCTTAGAAAATTACAGAGGGTACTTTGATGTAGAGTTCCCATGAAAGAGCTGGTTCATACAGACTGTGCAGACTGCAAAGGGGTGGATGAGTGGGAAGTTATAGGCACATCTAGAACCATTTTTCATAACAAGATTCTTAGCCGACAGTGATTTTGAAGATACTTTATAATCACTTCAAGATCATTACATCAGGACTGTGGAGGACAGATACTTAGTCACCAGGTATGTGCTTCATAGAGGAAATATACGAAGTAACTGTAGATACACTATTTTGAGATGCAATGGTTCTAGTTGGAAGTTCCTCTTAATTAATATGTTTTTAAGTGCCCTTTAACTGCTGCTGGATTTGGGGAATGAAGTGTAGCTCATCATTATCAAATTCTTGCATGTGGCCCTGGAATGTTACCAAAAATAGGAGCATATAAAAATCTAGGAACTCAGGCAGATATGATAATATTAAAGAACACAAGGGTGTTAGAGGTCCCTCTAGGTAATAAATCAGAGACAACAAGAAAAAAGAATGAAGCAAGACTCATAAGAAGGAAAGCTGAAATAAGGAAGAATTCAGAGTCAGAGGCTTCTGAACACTTCCTTTTCAGGTATGAATTAATCTAGGATGTTAGGTCTACTGATTCTGTAGACAAGAATGAGTAACTTACTATACTTATCTGGAAGAAAGAATAAGGAGGCAGTTAGTAACTGAGAGTAGGTAATGATATCATTTCTTCATCTTATTTGCATTTTTCTTTACACATTTAGCATTAAGCTTTATTGGGATGTTAGCATGGATTATAAGAAAACAATTACAGCATCATAAGAATTGAAATTTAACAGGTTAAGTAAGTCTTAGAAATGGCAATTCTAAAATATGTGATGAATAAGAGGTGGTTGGTGACCACTGATTACTATGAACCTTTCGATCTGCTTCTTAAGACTTTCCCTGCTCTGAGATTTTATGCTTTTGTAGAATATAAATAAAAGTGAGAGATCCTATGGGAAAAAAAAGAAATTGAACAAAATATAAGGTCCACAAAAGAGGCAGGTCTAAATTAGTTGAAAAATAGAAAGGATCACAATAGTTTTGAGGAACAAAAAGTAGGATAGGTCTGAAAGCAGACTTCCAAGATCACATTATATAGAATACTTGTTTAACACAAATCTCTGGAACTTAAAACACAGAAGCACAGTACAAAGTAAAAACAACTAGAAAAAACAAGAGGAAACTTAAATATATTCAACCACTCCATACCCTGGGCCCATGCAATTCAAATGACCTCAAAGGATTTATACTTCTAAGTTCCACTATGGGAGATCTCTGCCAGGTCCTCCATAGTAGTAACTAAGATTAAACTTCCCTCTACCCCCAAGAGATGGCAAAAATTTGTAGCTATCCCTTGGAATCTAAACAAAAAGAGAATATACATAACATATGACCTCCATCCTTCTGGTGATGTGCTCTTATTCCTAGCAAGTGAATTTATATTCCATGCTAGTCCCATGGTCTCTGTAATAAGAACAGAGAGATCTGGGCTAACTTTGAATCAAGGAAGAGTTATCTACTCAGTAGATTTTAAAGGAGAGGTTAAAGTCTCTGTCTCTCTTTTTTCTTTTTCTTTTGGGTCAGATCATTTAGAATTTCCTGGCAGGACAAAGCAAATTACTTTGCTCACTCTCCCCTCAGTAGGAGCTTTGGTAGTTATAAATATATGACAATAAGAATGAATACTTCCTTTTCTGAATTTGAGACAAGACTTCTAGTTTTGGTTATCTCTTCTGCTTTGTGCTTCTTTTTTATGATAAAAGGTGACCAAAGGTTGATCCAGGAAAAATGGGTATTTCCAGGCGTGGCTGCTATATTCAGAATTTTAGAGGTCAGGAGTTCCCATGTAATAATTGACAACAATAGTTCTTTTGGAAACTGTATTAATTCTGAGTGAAGGGGATGACCACCTTATTCTCAAACTCCAAACAATGGTCTGATTTGCCAGAAGATATGAATTTTGAGTCACTCATGAAGCCCTAGACAACTGAGGTGAAACTGAAAGTCATTCCAGTTCACGTCTTCCATGAGTCTATTTAACCATGCCTCTCCTGCCCCTATTGGGTATCCTTGGCCTCCAGTGGTAGTGACCCCTTGATTAAACACCCTTTATTATTTTTGCCTTGGGGGTCCTCTTTAATTCAGTTTGACAGACTCATAGGATTGAACCAAGGCTCTATGTGAGAGTTGATTTAGGTTACAAAGAGTAAGAAACTAATTCTATGTAGAATAAGGAACATAAAAAGGAACCAGAGAAATAGTGTGTGTGTGTGTGTGTTGGTGGTGGTAGAGATAAAAGAAAGGAAGACATAGATACTTCAGAGAAGAAAGCTGAACAGAGAGGGAGAAAGATTTTTCTGATAGAGGGAAGGAAAACTGTCAAACTAGGGTTTGACAAACTAGGACTAGGGTTCTTTCTCGAGAGTTTCCCTCAGTCAGGAACTCAGCAAGTTGCCCTCTCATAACATATATCTTGTCTGCATTTTTCTGGCTTCCTGTTCCATATTTGTAGTCAGAGATGCCCAATTCATTTAATTCCTGATCATCTTTGAATTCCCACATTGGAATATTTCACTTCAACCCACAGAATACTAAAAATAAAATCCTCATAACAATTGAGCTGTTTTTAGTCCTTTGTTTCAGAGAAGATCAATGACATTTTGATATATCGACTTGCACATGAATTGAATTTAAGTGGGGAAAGTTATACAAAATTATTAGCCTCCTCATCTCTTCCAGAACCATAGAATTCCAGTGGTAAGACAAAATTCAGGATGACATTTCATGGTCCAGTATACAGTAAATGACCTTGGTGGTTTTGATGTCTGACCAAACTCTAGGCACTCCACAGCATCTGCTTTAGCTACCTTCATGTTGTTGGAATGTATTGGTCTCATCTACTCATTACAATGGGGGAAGTCCTCACATGCTTGGAGTAGGCATTCTGCCTAACTTAGTAATGGGTTTAAGATCTGTTGCTTACTCTCAACCTGGTTTAGCCTGACTGCCAGAGGCTTTTGCAGCATATGTCTGCTGACCATGCTATAGCTTGCTTCAACAGCCCCATACTAAAATTGGAATTAGATTAGCATGGCTTCTATGCAAGGAAAACATGCAGAGTCATGATGCTTTCCATATTTTATAATAATCATAAATAGTCCAGCAAAACAAATATTCATATTGAGCATTTCCAAAAATGTATGTTTCATTTTCCATTTTAAATCTATCCTCTCTCTGGCAGGTGGTGGATAGCATGCATATTCTTCCATCTTCAGGACATGTAGTTTATTGTTGCATTGATCAGAGTTCTAAAGTATTATAAAAAACAAACAAAAATATAGTGTTATTATTATATAAATTGTTCTCCTACTTTTGTTCACTTTGCTCAATATTAATTCATAGATACATACATTCCCACTGCCAAAATTCCTAGTTTCAGTTTATACTTATGAAAACTTCCCAGTATCCTCTGAAACTATCCATTTTGTCATTTCTTACTTTACAGTTATATTCCATTACATTATTAAACTGTAATTTATGTAGCTATTCCCTAATAGGTTAGTTTCTAGTTTTTTGGTTATTATGAAAAGAGCTAGTATAGAATGTTTTTGTCTTTATGGGCCCTAATGCTTCTTCTTTTATCTTTTTAGAGTACATATCTAGTAATGATATTGCTAGATCAAAGGGTCTGGCAGAAATTAGTTTTAGAATGACATTTATAACATGTACCACCATAAGGTAATGGATGATCAGCTTAAAAATAATCTCCCCAAATATGCTGTCAAATGATATGAACAAATAGTACTAAAGAGAAAAATTTCAAAATATGATAAACTATACAAAATATTTTTCCAAATCACTGATTTAAGAGAAATATAAATAAAAATAATTCTGAGATTTTTATCTCACACCCAGCAAATTGTCAAAGAGGATAAAAGATGAAAAGGGTCAATATCCTTGTGGCTATATAGGAATATAGTCTTACATGTGTGTGGCAGTTGTAGGGAAGTAGCATTGGTGATTACTGTTTTATAATAAAACTTGAGGCTTTAAAGTGCCATTCCTTATTCTAGAAGTTAATTCAATTATAGCTGAAAAAAGTGAACCATCTCTTTTAACTTAGAAATCCTCCTTTTGTAAGTCCTACACCATTACTTGTTCTGATAGTAAAGAACTAGAAACAATGTAAATGTCCATTGATTGAGGAATGATAAAAGAAATTATAATACATGCAAGTCATGAAATGTTACTATTACTTAAGTGATAATGAATATGAAGAATTCATGAAAGCATGGAAAGATGTGTGAATGAGGAAATCAAAACTGGGAAAACAAAACACACAAAAAACAATGTAGATGAAAAGGACAAAAACATTAAATTTTTAAAAAATATAATGATAATCTTAGCACTAAAGAACTGACAAAATGAATCTCCTTTCTTTCTTTGAAGAGTAGGCACATTATGGGTGTTGAATATTGCATATTTAATTACCATGTCTATGTTGATGATGATCAAATATACATATCCTTCCTCAAACTCTCTATTAACCGCCAGTGTAACATCCAAGGGCATTGGCTATGACTGTTGCATTAACAAGACACACCATTTCTTGGCTCTGGGCATTCTCTCTAGCTGTCTCCCATGACTGAATTGTTCTCCCTTTCCCACTGTATGTTCCTGGCTTCTTTTAAGCCTTAGCTACAATTTTACCTTATAGGGGAACCCTTCACCAATTCCTCTTAATTCAAATGTCTTTCCTCCGTTAATTATTTTGTATTTAACCTGTATATGCTTTATTTTGCACATATTTATTTGCATTTTGTCTCCTCCATTATATTGTAATCTTTTTGAATGTAGAGACTAACTTTTACCCTTTTTTCATATCCTTGGTGCTTAGAAAAGGGGCTAGAACACAGTAGACATTTAATAAATGATTATCGATTGATTGATATGGTTTCATACACATTGAGTGTGTTGGTTAACCAGTTTTTTCTTTCTCTTTTAAAATACTTGTTATGAGGGATGATTCACTACATAGCCAAGGGAAAGTCATATATTAAAAAATGAATGTGATATGGAAACAAATGACTTCAATAAAAATAAGGCATATTTTACTTTAAAAAGAGAAAAAAATTAACCTTGTGCAATTTTTTCCCATTGTTCCTCCAAATTGTTTATATTATTTGGAACTTGTGTAATTTGGATAAATTCTAAATCCAAGAAATTGGAAGATATGAGTATCAATCATAGCTATCACTGAAACATATTATCCTACTGATAAGTAGGAAAAAAGAAGGAAAAAAGAAGATATAATACACTCTGATCATGCTGTATGAAGGTAGTGTAAGGAATTACTGTAGTCTAGAGGGTCAGAGGTCTTAATGGTCAGGCATCTGTATTGTCCAAGGCATAGGCAAATTTTACAGACCAAGGGTGATGTCTCATTAAATCTGAAAATTCAGATACAAAGGGTTTATAGTGATTTTTTTCTAAAATATCAGATCCACATGTCAATTATTGAAAATTTGTGCTTTTAGTCCAAGTGACTCTAATGTTTTTGGTCTAACTTACATTTCTAATAAGTGTCAACTAGTCTGATGGGACAAGCTGTCCTCTTGTTCTTTGCATTGCATTGCCTACTCATTAGCACATAGGCTTTCATCCCATCCCCCTTATCTCTAATAAAATTTCTTTATGATGCTGCAATGGGGAAGGAGCTGAGATGCAATGGCCTATTCCTTTTTGCAAAAGTATGCCTATTCTGATTGTCTCCCTTGCAGTAAGAAATTGAAAATCCTCTTTAAAAACAGCATGAAATTTCAGTGTGTTTTTTTCTTGGGTGTTATAATAAACTCTTTAATATATATTATAAGAATTTGCACCATTATTGAGAGCAAAGGCACAAAGATTCCACTGGAAATAAGTGATAAGATGCTTAACCAGTTGAGAATGAGAAGAGAGAGAGAGAAAAAAATCTTCATTATATAGAAAATACAAGGATACAAGAAAGTTAGAGCAATTGAATCAATTTTATCACATTCCTAGACTATTTTTTAAAAATGGAGTTTGGAGTCAAGGACCTACAGTTTTAAAGATTTAAGAGGATCTTGAAGAATAAGGAGAAGGAAAGGAGGAATAATCTTTTTAGTATTTTGTACACTAAATCCCTTTGGGGGGAGTCAGAACAAAAGTTACTCAAGGAGTTAGAAGAGAGACAACAGAAAGAGAGGAACTGAAGATGCACTTCTGAGCAGAAAAGAGATAGTCATTTTTCTAATGCCTAATAATAGTAAAATAGGATAAAATGGAATATTGGAATAGGACTGGGGACAGGAATTACAAGCTGGATCTTAACCTAGAAAGAGAAATGAAAGAATTCCACTAAAGAACATTCTTATAAAGGTGATTGAGAAAAAGAAGAGAAGGCATACATGATTCTAATTCATATAGGGAACAAAAGTCAAAGAAAAGAATTGAAAGGACTCTTGATAATCATTTATGAAGTGGGTAACTGAGCTTATCATAGAAACAATGAACAATTATGTGGAAGAAAATGACAAGAATGACAAGAATGGGACATATCAAAATTTGTGGGATGCAGCTTAACTTGTCCTTTGAGGAAGTATATATGTATGGCAAAAATTAAAACTACTTTAAAAAGAAAAAAAAGGAAAGGATTGATGAATAATGTGTGAAATTAAAAACATTAAATAATAAACAAATTTCAAATAATGCAAAATATATTTTTAAGTCTTGAAAATTAGAAATTAGATAAAATTTTAAAATTTGAGAGATAATAAAGCTATAAACTGAATTTTTAAAAGAATAAAAAATTAAAATCTTTCAGCTTATCTGATAAAAAGACCTCTTGAAATGGTTATGTACCAACATAAAATATGAGCAAAATTTTCTGTAGAATAAATATAAAAGACTCACCAGAATCTGTTTCTAAAAGAACTTAGAATTTAAAAGAAATTGATACTGTAAAAGATTCTTTTTTAAAGAAAGAAATAAAAAATTGACTCAGTAAAATGAAGCAACACACACAAACTTGTTTGACAGCATATGTAATATCCCACACCAATATGCCTGACCTATGCAGTTAAGGCAAGTGTTCATTTTCTTATCTCTTCTCCATGACCAGGTTTGGTCATCATATTTACATAGGCTAGTCTATGTAAAGAAGCAGTTGGGTGACACAGTGGATCAACTGTTGGGCCTGGAGTCAGGAAGAAATTTTCATGAGTTCAAATATGGCCTCAGACATTTATTAGCTATATGTTCTTAGGCAAATAACTTAATCCTGTTTGCCTCGGTTTTTTCATCTGCCAAAAGCATTAGAGAAGGAAATGGCAAACCATTCCAATGTCTCTTCCAAGGAAACCCCAAAAAAGGCCATAAAGAGCTAGACACAACAGAAAACAATTGAACAAATCTATGTAAGACTCAGCACTAAATTGGAAAATATATAAATAAAAAGACAATAATCCTGTCTTTAAGAAACTTATAATCCATAGTGAAAGATAAAAAAATACATACATTTGTTAGAAATTTAATAGAAGTTTTGAATTTTCATAGGTACAGTTATGAAGACAATAGCAAAATATGTGAGGATGTGTGTTGTCATCATTATTATTTTAAATATAAACCATACTACCTTAATTGTGGACATAAGCAACAATTTTTTCTTGCTTAACCTTTTATTTTATTCCATAAGATTCCTCTCAGTTCCAAAATGTCTACTATCTTAGAGACACATAGGTGACAAAGAGGATAGAACACTGTACTTAAGTCAGAAAGACCTGAATTTTAATCTTGCCTTAAATATTCATTATCTGTAGAATCTTGAGCAAATGACTGAACTACTTTCCATCTCAGTTTCCTCTTTTATAAAGTGGAGGAAATAAAATTGCTAACCTCACAAGGTTGTTGTAAGCATCAACTGAAATAGTGTACATAAATAATTTCAAAACTTTAAAGCATGATAACACTAGGAATTATCTTAAGGTATTCAATGATATTCAATAGTAAGTCTATGAAACAGTTGGAAAATCTAGTGAAAAATCAAACCAATTGAAAGTACTCTAATGAACTTAATTTTCCCCTTGGTTTTCAGATGATGTGCTTAAAGGAAAACATCCAAATTTCTTTGAATTTTCTGCTCAGATGTGTTTGCATATGTAGGGAGTAAACTGATTATTGAGGACAAACAGCAATGAGTGCCAACTTCCACCCACTCACTTATTGCCTTACTTCTACTTATTCAAATGGAAAAAATAGCATATTTGGATTTAAAGAGAATCTTCCCCAACTTAGCCTGTTTCAACTCTGATTTATTGATAAGTGGAATTCTCAGGATGATTAGAATAAGATATAGTCTTAAAGATTTCATTCACGGAGATGAGAGGACTTTAAATAATTTTTCTAAAAGAGTAAAAAGCTTCAAGCTTTCAAAAGATATAAAATAATAGGATTTGAAATTCTGAATTAGATGCCTAAGTAATTTTCTAATTAGCCACTTAGGTGGGGCTGGCTAGGATCTATGCAATTTTTGAGAGCTGAGGTCATGGCATCTGCTAATCACAACCAAACAATTAAGTCTCAACATAGGCAAAAATGGTAGGTGGTAGCAGAGAACACCAGTAGATCCACAGTGATGACCACTAGGAAGCAGCAGGGATCAATTTCATCAATACACCCCAGTAATCTGTGTGTGTTTCATGACTCGTACAGTGTACTTTCATGAATATTCTCCCAACCATTGGTGTTCCGCATACATATGCACTTTAGACACATATTTTGGTCTTATGTATTCCTGGTACCTCCAGTAGGAGCTAGGAGATGGCAGAATATACTCCTGTGGAGAAAAGACCTTTATTGTCACTTATTTTATTATATCATTTGATTTTTTTCACCCTTTACTGATATGTCTTCCACTTGGTCTAGTAAAACAAACATGAGTGGAGAGTCGTGAGCTATGAAAAGCATTGCTAAACTAAAAAATAGTTGGATACTGACCTAGGAGAGTGCCTTGAGCCTTCGTTAGCTTTCTGAGAGGCCATAGTTGGTCGTTCTATGCATCCTACATCACTGCCTTTCTTGAATTTGAGCTTGTGCAAGGTAAGCAAGATAAGGAGACTTTTCATTTTAGCCACTCTCTCAATGACTCATAAACTCATAGACAAATTCAAATAGCTCTGAATTTACTTTATAGATTAGGAAACTGAAAGCTAAAGATGTCATGTTGCTTTATGAAAAGTTGTATGCAGATAGAGAGCAAGCAACAGTACCTGCTATAATTCCCCTGTTTCTAGCCTCTCTTCAAACACACACTCATTGTGTCAAAAGTAGTTTTCCTTCAAAATTGTACACAGAAACTGAAACATTGTAGGACACTCAAATGTTATAGACTTTGCTACTAATAGCAATGCAATGATCCTGGACAATCCCCCAGGGACTTATGAGAAAGAATTCTATCCACATTGAGAGAAAGAACTGTGGGAATAGAAATACAGAAGAAAAACATATGATTTATCAATTCTTTATATGGGTATTGGATGTGGGGTTTTGGTTTTTAAAAGATTACTCTATTATAAAATTGTGGGAGACCAATAAGAGAAAGAGAGTCTTAAATAGATGAAAATCTGAGATTCCTCTTTTGAAGAGAGGTTTTTAGGTGGGGGAAGGTCCCCTGCTAGTTACTTTTTCATTCAAATTTTAAAGCTCAGTTTTAATTTACTATGAGCCTTTTCCTCCTCCTCTGATTCTAACATTGAAACCTTAAAGATTTCATTCTCTGCATTCTGACCAGATAATAAAGTTGTTTTTTCAGAATCCAATGAAATTTTTTCTGGCACTTGTTCTGATCCATGCTCAGTATAATAATTTTTCAAATCATTGCCAACTTTTTGCCAGAATTCTAAGGGAATCCAAGGGCTACAATTTTGAATAAGATCAAGAAATTTAGTGAGCTGTTCTTTACTAAATGTTTACTCCCCATTTTCTGAGGGTGTGCTTAGTTATATCAATAAAAAGAGTTCTTTCCTTTGATTCACTGTCTCCCATCCTATTAATCTATTCTTTAACTTCTGGTGCCTTCCCTTAAGGGGAGATTTCTGAAAACTCTGCATTTCTTGCCCTTCTTCAGGCAGAAACTAAACTGTTGTAATTTGGGAGTTGTCTGAGGGGGAGGGCAAATATTTACCTGAATCCAGGGATCCAAGGTCACTGTTCAGGTGCCAAATGTGGATATTTCTTTATCATCTCTGATAATCTATAAGGATAGTTTAGTTGATAAGGAAATAAGGACAGAACAAGGGAGTTGTCTTTTACCTCATGCTTCCAGCTCTGGCTCCAGGAACATGGAGTTTATTATATACTATTTTTACTCAAAGAACACAAAGAAAAACTTTACAGCTGATAGAGGTTACAAATCATACAAAAGAAAATCCTTGGAGGCTTCAAAGTAAAGATAGAACAGGGTCCAAGATCGAATTCTAGCCACCTGGATATCAGCAAGCAAATTCTGAGAATCGTTAATATATTCTATAGATATCACAAATGAATTGAGTCTTGTATTTTTTATTGGGAGGACTGTACCTGGTTGGATAAAGTTTTGTCTATCTCTGACCTTGGCTGACTTAGGAATATTCTTAGAGTTTAGGAATCTTAATTTTCTTGTAGAGAAATTGTTAACCCAGTAACTGCTGGTTTGTTTAAAGCTTTCCAATGGGACTTATAATGTTATTAAGAAAAGGTATGGATCTGAAAAGGAGTCAAAAGAGGAATCTCAGATTTTCATCTATTTAAGACTCTGTTTCTCTTATTGGCCTCCCACATAAAATAAATAATATGGAAATCAGTATTGAGTGATAATATATATATATATATATATATATATATATATATATATATA
>NC_058130.1:305391561-305404691 GCF_016433145.1 Gracilinanus agilis | reverse complement strand
AATGAATTGGGCATGCAACTCAAAAAATTAGAAAGTGAGCAAATTAAAAATCCCCAGATGAAAACTAAATTAGAAATACTAAAAATCAAGGGAGAAATTAATAAAATCAAAAGTAAAAGAACTATTGAATTAATAAATAAGACTAGAAGCTGGTATTTTGAAAAAAAACAGATAAAATAGACAAAGTACTGGTCAGTCTAATAAAAAAAGGAAAGAAGAAAACCAAATTGACAATATCAAAGATGAAAAGGGAGACCTCACCTCTAATGAAGGGGAAATTAAGGCAATCATTAAAAACTATTTTGCCCAATTATATGGCAATAAATATAACAATTTAGGAGATATGGATGAATATTTACAAAAATATAATTTGCCTACATTAACAGCAGAAGAAATAGAATACCCAAATAATCCCATATCAGAAAAAGAAATTGAAGAAGCCATCAAAGAACTCCCTAAGAAAAAATCACCAGGGCCTGATGGATTCACAAGTGAATTCTATCAGACATTCAAAGAGCAACTAATCCCAATACTATACAAATTATTTGATATGATAAGCAAAGAAGGAGTCCTACCAAATTCCTTTTATGACACAAATATGGTACTGATTCCAAAGCCAGGGAGATCAAAAACAGGGAAAGAAAACTATAGACCAATCTCCCTAATGAACATAGATGCAAAAATCTTAAATAGAATATTAGCAAAGAGACTCCAGCAAGTAATTAAGAAGATCATCCACCATGATCAGGTGGGATTTATACCAGGAATGCAAGGATGGTTCAACGTTAGGAAAATCATTCACATAATTGACCATATCAACAGTCTAACAAACAAAAACCACATGATTATCTCAATAGATGCTGAAAAAGCCTTTGACAAAATACAGCATCCATTCCTATTGAAAACACTGGAATGTATAGGAATAGAAGGACCTTTCCTAAAAATAATGAACAGTATATACCTAAAACCATCAACAAGCATTATATGCAATGGGGATAAATTAGAAGCCTTCCCAATAAGATCAGGATTGAAATAAGGATGCCCATTATCTCCTCCATTATTTAACATTGTACTAGAAACACTAGCAGTAGCAATTAGAGAAGAAAAAGAAATTGAAGGTATCAAAATAGGCAATGAGGAGACTAAGCTATCACTCTTTGTAGATGATATGATGGTATACTTAAAAAATCCTAGAGAATCAACTAAGAAGCTTGTAGAAATAATCAACAACTTTAGCAAAGTTGCAGGATACAAAATAAATGCACATAAATCATCAGCATTTCTATACATTTCCAACACATTAGAGCAGCAAGAGGTAGAAAGAGAAACACTATTTAAAATCACCCTAGACAATATAAAATACTTAGGAATCTATCTACCAAAACAAACAGCAATTATACAAAAACAACTACAAAACACTTTCCAAACAAATAAAACTGAATCTAAACAATTGGAAAGCCATTGATTGCTCATGGGTAGGATGAGCTTATATAATAAAAATGACCATTCTACCAAAATTAATTTACCTATTTAGTGCCATACCTATCAAACTACCAAAAAAACTTCTTTACTGAATTAGAAAAAACTATAACAAATTTCATTTGGAATAACAAAAGATCAAGAATATCAAGGGAAATAATGAAAAAAAAATGTGGAGGAAGGGGGCCTAGCAGTACCAGATATTAAACTATATTATAAAGCAGCAGTCATCAAAACAATATGGTACTGGCTAAGAGACAGAAGGGAGGATCAGTGGAATAGACTTGGGGTAAATGACATGACAGCAAGACAGTGTATGATAAACCCAAAGAACCGAATGTTTGGGACATGAATCCACTATTTGACAAAAACTGCTGGGAAATTTGGAAAACAATATGGGAGAGATTAGGTTTAGATCAACACCTCACACCCTACACCAAGATAAATTCAAAATGGGTGAACGACTTGAATATAAAAAAGGAAACTATAAATAAGTTAAGCGAACACAGAATAGTATACCTGTCACATCTCTGGGAAAGGAAAGATTTTAAAACCAAGCAAGAGTTAGAGAAAATTACAAAATGTAAATTAAATGGTTTTGATTATATTAAACTAAAAAGTTTTTGTACAAACAAAAACAATGTAGTCAAAATCAGAAGGGAAACAACACATTGGGAAAAAATCTTTATAACAAAAAACTCTGACAGGGGTCTAATTACTCAAATATACGAAGAGTTAAACCAATTGTATAAAACATCAAGCCATTCCCCAATTGACAAATGGGCAAGAGACATGAATAGGCAATTTTCAGGTAAAGAAATCAAAAGTATCAATAAGCACATGAGAAAGTGTTCCAAATCTCTAATAATTAGAGAAATGCAAATCAAAACAACTCTGAGGTATCACCTCACACCTAGCAGATTGGCTAAAATGAAAGAAGGGGAGAGTAATGAATGCTGGAGGGGATGTGGCAAAATTGGGACATTAATGCATTGCTGGTGGAGTTGTGAAATGATCCAACCATCCTGGCTTTCAATTTGGAACTATGCTCAAAGGGCTATAAAAAAATGCTTGACCTTTGATCCAGCCATACCATTGTTGGGTTTGTACCCCAAAGAGGTCACAGATAAACAGATTTGTACGAAAATATTTATAGTTGCGCTTTTTGTGGTGGCAAAAAACTGGAAAAGGAGGGCATGTCCTTCAATTAGGGAATGGCTGAACAAACTGTGGTATATGCTGGTGATGGAATACTATTGCTCTCAAAGGAATAATAAACTGGAGGAGTTCCAGGTGAACTGGAAAGACCTCCAGGAATTGATGCCGAGTGAGAGGAGCAGAGCCAGAAGAACACTGTACACAGAGACTGATATATTATGGTAAAATCGAATGTAATGGACTTCTGTACCAGCAGCAATGCAATGACCCAGGAGAGTTCTGAGGGATTTATGGTAAAGAACGCTACCCACATTCAGGGGAAGGACTACAGGAGAGGAAATATATAAGAAAAACAAATGCTTGAACGCATGGGTTGGGATGGACATGATTGGGGATGTAGACCCGAAACCACCATACCAATGCAACTAACAAGAATTTGGAAATAGGTTTTGATCAACGACACATGATAAAACCAGTGGAAATGTGTGTCGGCTAAGGGGGGAGAGTGCAGGGAGTGAAGGGGAAAGTAGGAGCATGAATCATGTAACCATGTTAAAAACGAATATTAATAAATGTTTAAAAAAAGAATAGACATGTATCTACATATTCAGATTTGGTGGTAAAAATTATGTCCTCAAGTTATAGAAACTATTTTTGAAAATGTTTTCATATTTGCATTGAGCTGGGAATTTGCCTGCAGGGTTATATGAATTCTAGTGCTGTAACTCTTTAGATAACCTTGGATTTTGAGGAAATCTGAATATGCATTTTATTGAAACAATATTCTATTGGTCAAGTGCAAAAGCCCTTACATTCAAGAAATTGAGAATTGAAGAAATGAGCCACTTTCCTTCATGTTACCCTGCCACTCCTACTGACTCTTAACAATTATTCCTTGTTTTCATTCCTTGAACAGGGTAGCACTGTTTGTGAATGTGACCTGCATTTTTAGTGTTTGAAGCTTCCTACACAATGTTTTAAGCAGTAAACAATAAGAACCAGAAACCACTCCAGCCACCAGTTTCAAAAGAAACTTTCGTCTCTTGGGTTCTCTTCCATTATATAATCAGACTCCAAAGTAGCTGGCTTAGTGACCTCACTGGTCATTTTATGTGGACACATTGCTCCTAGTCACAGGATGCCCAATTGTTATCTAGCTGTTTTCTTTAGCTAAGAAAACAAGAATTAAAAGATTTACAGCATGTTTATTCATTTTGTAAGAACCCTTAAACAGTTTCCATCTATTATAAGCACTGAAAAAGACAAGCCCAGAAAAATATAATATCTGAAACTATACTAAAAATATGTTGATAATAGTACTGGTATCCCATGAAGTCCCTAGTAGAAATTTCTCTAGAATGAATTTTCAGCTTTGTGGCATTCTTGGGCTCTCAGACACCAAAACCATTAGGTAATATGGTCAACTCATTCCAAATATCCCATTAGGATAGAACCTTAATTTGTTAAGGAAAGCAGGTAGTTAGGGACAAGCCTATGTATGAGTTGAGAGGATGAAATTAGAACAGGAAAAATGTTGACATACCTATAGCAATCACAAAAAGTGTCAAAGATGGTATTATTAATTATTCATATAGTGCTTTAAGGTTTATAAAATGTTTTCTTCAAACTGTTCTGTGAGATACATAGGACCATTTATAATATACTCATTTTACAGATTAGAAAATTGTGGCTTCGAGATTTTATTTGATTTGCCCATAGCAATTCATCTCTCCCTAACTTTACCACTCTTCTACTATACTTCATTCTAAGAGGTCAAGACTTGCAGGACCTTGATCTTTTGGATAATGTAAAGCCAGACTTGGTACAGCACTGGGGTATACTCCAGAATTTCAAAATCTCAATTTTAGTATTGTTGATGTTAAGCAATATTTTATGAAGTTGTCATTTTAAGATTCCATCCATTGGTACCCTCCTCTTATTAGGAATTTCATTACAGTGCATTGATAAGGGACAGTAGAGAAAACTTTTTTTTAAACTGGCCTAATGTTCAGTTTCTTAATAAATAGCTATAAGCCTAATAGTTTAATTCAGTTATTCTATTATCTTCTTTGGCACTCAATCGAATGAACAGCCATGCTGATATCACACTTGTTACTTTAGTATTCATTCAAAGAAGAAAACCCATCAGTTTTTGCCCAGTCAGTGGTCTAGAACTGTGATGGTGAATCTATGAAACGTGTGCCAAAGATGGCATGCAGAGACCTCCCTCACCCCTCTCCAAGGCTGGGCTTGGCTCATGCCACTCCCCTCCCTTTCTCCTTCCCCTTTCAGGCTCTGGGTTCCCATAACCCTCCTGCTTCGAGAGAGGAGGCTGAGGTTGTGGGAAAGACTGGGTACCCCTGCCTTTATGGAAGAGTGGGGAACGAAGAAAACAGCAGGGAAGGCTCCCGCCCAGCACCCTCCCCCATTGGACTGCTAAGCCTCCCACCACCTGCCCTGGTGCTCCTCTTTTGCTTTCAAGATCAGAACCTTGGTTGGCTCTACCCTCAGAGGAACAGAGTGATCCCTACTCTCTTCACTTGGGAGTCAGCAGGGGATAACGCTCTGCTGTTGTTGCCACTTCCATGGCGAGTAGCAGCTGGAAACATGGTGGGTCCCAGTGGCGTGATTGTGGTGCCCTCTTCATTGGCTATTGTACTTACTTTTGACTGCAAGACACAGAGAGACCCCAACTTTAAGAACAGGCTCTGAGAACGAAGAAAGAAACAGAAGCTTGCTAAAGAGAGAGCTGGGCTTTCCAAGCTACTTGATCTTAAAGAGGCAGTTGTTCAGAAGTTCTTCTTTGAAGAAATACAGCTTGGTAAAGAATTACTAGTCCAAGTTGAATATGAGAAGGGTGTTTGTTGACCAGTTGATAAAATGCCATTGCTGTCTGTGTGCAGCCACAGCAGTTGTTGCAAGTTTTATAGCAAACTCTTCCAGCACCAGTGTTCCAGATGCTGCCAACAGTTAGCTATAGAATTGTGAGTGTACAGAACTTGACGGAAGATGATGTGGAAAGACAAACATGTCAAAATAAAATAAAATCATAATTAAAAAATAATTCTTAGTCCAGAAGATGAGCAGCAAAGGGGAAAAAGGGCAAACATACTAGTTATGGAATATGTATTACACTAAAATCTACCAAAGTTGGTTCTAACTTTGTGTAGGTAGATTTGCTTGGATTTTATTTATTTATTTTGGTAAGAAGAGTATTTTGATTAAAAAAAATCATTTTATAAATACACTATGAATTATCTAAATATCACTAATTTCAATAATTGCTAAAATATGCAGTTGTAATATACATATGACATGACACTCCTACTTGTTAAAATACCCAGAGCTCACTTTTGAAAAACAGTTAAAGCAATAAAATAATTCTGCTCTCTGTGTTAACAGAGCTAAAGAGTGGATTTCGTTTATCCTAGTAAATTTTGCAGTATATTAGAAAACTAATTTTTCTAATTAGGCAGCTGGGTGGCTCAGTGGATTGAGAGCCAGGCCTAGAGACTGGAGGTCCTAGGTTCAAGTCCGGCCTCGGACACTTCCAGCTGTGTGACCTTGGGCAAGTCACTTGACCCCTATTGCCCACCCTTACCACTCCTGGGCCAAGGACGGTCCCTAGCCCGGATGAAAAAGGAGGAGGGTTGGGCGTGGGGCTAGCAACCCCACCCTGTAAAAACTACATCTGCTAAAGAAACTGCAGTCTAAAGTAGGGGCAGCTGGGCTAGCACAGTGGATTGAGAGCCAGGCCTAGAGACAAAAGGTCCTAGGTTCAAACCCGGGCTCAGACACTTCCCAGCTGGGTGACCCTGAGTGACTGTGTGACCCATTGCTTACTGGTTGTGTGGCCCTATTCTCCTAGAATGGAGTCCCAAGACAAAAAAAAATTTTTTTAATTCACCAAAGTTAAAAGCCTGTGAAGTCATTGGCTATTTTCCATTCATAAAGATAATCATTGATACATTTAAGAGATAGTTTATTTTTTGTGTATAGGGCAATAGCTATCAATCACCTAAAAAAACCAACAAAACCTCTAAAAGTTTTAAGTAAAACAAACTTATGAGTCCTGTATATTTATTTTGCAATTCACTTAGTGGAAAGATCATTGAACTAGTAAAAAATCAGGAACTAGTAACAATCCAGTGTTCTAGCTCTATCTTCCCATTAACATTTACTGTGATTGGTAGAGGACAAGTTACAGAATCCTTTATCAGTAGAACCCCTGTAGAGAGATTTGTATTAAATAATCTCTGAGTTCCTTTAGAGTTCTGATTATTTTGCTCATTGTCAAAGCCATTTAGTTATTTATTTTCCATACATTTTTGTCTTACCAGTCACAAATATTATTGCATATTCCAAAATGGTCCCCTTGGTCTCTTATCCTCCTGAGTTTTTCTTTTTGGTTTAAAAATCAGTTGTGAAGAAAACATTTCTAACAATTGGCTATCCAAAAGTAAAGCAGCTTATCTCAGGGATTCCCCTTCATGCAAGGTCTTTATATTGGAGCCCTTGACCTTTGAATTCCTTTTCAGGTATGAATTGGATTATATGATGTCTAAGGTGAGATATCTTCCAACCCTAATATTGTATTCATTTGAGCATAAATTTAACTTGCCCCTTACATCCTTCCTTCCTTGCAATTACCTCCATCATCTTGGTTCATTTCCCCTTTCTAAACTTCCAAATCTTTGTTTTACTTGCCTTCTTGAACATCAAGACAATAGTATTTGACATCATAGATGAAAACTTTTTCAGAGAAGGTTTGGGCTGATGAAATTCCTCTATAGGCAAACCAGTTTGAAAGCTAGAACTTTGTACTTGGCACTTCTTGAGATATTCTATACTGAACACTTGCCTAAGTATTTTAAACCTGCACTGGGGCACCGCCCCACCATAGTAATTTATTATGACCTGTTTATAAATTTTTTTCTGTTAAAAACGTAATAAATGTGTTCTTTTTAGTAGCGCTGAAATATTGATTTCTGTAATCTCTAGCTTTATTGATCCTTTAAGAAATGAGAACCTTAAAGTGATGATTTGGGGGCCAAATGTGGGGGAGGAGAGGAAGCCATTGTGCCAAGGGAATAAAGCTTTTATGGAGCTCCTCTAAGTACCTTAAGGAAGTAATATTGTAAATAGGTTGCAGGTAATTAGGGAAAGAAGGTTGCTACTGAAAACTAAGACAAGGAAATTGCAAAGTGCAAACTTCTTTGGAAGAAATGGGGCATCACAGAAAATGTAGAGTGGAGTTGAACATTTACACATTGAAGGGAAAGAAGAAAAGTCATGGAGAAATTCTAAGCTACAGAAAAATTGCTGCTCTGTGGTTGTGAAGTTTCTATGTCAGGAATTCCCATCACTGATAAAATCAGAGATCTGGACAAAAACTGAATCACTAACCCTGCCCCCCTCCCCCATGTTATAAGCCATCTAAACAATAAACAAAAGGAAGGGAAGAATGCAATAAACTTGGATACATGAAAGTAATTGATTATCCATGTTCGTGTGACATTAAGGCTCAGAAAAGACAGTTGTTTGCATTTACTAGTCCTAAAAGTTATAAACAAGTTAAATTGGGCCCCTGTTGTGAGAAAAATTTTTAGTGAATTGATAAGGGAATTTTTTCCTTATTTCTTATTTATTCATTGAATGAAAAAATATTTTTTTGCCATTTATAATTTAATTTTTGGGGGCAGTTACAAATTTAATGTTATTAAGTTACATTTGGCATAAGAAACAATATCTTTGATAAAAAAAAATAACTGATCTTGAAGCTAGAGAATGACGTTCTGAAATTTCTTGGATGTATTATCTGTAGGGCTTGGTCCATGATCTCTGCCTAAGGGATTTTATGTCTTATGAGCCCCCATCAATTTTGGTAATGTCAAACTCTACAATGTGCAAGTGAATAAATGTGCTCCCCTCCCCATTCCCTGCTTATTCTCATTAAGAAAAGAATACGTTGTGTAGAATATACACACTTGCACTATAAAGCCATGAGCTTTCAACAATGGACAAGTTTCTTGGTATGGATAAATGTTTTTTGATCTGTTTGTTTTATAATTTAATAATTGGTGTAAAACAGCAGAAACATTTTAGAAACATGCCTTTACCTGAAGATAATAGTTATTCTATCAGACAATTGTAGAAATTACCTCAAATGGAGTATAATATTTTTACCATACAAAAAATCCAAACATCACCAGGAGAAGCCCAATTGGAGTTCCAGGAAGGGGCCCCCTGCTACGCCAAGGCCAACCCCCTTCTGGGGGGCCATCAAGGCCTGGCTGCAGTGACCCTACTCCCCATCAGAGAGTTTTAGCTAGTGCACATGTGCTGGCTGGCTGAAGGGAAAGAAACTCCAACCTTTATCTAGAAAACTTCAAGGCACCCAGAACAGAATCATTGATAAAGCAATTTTTATAAAGCCAGACTAAACCCAGATCAGGATTAGTTGCCCCAAAGGATGATTTTATTTTAAAAAAAAAAGGGAAGCCAGACTTATTTCCAAACCCTGTTTAAGCTGCCTCTCTTCTCCCCAATCAAATGGTACCAGGACTTGTTGGCCCAGGAATCTCTCCAACCTGGCTTTACTTGAAGAGAGCTGCCTAAGGTGGCCAACTACATCCTGAAAAATAGACTCTCCTCCATGCATGATCAATTGCCTCTGAGGGGGAAGCATTTGGTCTCTGGATGGGGGCAGGACCCTGCACAAGTATGGGAGGGTGGGGCATGGTCACACAGTCTAGGGGGAGGCCCAGGCATGAGCATGTGGTCTCTAAAAGGTTCTTAAGGTTTTGCCGTCACTGGTCCAGGAAATTAAACACACACACACACACACACACACACACACACACACACACACACACACACACACACACGCACACGCACACACACACACACAACCCTTAAGATTTTACCTCATATCTCATGTACCAAAAAGTTATCAAAAACTAGGCATGGTCAATGTTGAAAGGGCCATAGAAATATAGGCACATTAAATGTGCATTGATGGTAGAGTGGTAAAAGTGTACTTTTAGAAAAGAACTTTAAAAGAAAAAAACTTTAGAATCAGGCAAATAACTCACTAACATATCCTTACCTTTTGACTCAGAGATGTCACTAATAGACATATTGTCACTCTTCATAAAGAAAACTACCAAAGTAGCAGTAATAAAAGAATCTTTAATCAGGCAAGAAAATTATACTCTGGGATTCCTCACGGCACCAGAGCACTGGGTTATCCAAGGTAGGCAGAGGGGAGCAGGGTTATCTAGTCTTCTGGGAGGAACAGTCTGGAGAAGCTGATTAGCAGTCCATAAAGGAGGAGGCTAGGAGGCTGGAAAGGTAGGAAATGGTACAAGCCCTCAGGCAATTCTCTAGTAGTCTGAGAAAGAATGAGATATTTTACAGCTGAAAGGTAAACTTATGGTCAGCTGCTACATTGGACAACATTCACCAAGGAGATCAATATTAAGAAGAAAATCCCATATACACCAAAATATTAATGGCAGAAATTATTGTGGTAGCAAAGGATTTGAAACAAAGTGAACACCCATCATTTGGGGAATTTTTAAACATGTGGTGTGAAAGAGATGGCTACCAAATGGAGGTATATTGTTTGGGAAAGGCCTAGATGGATGGGAGATGAGAAACACCCACCTAGGGATGTCCCCAGGGCCAGTAAAGCACAAAACCCTTGGACTTTGGAAAACAAGTTTATTTTGGTAATTGGAGTAAGGGGAACAGGTAGATAGGCTTCTAACACTACAAATCTAGATTCAACCAATTTCACACACTTTGCAAGAGGTTGTCCTTTGTTTCTTCTGTAGGCCCTGCCTATCTACTCACTGTTCATATCTAAAACCCCAAATGCTATCTGACTATCTGTTAGTCTAACTTAGATTGTCTTTAAGAAGGCAGAGGAGACAAGACCCTAGCTTGGGGTTGGCTTCCTAGGTAACCCAGAGTCCCAGAAGACAAAACCCTTGGGATTATCTTAGCCAAGTTGATCTCTGACTGGTTGATCTCAGACAGATCGCTTTCTGTACTACAAGGAAAAGGAAATCTACTCCAAGGCAATTCTCCAACCCAGGAATTCCTAATCTTTCCACAAGATTAGTTCTTCCTAAGGGATGTCAGAGCAAAGATCCTCCTTCCAGCTCAGTGTAAAGCTAGATCTGGAATGACAGTTACAGTCAACTCCCAAGATCCTCCTCTCCTTCTGGAATCTTCTCCTAGGGTGTGTATCTAAATTCTCTTCCTTTCCTCTTAAAGACAACCTATGAATTTCTTCTCTCTATCCCTTATCACTTATCTTTACAGGTGGCATATGTATGTAATTTAAGAAACAATGATCATGATGAATACGGAAAATCATGGAAAGAGCTACATGATCTTATTCAGAAAGCAATAAACAGTACCAAGAAAACAATATACAAATGATTATACCTTGATAAATGGAAGGGTAGCTAGGTGGCATAGTGGATAGATTGTTAGTTCTGGAATCAGGAAGATTGGCCTCAGACACTTACTAGTTTATTGACCCGGGGCAAGCCTATTTGCCTCAGTTCCTTATCATTAAATGAACTGGAGAAGGAAATGGCAAACCACTCCAATATCTTTGTCAAGAAAACCCCAAAATGGGGTTACAAAAATTCAGACAAGAATGAATTGACTCCATAACAATGACAACAACCACAGATAAATGGGGGGGAAATCAATTACAAAGCAAAAAAAAAAAATGAATATTGCAGAGTTACAATGAACACACATTCCCTCCCAAAATCACTCCCATTCTAACTCTCCAGAATTGGGAAGTTATTACATGTTTTTCCATGTATTATCAGTCTGTTTTGATAATATTAGTTTATTGTGCCTGTTTTTCAATTCTTCCTCTTTTTTCTTTAAAAATAGTTTTTGTTATATGAACTGGTTTTCTGAAGAGAGAGGAAGGGATGCTGAGAGAAATAAAGGTGATATAAAAACAAAATATATCTATAACATTTTTCTTTAAAACTGAAAAAAATAAAAAATAAACTTCACAAGTAGGGGAGATTGTTTGGGTAAGTATGTGAAATTCTTGCTTGTTTAAGTAGTTTCAGTTTAAAGTTACAGATTGGAAAACTTGAAAAGAAACAATGCTGAGGATTCCTTACCATTTTATCTCCATTAACAATGTACTTTAAATGAGTTCTGCAAATGATTTAAATAAAATGAAATAATTATTAAACATATTGGCCCACTTTTGTCCTTTTGTTCAATGGTATTAATTTTCCCATATACATTGATTCATATACCAGAGATTTTTGTTTTTTTCCATTATTGTATTTAGAATTTCTACAAGTTCATATGTCTATTACATATGTACATTGCCTGCATATTGAATTATAGTATGCATGACATCATATATTTCAGACTAAAAGAGGCATTAGAGACCATCTTCAATACCCTCATTTAAAGAAGTAAATGAGGTGCCTGCCTAATTGATGTTACTGAATACCATGCTGGGCCCTAGATACTCACTCACTAGCTTTGTGACCATGGGCAAGTTACTGACTATCTTCATTCCTCAGTTTTCTTATCTGTAAAGCAAGTATATTGGCTACAATGGTCCTTAAGGTTCCATACAGATCTAACTCAATGATCCTATGAGAGAAAGATTAAATGAGATGAAATTTGAACCCAGATTTACTTACTCTAGTCCAATATCCTGCCTACCACATCATGATGCTTCTCAAAAACTCTAATACCATTTTCCCCATTTCTTTGGTACTGATACTGAAGAAACAGAAATCTTTGAATTCTATGTTTCTCCTTCATTATATTTTGTCTCTAAAATTATTTTTTTGAAATTTATATAACTAGCCATGTATCCATAAATATTTGTGTGTTCATCTTGCATGCACATATTCAAACTAACTAGGTAGGATACCAGCATTTACATTTCAAATATTCTTTGAATATTCATTTTATTTCTGAAACTCTCCTCTACCATGAAGTAGCTAAAACTTTAATTAGAATTCTATATAGAGCAGGAATGTCTAAAAATAGAGCAAGTGAGGTGGGACTCTGAGGTGGAGTCTAATGGTAAAAAAGCCTCAAAGCACTAAGAGAGTAAATAGTTAAAGACCACTTATGTGAAAGCATGACCTCGAGCTTAGAAGATGACTCTAATAGGAAGCTGGAGTGAATGAAAATAGAGAGGGTGAACTATAACCAATCAATCAACCAATCAAAAAGCATTTATTAAGTATCTATTATATGCCAGGCACTGCAGTAGATGCTGCTGGTACAATTTCTTTCTTTTACTTTTCTTTAAAAAAATTATAAATTAATTGAATTTAGAATAATTAAATTAAAATGTAATCAACTCAATTAAAATTTATACATATATAAACACACACACATATATATGTATATATATACATATGTATATATATATAAAACTATGTATTGCTTATTTCTCTTCATCAGTTTTTTTTTTT
>NC_058130.1:305371275-305386605 GCF_016433145.1 Gracilinanus agilis | reverse complement strand
CTCAAGTTTCTCTTGGTGTCCCCTGCTATTCACCCCCTCTTTCCCATCCCCCATGCCATCTTAGATTATTTAGTGTTCCACCCTCACCCTGTTAATTATTCTTCTGATTACTATAAGTCTTACCCCCGAGCCGGGCCCCATTTTCTGGGAACTCACCCCCCCCACAATCGCGGGAGGAGCCCTGCTAGGGCTGCTATTGGCCCTCGTCTCAGACCTTCCCAAGGGCTGGGCTGGGGAGTGACGTAACGCACTCAGCTTGTAGCCCCAATGATGAGCTTCCCTCCGCCCTATGAAAAAACCCTCTTTAATTTAATGTAATCAAAATTAATCATTTTACCTTCTATGGTAAAATTTCTTGTTTGATCATGAACTCCTTCCCCCTTATTCTTAGATCTAATAGGTAATTTCCCCCAAGCTCTTCTAATTTACTTATAATATCAACTTTTGACTAAATCATGTACCTATTTATCTTGGCATGTGGTGTGAGATGTTGTCTATGCCTACTTTCAACCTGAATATTCTCTAATTTTCACAGTAATTTTGGTCAAATAATGAGTTCTTGCTCTTACAGCTGGATTCTTTGGTTTTATTAAACACTAAGTTACTGTGCTCATTTGCTCCTGTATATTATGTATATTATGTCCACTGAGGAAGCATTATATTTTTTATCAAAGGAGAAATTTTTTTGATAACTACAATTTTGTAGTATAGTTTGAGATCTGGTATAGCTACAATGCCTTCTTTTACATTTTTCCCATTGATTTTTTTTCATATTCTTGACCTTTTGTTCTCCAAATGAATTTTTATTATGTTTTTAACTCTAAAAATAATTCTTTGGCAATGTTGTTGGCACTGAATACATAAAGTTAATTTAGACAATGCTGTCATTTTATTTTATTGGTTTAGCCTATCCAATGACAATGAATATTTCTCCAATTCTTTAATTAGGAATTTTTTTTTTAAACCCTTACCTTCCATCTTGCAGTCAATACTGTGTATGGGCTCCAAGGCAGAAGAGTGGTAAGGGTAGGCAATGGGGGTCAAGTGACTTACCCAGGGTCACACGGCTGGGAAGTGTCTGAGGCTAGATTTGAAACTAAGACCTCCCGTCTCTAGGCCTGGCTCTCAATCCACTGAGCTATCCAGCTGCCCCCTTTAATTAGGAATTTTAAATTTGTTATTTTACTACTTTTTTTAGTTGCATGTCCAATTCTTTGACCTGCTTTTTTCTACTTTATTGAAGTAAGTATTCAAATATAAAAATGGCACCCTAAGTATTACTTTGGCTGCATTCTACAAATACTGATATGTTGCTCATTGTTATTATTTTCTTTAACATAATTATTAATTCTATGATTTATTCTTCAAATCACTTATTATTTAGGATTAAATTATTTAGTTTCCAATTATTTTTTAAACGTATGCTTCAAAGGTCACTTATTGAATATAACTTTTAATGCATTTTGTTCCAAAAATGAGCCATTTACTATTTAATCTCTTCCACATTTGTCAATGAGAATTTTTTTCTCTAATACGTGGCCATCTTTTTTAAATGTGTTGTTCATAGCTAAAAATTAGGTATATTACTTTATACTCACAATTGAAATCTACAAGAGCTCTATAATATCTAACTTTTCTAAAATTCAATTATCTCCTTATGACTTCTTTCTTATTTATTTTAGGGTCAGATTTATATAGTCCTGAGAAATGGTAAATTGAAATCTCCCACTAGCAGAGTTTTACTATCCTTTAAGAATTTCAATCGTATGCTATGGCACATATATGTTCAATATTATTATTAATTCATTTTCTTTTTTATAAGCAAAATGTAGTTTCCCTGGATATCTCTTTTGATTTGGTCTATTTTTGTTTTTTTTCTTTGTCTGAGATCTTGATTGCTACCCCTACCTTTTTCACTTTAGCTGAAGCAAACTAGATTCTGTCCCAGCCCTTTATTTTAATTCTGCATCTGTCTTTCTGTTTCAAATGTGTCTCTTGTAAATAACATATTGTTGGATTCTGATTTCTAATACATTCCGCTATCCTTTTCTGTTTTATGGATGTTTATCTCATTCAAAGTCACTGTTATGATTACCAACTGTGTATTTCCCTCCATCTTTTTTTCTTCTATTTATCATTCTCTTTCCTTGCACTGCCACCTCCACAAAAATCTGTTTTGCTTTTGTCTACTGTGTCTCTTAATATAACCTTCCTCTTATCATCTCTGATCCTTTCTATTGACCCCTTCACCTCCTACTTCTCTTTGGGGTAAAATGAAATACTCTCCCCAACTATGTGGGTATGTATATTCTTCCCTCTTGAAAGAATTTATGAGTGAGGCTAAAACATTGCTTAATTTCCTGCTTCCCACTTCTCTATTACAAAATCTCTTCACTATGTGCCTCTTTTATGTGGGATAATTTCCCCTATTTTGACTCTCCATTTCCCATTTTCCTGATGCATCCTTCTTTCTTATCCTTCCATTCTTTTTTTGAGATCATAACACAATAAACTCATTTCCATGTTCTCAAAATAGACTCTTTCTGACTAATTGTATTCATGATGATGTTCTTAAGGATTTTGTGTGTCATTTTCTCACACAAGAGTATAAACAGTTTATCATTGTTAAATCTATTATGATTTCTTACTCATTTTTATCTTTTTTATGCTTATCTTGAGATATGTTTGTCAAAAAAAAACCTGGTCTTTTTATCAGGAATGTTTGAAAGTCCTCTTTTTCATTAAATTTCTTCCTCTGCAGGATTATATTAAGTTTTACAGTGTAGGTTATTCTCGGTTGTGATCTTAGCTCTTTTGCCTTAAAGAAAAATCATATTCCAAGCCCTTATCAACTTTACTATCAGTAGCTGCTAGATTCTATATGATCCTGACTTTAACACTAATCTTTTAAAATTGTTTCTTTCTGGCTGCTCCCAAATTATCCTTGATCTTGGAAATTTGGATTTTGGCTTTAATATTCCTGAGTGTTTTCATTTTGAGGTTTCTTTTAGGAAATAATCGGTGGGTTCTTTCTAGTTTCTACTTTACCTTGTGAGTCTAAGATGTCGAGATAGGTTTCCTTTTAGAATTTCTTGAAATATAGTTTCTATGCTCTTTTAAAAAAATCTTGGGAAAGATTGGGGTGGTTTGCCATTTTCTTGTTCGTATTATTTTATAGATGAGGAAAGGAGGCAAACAGGGTTAAGTCACTTGCCCAGGGTTATAAGGCCAATACTTGAACTCAGGAAAATGAATCTTCCTGATTCCAAGCCCAGTGCTCTATCCATTGTACTATCTCACTGTTTGTACTTCTTTACCATATATCCAATTCTGATTTTTAGAAAGTTATTTTCTTCAATAATGTTTGTGCCTTTCTGACCATGGTGTTAGTTCTTTTTTTTTCATAATTTTCTTGTATAGATCTCATTTCTTTTCCCCAACATTTCTTCTACCACTATTACTTTATTTCTAAAATAATTTTTACTCTTTTGAAAAAAAATCTCTCTTTTATAACCCTTCTGAAAATTTTTGTTGGGCTTTTGTGTCCAATTTGCAGGATTTTTATGTTTTTTGGGGGGTAATTTTGTTTATAGATATAGACAATAATTTCATTGTCCTCTTAATTTTTATGACTTTTCTTATATCACAGTAGGTTTTCATGGTCAGATTATTTTTGTTGTTTTTTTAATTTTTCCAATTTACTCCTTGACTATCCTTAGCTTCTGACTATTATATCCTTTTAAAAAATAGCTTGATCTGGGAAACTATAGATTTTTTGCTGAATCTAATGCAGTATGATTGGTAGAGAGGTTTGATCGCTTCCTTCCTAATCTGCACTCTGGTTCTTACACAAAGAAGGCCTCTACTCCCTTGTGACTACAACTGTTTGTCTTCACCAGCAACCTAGAACTGGGTAATGTGCAACAGCACTACCAAATGGAATATAACCTTATGTCCTGTGCTAGCTCCTGCAATACCTGTACTCTTTCTGACCTGGTGTTCAGTCCCATTACCATCTGTGGGTACTAATGCTTCCCCATAGCCTCCAAACAGTGATGCTTTTACATTGCCCTCCCATCTGGCTCCCACCCCAATGCCTTAAAATATCTCTTTTGTTCATCCTAAGCCATCTTGGACTGAAAAAATGAGTCAATTTGACAATTCCTTGGTCAATAATGGTGATGGTTTTTCTAAATGTTGAACCATCCCTTCATTCCTGCTATAAAGCCCACACAAATAGTGTGTGATTTTTAGGATATATTCTTGTAATCTCCTAGCTATAAATTTATTTTAAACTTTGCCTCAATATTCATTAAGGGAATTGGTCTATAGTCATTTTTCTCTTTTTTCTCTTCCTTGTTTAGACATCAGCACCATATTTCTATCATAAAAGGGTATTTGGTAGATTTCCTCCTTCAGCTATTTTTACAAATAGTTGTTATAATATTGGAATTAATTGTTCTGTAAATGTTTGATAGAATTCACTTGTGAATTCATATGGCCTTGAACATTTTTCTTAGGAAATTCACTAGTAGCTTGTGTAATTTCTTTTTCTGAGATGGAGCTAAGTATTTTATTTCTTTTTCTATCTGTCTGGGCAATTTATATTTCTTTAAATATTCATTTAGATCATTTAGATTGCCAATTTTTTGGCAGAAAATTGGGCAAAATAACTTTGAATAATTCCATTAATTTGCCTTTTTTGGTTGTAAATTCATCCTTTTCATTTTTGAAACTTGAAAGTTCTTTTTCTTCTTTCCTTTTTTGGATAAAATTAACCAAAGGTTTATATATTTTATTTGTTTTCTCATAAAATGATCTTCTTGTCTTATGTTTTAGTTCAATGATTTTCTTACTTTAAATTTAATCTCTACTTTGATTTTCAGAATTTCTAATTTGCTGTTTAATTGGAGATTTAAAATTTGTGTTTTTTTCCTATTTTTAAGTTGTATATGTAATTCATTTTTGCTCTTTCTCTTTTTTTATTGATGTAATCATTTAGAGATATAAATGTTGTCTCCTTGTTATCATTCTCTTTAATGTAATAATTGGTAGTTTCTATGACTTTTCCTTTGACCCACTCATTCTTTAGGATAAAATGGTTTAGATTCCAATTAATTTTTAATTTTATTTCATCAGCCCTTTATTCAATGTAATTTTCATAGCATTGTGGTCTGAAAAGGATGTATATAATATTTCTGCTTTTTTTTTGCATTTTGTTATGAGGTTTCTACGTCCTATCATGTGATCAGTTTTGGTGAATGTGCCATGTACTGCTAAGAGAAAGGTGTATTCCTTTCTATTACCATTAAGGATTTTCCCAAAGGTCTATCAAATTTAACTTTTCTAAAGTTCTAATCACACTCCTTAATTTTTTTCTTGTTTACTTTTTGTTTTCATTTATTTAATTTTGAGAGGGAAATGTTAATGTCCTTGATTAATATAGTTTTATTTTCTATTTCCTCTTGTAATTCATAAAACTTATTTAGGAATTTGGATGCCATGCAATTTAGTGCATACACATTTAATATTGATATAATTTCATTGTCTATAATAATTTTGTTCCTTATCTCTAAATTAGATCAACTTTCACTTTTACTTTGTCTGCAATCTTAATCATTACCTCTGTTTTTTAAACTTTGGCTGAAGCATAGTAGAGTCTGTTCTAGTCCTTTATCTTTACTCTGTGTGTGTTCCCTACTTCAAATGTATTTCTTGTAGATAGCATATTGTGGAATCCACTCTGCTTTCCTTTTCTGTTCTATGGGTGAGTTCATCCTGTTCACATTCACAGTTATGATTACTATGTTTCCTTCTATCTTATTTTTTACCTGTTTATTCTTCTCTTCCTCTATTTTCAGCCTCTCCCTATTCTCAAATAATTTTCATTTCTGATTATCAGGTGCTGGAGTTGACCCTCCCTTTTGTCCACTCCCTTTCTTATATATCCTCCTCTTTTTACTTCCCTATAGGGCAAGATTCATTTCTTTAGCTAACTGAATCAGGATATTATTCCTGTTTTAACAAACTCTGATGAGTCTAAAGGTCAAACATTTCCTGATGCCCCACCCATGTTCCTATCCACTGTGTTGATTCTTATGTGCCTCATCTTGTGAGATAATTATTCCCAATTCCTTTCTTTTTCCATTTTCCTTGTGTATTTCTCTTTCTTATCCCTTGATTTTTTTGCTTTCTTTTTTTTTATATCAATCCATCATTTTCAACTTGCTTCTTATAACTATTCACTTCTCTAATCATAATAAAGTTCTTAAATATCTTCCTTACATTAAGAATCCTAAGTAATTTAGGTATCTTTGGTACTTCAACTATTGTGGATATCTTAATGCAATCAGCTTAACCCAATTGTTTCTCTTGATTACCCTACTTTCTTAAATATGTGGCTCTAGATATTTAAGTATTTAGTTAATACTTTCCCTTGTAGGAATGCAATCAATTTAACCTCACTGAGTCCCTTGAGTTCTTTTTTTTTAACCTTTTAATTCTTCTCTTCAGTGTCAAATTTGCTCACTGAATTTTCTTTTTAGCTCTAATTGTTTCACTAGGAATGCCTAGAAGACTTCTATTATATTAAATATGTATTTCTTTCCCTGGAGTATTATGTTTAGCCACTGGGTGGGTGATTCTTGGTTGTAGTCCTAGATTTTTTGCCTTGTGTAATATCATGTTCCATGCCTTTTGGTCCTTTAATGTGGGGGCTGTTAGGTCCTGTGTAATCCTGACTGTGGTTCCATAATATATGAATTATTTTTTTCTGATTGCTCTTAGTATCTTCTCCTTGATTTGGGAGTTCTAGAATTTGGCTATAATTGTCTTGGGATTATTACATTTGGAATCTCTTTCAGGTGGTGATTGGTGGATTCTTTCAAATTCTATTTCATCCCTCCTGCGTCCCCTTGTTTAAGAACATCATGGCAGCTCTCCCTATTAATTTCTTGATATATAGTGCCTATGTTCTTTTTCTGGTCATAGTTTTAAGGCCATATAATGATTCTAAGGTTATCTCTCTTATGACTATGTTCCAGTGTGCAGATGGGATTAACTCTCCCCTGCCCATTTTTAGATTTAATCACAAGAAATGTATACATTTCACTTATCTTTAAGTACAGGGAGGTCTGTGACCCACATGCCCATTAGTGGGTAATGAATCAGAATTGACTGACTACCCTCTGGGCAGTCCTAAGCAAAGCTTTAGCTGTAATTGGTCCACATGAAGTGGAAGGAAGGCACAGGAAGTGACAAAAGGAATGGTCTTTAAAAGTGGCAAGAACTTCCTAAGACCAGGGCTTTTACCTTCAACTTAAACTTGAAAAATCACAGGCTTGGGACCTCAAACTGCTCTTTGATTTTTCCCTTAGAACTTGTAGTATAGAGAGAGCCAAAGCTTGAAAAAACTATATGACCCCTCTCTCTATACTACAAACTACCATGTGGGTGAGTGAAAAAGACTGACTCCCTTTCCTGGCTTTTTCTGATAGATACTAGCCTCTGGGGAGGCCCCTTGTCTTGGAGGAGGCCTTGTGGTTAAAACCCTTGTGTAATTTATCTCTGGGCCCACTTTGCTGGGGTCTCTGAAGCCCTGCCTGGTTCAGACCAGGCCAGAGTAATTATCTTCTCTCTCTGATTTCCTTACTTTCACTCTTTTCCTCTTTTTTTATAAATAAATTGCTAAAAAGTCATTCTGACTTGAGTAATAATTACAGCAACCACATTTCTCATAAATTTAGTCCAATCTTTAATTTTTTTTTACTTTACACAAGATCAGTTATTTTTCCAGTGAGATATTTCAGATGTTTTTTCATTCTGTTGAAATTATTTTCCTGCTTTCTTATGGAATCACTGACTTCTATTTGTTCAAATCTATTTTTAAGGGAGTAATTTTCTCTTTTGAGGTTTTGTACTGTCTTCTTTTAGAGAGCTATTTTCATAGTTGAGGTTTTCTGTTTCCTCTTTTAGGTATCTGTTTTCTTCAGTGAATTTTTGCTCTAGGGTATTGACTTATTTCTATCTTTTTTCTTTTTTTCTTCAGTCTTATTATTTCTTTCTTTTTTTTAATCCTCTTTTGGAGCTCTTTCAGGAGTTCATTTTAGCCCTGATATCCTTTAACATTTCCCTTTGAGGGATTACATATTTTCATTTTTGGCATTGGTGTCCCCTTGTGAGCTTGCATTTTGGTCTTCCCTTTTGCTAAAATTGCTTTCTAGGATCTTTTATATGTCCTTTATTCATTTTGTATGACTTTTTTCATGATTTTGCCTATGTGTTGAAGTTCAGCTCCATTTCTGTGGCAGAGGTAGTACTGTCCCTGGGCTCCTCTGGATGCCATATGTAGTGGATTTAACTGAATTCTACTTCTCAACTACCAGCTCCCTATAGTGTTGTAAGTGATGGGGTTTTTCCTTCCACTGAGTTCCTCCAGGGGTGCCTTCACTGTGTCTCAAGCTTCTCAGTATGTATTTGTACTGAGAAGATTAAGCTCCACAAGGTATGTTTTAAGAAGGCCATCCCTCCTATTCTATTATTGCTGAAGACTAACTTTCAGAATCTTAAGCAGAGCTGGTAAATAAAATGAGATCAATTGTTTGGTAATCTAAACATTCTTTGGCATTGCCTTTCTTTAGGATTGGGACATAAACTGATCATTTCTATCAGTGGCCAGTGTTTTGTTTTCCAAGTTTGTTGACGCATTGAGTGTAGCACTTTAACAGCATCATCTTTTATAATTTTAGATAGCTCATCTATAATCCTGCCACCTCCACTAGTCTTACTGTTACCAATGCTTCCTAAGACAAACTTGATTCCATACTCCAGGATGGATTGCTCTAGAACAGTGGTTCCCAAACTTTTTTGACCTACTGTCCCCTTTTCAGAAAAAATATTACTTAGCCCCATGGAAATAAATTTTTAAAAAAAAATTTAATAGCAATTAATAGGAAAGATAATGCACTTGTAGCCATCACTGCACTCCTGGATCAATGCAGCACCCACCAGGGGGCAGTAGCACCCACTTTGGGAATCATTGCTCTAGATCAATAACCATACTATCAGGGTTTCAGTAATGTTAAATCCTTCTTGTATATTTCTTTTTTTTTAATTGTATTGATTCCAAGAGAGAAGAACAGTAAGGGCTAGGCAACAGAGGACAAGTGACTTGCCAGGATCAAACAGCTAGAAAGTATCTGAGGCCAGATTTGAACCTATATTATCAAAAATGTGAGTACTCTTCTGAATCTTTAGGTTAAAGGAAGGAATAAAGATGAGATAGGTATTAGGAGGAGGAATGAAAGGGATTGCTGAGTTTAGGGAAGGAATGGACAAGGCAGTATTTGGATGGTAAGGGTACAGGTTAGGTATTTAGGAGAGGCAGCTAACACAGACTAGACACTCAGGCTAGAGACAGAGGACACTGGGGGGAAATAGGCTGAACCCTTCCAGGCAGGAAAGGTTCTTCTATAGACACAAGGAATAAGGTCAGTCAGAAATGGTTTAAGTCTGACTTGAGGGCTTTCTTGTAAGTTTATCAAATCCTCAAAGGAGGAGTCGCAAGGCTCCTCCCTGTCACTGAAACTGAAGGGATTCAGGAGGAAGTATTGGGGAACTACTTCCTTCCAAGATGGATGCCTCCAGTTCCCTCAGGAAATAAAGAGAATAATTCATTCCCCTTCAACCCTTGCCTAATTCTTCAACATAATGATGCAGCAGAGGGTTTGATTAGGTAACGAGGGGATTTATTAATGTTTAGGTTAATCAGAGGGAGAGAAGGGTTTGGGGTTTCTGACAGCCACTAGTGAGAAATTCAAGATGGGGGAGGGTCACAGGAATGGGTTAGACTGAGAGAGAACCTGCTCTCTCAGCCAGGGAAGATTTGGCTGTTTTAAAAGTAGAGGGTATACTAAATTAATAAAGCAAGGGATGGTTTGATTCAAGGATGTCCTACTTGCCTATAGGGAAACTAACCCACAAAGTCTATTCACTAAAAACCCAAAAGCCACACTTCCTCCCACAGCCAACAAGAAAGCAGGAAAGGTAACAGGGGAATAGTATGGAGAAGGTCAGGGAGAGGTTCAGATAAATTAGCTAAGTTCAAATTGTCCAGAGACAAGGCACATGCCAAAAGCAAAGCTGAAAGCCAAAGGCAGAGCGTCAATTGTTCCTTCTGCTCTCCTCAAGCCTCAGAGACCAACTGACTGTTTGTTAGGATTCTAAGGTTTAACTGCCAGAAGTTTTCAGTTAACTTTTGCAAGGGCAAAAGCCTTTATTGCATCTTTGTATTACACCTAGGACCTCCCACTCTATGTCTGGCTCTCAATCCACTAAACCTCCAGTTACTCCCTTGTATATTTCTTCAGTATACTCTTGCCATTTCTTCTGAATCTCTTCTGGTTCTGTTAAATTCCTACTATTCTTTTATTATTTATCATACCCATTTTTGCATGAAATTATCCATTGATGCCTAATTATTTTTTTATTTTAATTTTTTGAAAAATTTTCCGTGGTTACATGATTCATGTTCTTGCTCTCCCCTCTACCCCCTCCCCACTCCCTTCCCCATAGACAATGTGCATTTCCACTGGTTTTAACATGTGTCATCAATCAAGACCTATTTTCATATTGATAGTTACACTGAGGTGGTTGTTTAGAGTCTACATTCCCAATCATGTCTGCATCAACCCAGTGTTCAAGTAGTTGTTTTTCTTCTGTGTTTCCACTCCTGTAGTTCTTCCTCTAAATGTGGATAGTGTTCTTTTTCATAAGTCCCTCAGAATTGTCTTGGATCATTGCACCTGCTAGTACGGAAGTCCATTACTTTCGATTTTACCACAGTGTATTAGTCTCTGTGCACAATATTCTTCTGGCTCTGCTCCTTTCACACTGCATTAATTTCTGGAGGTTATTCCAGTTCACATGGAATTTCTCCAGTTTATTATTTCTTTGAGCACAGTAGTATTGCATCACCAGCATATACCACAATTTGTTCAGCCATTCTCCAAATGAAGGGCATAACCTCATTTTCCAGTTTTTTGCCACCACAAAGAGCACGGCTATAAATATTTTTGTAGAAGTCTTTTTCCCTATGATCTCTTTGGGGGTACAAACCCAGCAATGGTATGGCTGGATCAAAGGGCAGGCAGTCTTTTAGTGCTCTTTGGGCATAGTTGCCATCCAGAATGGTTGGATCAGTTCACAATTCCACCATCAAAGCATTAATGTCCAAATTTTGCCACATCCCCTCCAACATTTATTACTCTACCCTGCTGTTAGCCAATTTGCTAGATGTAAGGTGGTACCTCAGAGTTGTTTTGATTTGCATTTCTCTAATTATTAGAGATTTAGAACACTTTCTCATGCATTTATTGATAGTTTTGATTTCTTTATCTGAAAATTGCCCATTCATGACCATTGCCCATTTATCAGTTGGGAAATGGCTTGATTTATTTCATACAATTGATTTAGCTATTTGTATATTTGAGTAATTAGACCTCTGTCAGAGATTTTTGTTATGAAAATTTTCCCCCAGTTTGTTGTTTCCCTTCTGATTTTGGTTGCATTGTTTTTGTTTCTACAAACCCTTTTTAATTTAATGTAATCAAATTATTTATTTTATATTTTGCAATTTTTTTCTAATTCTTGCTTGTTTTAAAATCTTTCCTTTCCCAGAGATCTGACAAGTATACTATTCAGTGTTCACCTAATTTACTTAGTTTCCTTCTTTATATTCAAGTCATTTACCCATACTGAATTTATCTTGGTATAGGGTATGAGATGTTGATCTAAACCTAATCTCTCCCATATTGTTTTCCAATTTTCAAAGCAGTTTTTGTCAAATAGTGGATTTTTTCCCAAAAGATGGACTCTTTGGGTTTATCATAGATTGTCTTGCTGATGTCACTTACCCCAAGACTATTCCACTGATCCACCCTTCTGTCTCTTAGCCAGTACCATATTGTTTTGATGACCACTGCTTTATAGTATAGTTTAATATCTGGTACTGCTAGGCAATGTTCCTTCACATTTTTTTCATTATTTCCCTTGATATTCTTGATTCTTTGTTCTTCTAAATGAACTTTGTTATAGTTATTTTCTAATTCAGTAAAAAAGTTTCTTGATAGTTTGATAGGTATGGCCCTAAATAAAGAAATTAATTTGGGTAGAATGGTCATTTTTATAATGTTAGCTCATCCTACCCATGAGTAATCAATGTTTTTCCAATTGTTTAGATCTAGTTTTAATTGTTTATAGTTGTGTTCCTATAATTCCTGTTTTTGTTTAGGTAGATAGATTCCTAAGTATTTTATGTCATCTAAGGTGATTTTAAATGGTATTTCTCTTTCTACCTCTTGCTGCTCTAATGTGTTGGAAATATATAGAAATGCTGATAATTTATGTGCATTATTTTGTATCCTGACACTTTGCTAAAGTTGTTGATTATTTCTACTAGCTTTTTTGTTGATTATCTAGGATTTTTTAAGTAGACCATCATATCATCTGCAAAGACAGATACCTTGGTTTCCTCATTGCTTTAATACATTCAATTTCTTTTTCTTCTCTAATTGTTACTGCTAGTGTTTCTAGTAAAATGTTAAATAATAGAGGTGATAATGGGCACCCTTGTTTCACTCTTGATCTCATTGGGAAGGCTTCTAATTTATCCCCATAGCATATGATGCTTGTTGATGGTTTTAGATATATACTATTTATTATTTTTAGGAAAGGTACTTCTATTCCTATACTTTCTAGTGTTTTCAATAGAATGGGTGTTGTATTTTGTCAAAGGCTTTTTCAGCATCTATTGAGATAATCATGTGATTTTTTTGTTAGCTTGTTGATATGGTCAATTATGTGAATGGTTTTCCTAATGTCGAACCATCCTTCCATTCTTGGTATAAATCCCACCTGATCATGATGGATAACCCTTATGATCACTTGCTGGAGTCTTTTTGCTATTCTATTTAGATTTTTACATCTATGTTCATTAGGGAGATTGGTCTGTAGTTTTCTTTCTGTTTTGGGTCTGCCTGGCTTTGGATCAGTACCATATTTGTGTCATAAAAGGAATTTGGTAGAATTCCTTCTTTGCTTATTATGTCAAATAATTTGTATGGTGTTGGGATTATTTGTTCTTTGAATGTTTGATAGAATTCACTTGTGAATTCATCAGGCCCTTGCAATTTTTTCTTAGTGAGTTCTTTTGATGGCTTTTTAAATTTCTTTTTCTGATATTGGATTATTTAAGTATTCTATTTCTTCTGCTGTTAATCTAAGCAATTTATATTTTTGTAAATATTCATCCATATCACCTAGATTGCTATATTTATTGCCATATAATTGGGCAATATAGTTTTTAATGATTGTCTTAATTTCCTCTTCATTAGAGGTGAGGTCTCCCTTTTCATCTTTAATTCTGTTAATTTGGTGATGAGAGCCATTAAGACTTCTCTTTTGACCCCTTTTATCATCCACACCTAGTCTTATTGAAAAACACTATAGTCTCTAGGAAAACCTTAAGTTCTTATTAAACTAGTACTTAATGAGTTAACAGGCTTTTTTTCACTCAGCAGAATAAAGCTGCAGCTGTGAGTATATCTCTCTCTAATTGCTCCACGTATCACAAGGTCATGGAGTGGCAAGCTCAGGCAAAGTATCTTTTCAATAAAGTGAGGCTCATTTTTAACCTTGAGACTTTTCCTCATCCAGTATTATCTTCTTGGGAAAATTATTTGTAAAACTATCACTTTACTGTGCTTTAATATGACATAATTTGTGTTTCTGAGCAAACACAAAGTTTTTTGGGGGGGTTCTTTTGTGTGAAATGAGTCTTGAAGTATATATAATAAACTCCATGCTTCAAGAGACAGAGCTGGAAGCATGACATCTTCCGTGTCCAGTGTCCAGTACTTACTCATCAACTAAGCTGTCTTCATCAGATTATTTGGAGATGATAGACAGATCTTGAGAATTTGGTTTTCTTCTTTCCTTTTTTTTTATTAGATTTACCAGTACTTTGTCTATTTCATCTGTTTTTTTTAAGTACCAGCTTCTAGTCTTATTTATTAATTCAATAATTCTTTTACTTTCTATTTTATTAATTTCTCCTTTAATTTTTAGTATTTCTAATTTTGTTTTTCATCTGGGGATTTTTAATTTGTTCAGTTTGTAGTTTTTTTTAAATTGCATGCCCTATTTATTGACTTCTGCCTTCTTTAATTTTTTAATATATGTACTCAAGTATATAAATTTCCCCCTTAGTACTGCTTTGACTGCATCTCATAGGTTTTGATAAGAAGTCTCATTGTTGTCATTCTCTTCAATTAAATTATTAAGTGTTTCTTTAACTAACTGGTTTGCCACTCCATATATCATTGCTAATAACTATTTTTATTCCATTATGATCTGATAAGGTTGCATTTATTATTTATTATTTCTGCTTTTTTGCATTTATTTGCCATTTTTCTATGCCCTAGTAAATGGTCAATCTTTGTGAATATTACATGTGCTGCTGAAAAGAAGGTGCATTCCTTTATGTCCTTATTTTTCTCCATATATCTATTAACTCTAATTTTTCTAAGATTTCATTTACCTCTTTTATCTCTTTCTCATTTATTTTTTGGTTTGATTTATCTAGATCTGATAGGGGAAGGTTCAGGTCTCCTACTGGTATAGTTTTATTATCAATTTCCTCCTTGAGCTCTGCAAGTTTCTCTAGAAATTTAGATGATATATCATTTGGTGCATACATGTTGAGTACTGATATTTCTTCATTGTTTATACTTCCTTTTATCAGGATGTAATTACCTTCCCTATCTCTTTTAACCATATCTATTTTTACTTTGGCTTTGTCAAAAATCATGATTGCAACTCCTGCCTTCTTTTTCTCAGTTGAAGCCCAATAGATTTTGCTCCAGCCTTTTATTTTTACTCTATGTATGTCTTCTTGACTCATGTGTGTTTCTTGTAGACAACATATGGTAGGATTTTGGTTTCTAATCCACTGTGCTATTTGCTTCCATTTTATGGGCAAGTTCATCCCATTCACATTCAGAGTTATAATTATCAACTGTGTATTTCCAGACATTTTTATTCCCTCTCCTTGTCCTGCCCTTTCTTCTTTCACTATTTCCTTCTATACCAGTGTTTTGTTTATAATCAGTTCCTCTAATACCCTCCCTTATTGTACTTCCCTTTCTCCCCCCTCCCTTCTTATTCCCCTCTTATCATTCTTTAGGGTATTTTTTCCCCAAACATTTATTAATATTCATTTTTAACATGGTTACATGATTCATGCTCCTCCTTTCCCCTTCACCCCCCCCCCCC
>NC_058130.1:305254498-305366442 GCF_016433145.1 Gracilinanus agilis | reverse complement strand
GTTTGATTTATCTAGATCTGAAAGAGGAATATTTAGATCTCTCACTAGTATGGTTTTACTCTCTATTTCCTTCTTGAGCTCTGCCAAGTTTATCCTTTATAAATGTGGATGCTATGCCACTTGGTGCGTACATATTGAGCAGTGTTATTTCCTCATTGTTTATACTGCCTTTAATCAGGATGTAATGACCTTCCCTGTCTTTTTTAATCATATCTATTTTTACTTTGGCTTTGTCAGAAATCACAATTGCCACTCCTGCCTTCTTTTTCTCATTTGACACCCAAAAGATTTTGCTCAAACCCTGAACCTTAAACTTGTGTATGTCTACCCGCCTCATATGTGTTTCTTGTAGACAACATATGGTGGGATTTTGGTTTCTAATCCACTCTGCTATTTGCTTCCGTTTTATGAGCGAGTTCATCCCATTCACATTCAGAGCTATAATAATCAGTTGTGCATTTGCTGACATTTTCAAATCCTCCCCCATTCCTACCCCTTCTCCTTAAGCTATTTCCTTTAAAACCAGTGGTTTGCTATTAAGACCCTATCCCTTATCCCCTCCCTTGATTAACTTCCCTTTCTACCCCCTCCCTTATTTTTCCCCCTCTTTTTGTTTTTAAAGGCCTTATGAATTTTCTCCCCTCCCTTTTTTTGTCCTCCCCACTCCCCTGCTCCCCTTGGTTTATCCCTTCTAACTTTCTCAGAAGGATTAGATAAGAGTTTTATGTCCCAATGGATGGTATAGCTACTCTTCCCTCTCTGGGTTGATTACACTAAGAGTAAGGTTTGTTGGGTGTTTTCTTTTCTTGATCAAATGTCGCAGGTGTTCTATGAATCCTTTCAATGTTTATATTGCCCTCTTGTTGTAGGACTTCAGGGCAATTTTGCTGAATTATTTCTGTTAGTATGGAGTCCAGGTTTCTATTAATTTCTGGTTTTTCTGGAAGACCAATTATTCTCAAATTGTCTCTTCTAGACGGGTTTTCTTGGTCTGTCACTCTCTCATTGAGATATTTCATGTTTCCTTCTATTTTTCAGTCTTTTGACTTTGTTTTATTTATTCTTGTTGTCTTGAGAGATCATTAAATTCCAATTGCTCAAATCTAGCCTTTAAGGATTGGTTTTCGGCTATAATCTTTCGGTTTTCGGCTATAATCTTCTGGTTTTTGGCTATAATCTTCTGGTATTCCTTTTCAATCTGGTCATTTCTGTTGTTCAATTTACTTATCAGTTCATTTGGTTTCTGAGCCTCAGTTTCCAATTGCAAGATTCTACCTTTTAAACTGTTATTTTCTTGCCAGATCTCTTCCATTTTCCTCAAAATCTCAGTTTTGAACTCTTCCATAGCTTGTGAGGAGTTTTCCTTATTTGAGGAGGGTCCGGATGCTTGTTTGTTCTCCTCCTCTGTTTACTCAGTTGTCTGGATTTTCTCTGTGTAAAAGTTGTCGAGTGTTAAAGACTTCTTTTTCTTGTTGTTAATCTTTCTCTTCTGAGCTTCCTGAGACTGGGTAGCCATCGTTAGCCCAGCAGCTTCTCAGGTTTATCCTTGCGCTCAGGGTCTGTCCGCGGTCCATTGGCTCCTGAGATCTGATTTAGTGAGAGCTGTTTCACCCCTTTATAGCATGGAGATGCCTCGATTCCATATACTTTCCACGCTGTGCCCTGTTGTGGGGTTCCTCAGTTCGTCTGGACTTGTTTTTATGTCTCCTTGAGGTGTTTTGTGTGTTTCGGTCAGGAGAGGTTAAGAGCTGCTTTTTACTCTGCCGCCATCTTAACCTGGAACCTCCTCTTTAGGGTATTTTTAAGCTACGCCTCCCCCTCCACCCTCTCCCTCCCTAGTATTGCTTCCCTCCCCACCACTGTTTGTTACACTTCTACATTTTTATAGTACATGAATCAATTCTCTGCCCCAATGGATTTGATTGTTTCTCCCTCTTTAAGTTAATTTCAATGCACTTAAGAATTTAGTATTCCCTTTCTCCAACCTCTTTACCCTTCCATTGTATTGGTCTTCTCCCTTGTTCACCCCATGCACTTCTTTATGAAATATAAATTTACTCCATGTTGTCTGTTTTCCCACTTCTCTTAATATTATCTACGTTTTTTTACCTCGTTTTATATATATTTTTACACACACACACACACACACACACACTAATATCTTCTTTTCTTATAGGGATAAAGTCAATTAAAATTATTGGGCCCCTTAAATAAAAGGTTTTCGTGTTTTTTTTCCTCTGCTCTCTTAATTACCTTATGGTGATTCCCCCCCTCCCCCCATTCTCTTAATTACCTTATGATGATTCTCTTGAGTTATGTGTTTGGGCAGCAAACTCTCTGCTTAAATCTGGTGTTTTCTTTATGAATGCTTGGAAGTCTTTGATTTTGTTGAATGACCATACTTTCCCCTGCAAGAATATAGTCAGTTTTGCTCTATAGTTAACCCAGCTCTCTTGTTTTCCAGAATATTATATTCCATGCCTTCAGGTACTTCAATGTAGATGCAGCCAGATCCTGTGTTATCCTGACTTTAGTTCTCTGGTATCTGAATGACTTCTTCTTAGCAGCTTGTAAATTTTTTCCTTGGTCTGGTAGATTTTGAATTTGGCCATAATATTCCAGGAAGTTGTCAGTTGTGTATTAAATGTAGGAGGTGATCAGTGAATTCTTTTAATTTCCAGTTTTTCCCCTTGTTTGAGAAAGTCAGGACAGTTTTCTAGTATAATTTCCTGTAGGATGATATCCAGGCTTTTTCTTTTGTCATGATATTCTGGTAGACCAATAATTCTTTTTTTTTTTAATCTTTTAATCATTTATTAATATTCATTTTTAACATGGTTACATGATTCATGCTCCTACTTTCCCCTTCACCCTCCACTCTCCCCCCACCCATAGCCAATGCACATTTCCACTGGTTTTAACATGTGTCCTTGTTCAAGACCTATTTCCAAATTGTTGATAGTTGCATTGGTGTGGTGGTTTCGAGTCCACATCCCCAATCATGTCCTCCTCAGCCCATGTGTTCAAGCAGTTGTTTTTCTTATATGTTTCCTCTCCTGTAGTCCTTCCTCTGAATGTGGGTAGCGTTCTTTACCATAAATCCCTCAGAGCTGTCTTATGTCATTGCTTTCTGCTGGTAGAGAAGTCCATTGCATTTGAATTTTACCATAGTATATCAGTCTCTGTGTACAGTGTTCTTCTGGCTCTGCTCCTTTCACTCTGCATCAATTCCTGGAGGTCTTTCCAGTTCATGTGGAACTCCTCTAGTTTATTATTCCTTTGAGCACAATAGTATTCCATCACCAGCATATACCACAATTTGTTCAGCCATTCCCCAATTGACGGGCATACCCTCTTTTCCAGTTCTTTGCCACCACAAAAAGCGCAGCTATAAATATTTTCGTACAAGTCTGTTTATCTATGATCTCTTTGGGGTACAAACCCAACAGTGGTATGGCTGGATCAAAGGGCAGGCAGTCTTTTATAGCCTTTTCAGCATAGTTCCAAATTGCCAGCCAGAATGGTTGGATCAGTTCACAACTCCTCCAGCAATGCATTGATGTCCCAATTTTGCCACATCCCCTCCAGCATTCATTACTCTCCCCTTCTTTCATTTTAGCCAATCTGCTAGGTGTGAGGTGATACCTCAGAATTGTTTTGATTTGCATTTCTCTAATTATTAGACATTTAGAATACTTTCTCATGTGCTTATTGATACTTTTGATTTCTTTACCTGAAAATTGCCTATTCCTGTCTCTTGCCCATTTGACAATTGAGGAATGGCTTAATTTTTTATACAATTGGTTTAACTCTTTGTATATTTGAGTAATTAGACCCCTGTCAGAGTTTTTAGTTATAAAGATTTTTTCCCAATTTGTTGTTTCCCTTCTGATTTTGACTACATTGTTTTTGTTTGTACAAAAGTTTTTTAGCTTAATATAATCAAAACTATTTAATTTACATTTTGTAATTTTCTCTAACTCTTGCTTGGTTTTAAAATCTTTCCTTTCCCAGAGATCTGATAGGTATACTATTTTGTGTTCACTTAACTTATTTATAGTTTCCCTCTTTATATTGAAGTCATTCACCCATTCTGAATTTATCTTGGTTTAGGGTGTAAGATGTTGATCTAAACCTAATCTCTCCCATATTGTTTTCCAAATTTCCCAGCAGTTTAGTTCAATAATTCTTAAATTGTCTCTTGGAGATCTGTTTTTTATATCTGTGGTTCTGTCAATGAGGTGTTTTATATTTTCCTCAAAATTTTTATTTTTTTTGGATTTTGTTTTATATATTCTTGCTGTCTTGTGATGCCATTTGTTTCTGGTTGTCAAATTCTAATTTTTAAAGACTCAATTTCATCCCTGGCTTTTTGGTCATCCTTCTCCTTCTGATCTGATTTTCTTTGTAGATCATCTTTTACCTTCTTTTCTTCGTTTTTCAGCTGGTAAATTTGGGCTTTTAAGACATTATTTTTCTTGTTTTAAAACATGTATTTCCTTTTCCCAATTGTCTTCAGCCTCTGTTCATCGTTTTCTGAGTTCTTCAGTTATTTGAATTTTGAGTTCTTGAGTTAATTGAATTTTAAGTTCTTCCAAAGCCTGTGTCCATTTCACTGAAGGTTCTATGTTTTTGCTTGGATTTCCTTTATCTTATTCTGATCTATTTCCTCTTTGTTCAATTTCTGGACAGAAGCTGTTGATTGTGGTTTCTTTTTTTTTTTTCTGTTGTTTACTCATATTTTTTCCTTCTTTCTCCCTTATAATTGGATGTAATCTTGGTTCTCTGATCATTTTTTTAAATCTGTGGGCTTGAGTTATTCAGTCCTGGGATGGCTTCCTCTCTGTTTTGTTGATTAATTAGGTTAGTGGCACCTGAGGACATATTTTCCTCAGCTGGTGGTAAAAGCTAGAGAAGTGAATTATGTTACTTTCATTGTAGTCTGTGGGGGAGGGGTGTTGGAGCTTCCCTGCCCTCTGAAGACTTCTTTTCTGCTGTATTGATAGGATTAAGCCAGGTGGGGTTGATCTGCACATCTTGAAGTCAAAAACTGGAGAGAAAGGTGGGTGGTGGGGTGGGGGGGCAGGGCAGCCTCCCTGCTGTCTGTAATCAGAGCCTTGAGTTTGGTATAGCTGTACCAGGGAGGCACACCCTCGGACTAGTGCCCCAGCTGACCCAGAGATTCCAGGATTCACTGGAGACTCAGCACATTAGGTGGTGGATGGGATCTGGGATCTTCCTTCTTTTTTTCCCCTCCCACCTGACAGTTCCAAGAATTCAGGCTATTTTTGTTTCCCCGACCCCCCCCCCCACCCGCCACATAACTTTTAAGTTGGGTTTAGCTGTAGAATCCCCCAGCTCTGTTCTGTTGTCAGATTTGGATTTCTGTTCCCTCAAAGCCCTTTGTGCTTGATCAGTGGTGGAGGGCTTTAATGGAGGTCTGGAGGCTTGCTGCTTCTATACCATCATCTTCCCAGAATTCTCCCCTAATTTTTCTTGAAGAGGTCTTTTGTGTTTCCCATGATCATTTTCTTCTATTCTGTTGCTTTGATCATTTAAGAAAATCTTATTTCCCTTTGACATTCTCTGGAGTTGTGTATTGAATATATATTCCTCTTTCTGCTTTGCTTTTTTCATTTTCCTCCTTTCCTCAGCTTTAAATATCGCATATATAAGGCCTCATCAGACAGCCATTTTGATTTCTTTCTCTTCTTTTTCCTTGTTTTTTCCTTGTTTTTTAAAAATTTTGTTGCTTCCTCTTGTACAATATTGCAATATTGCAAATTTCTGCTTGTAGTTCTTCAGGCACTCTATCTATCAGATCTAATGCCTTAAATCCATTTTTGTCTTTCACTTTTTATTCATAAGGGATGGCATAAATAATTGTAGGTCATAACTGTACAGTCTGATGCTTTTCCTTACTTTCTTCAATTTAAGTTTGAATTTTTCAATAAGAAGCACATGATCTGAGCTACTGTCAGCTTTAGCTGACTATTTAGAGCTTCTCAACCTTTGACTGTGAAGTTTACAATCAATCTGATTTTGTTATTGAACATCTGGTAATGTCATCTGTAGATTCACTTTTGGGTGGTTAAAAAAGTGTTGGCTATGAACAGAGCTTGCTTCATTTTTTAGTCCAAGGCCAAACTCGTCTGACTTTCCAATTATCTTTTGATTTCCTAGTTTAGTATTCTAATCCTTTATGATGATTATGACAGTTTAGTTTTTGCTTTTGTTATTTTTAGAGGAAATTATAAGTCTTCATAGAACTGATTAACTCTGATGAGGGTCAGCATCAGCGATTGGATCATAGACTTGAATTACTCTGATGTTGAATCATTTCCCTTGATTTTAAACAGATTTCATTCTGTTATTTTGGAGATTATAATTTAGCACTGCTTTTTTCACATTTTTTTGAGTATGAGGGCCACTCTAGCTCTTCTAAGGGACACTTGTCCATGGTATTGGAATGGTTTGCTGTTTCTCTAGCTTGTTTTACAAATGAAGAAACTAAGGTATACAGTGTTAAGTGACTTGCTAGGGTCCTATAGTCAGTGTCTGAGGCTAGATTTGAACTCAGGTCCTTCTGAAACCAAGTCTGGCACTATACCTACTGTGCTACTTAGCTGGCCCACAAAATGAATTACAAAACCAAAATTAAATAATAAAAAATAAACAATTTGAGTCATGAAAAATGAAGACTATTGAGGCAAAATTCTTTCAATTAAATGAAATAGATAAAAAAAAGTAGGGCAGCTAGGTGGTACATGAAGTATGCCAGGCCTTGAGTCAGAAACTCTTCTTCCTGAGTTCAAATCTGGTCTCAGATATTTACTAACTAAGTGCAAGTCACTTAATCCTGTTTGCCTCTCTCCTTATCTCTAAAATGAGTCGAAAAGGAAATAGTTAACTGCTTCAATTTCTTTGCCAAATAAACCCCAAATAAGATCATGAAAAGTTGGACAGCACTGAAGTGACTGAATATAAAGTAAAGAAAATGAAATTCATTTAAATTAGGGGACTATATTGCCAATGGAGAGAGAACAGGTAGAAGGGGATAATAGATTCAGTTTATAAGTTTATATGAGATGTCATAGGACTAGTTCTTTACCATGTTGAATGAACCATTTGGGTGGAAGGGAGTTTGCAAAGATATTCTAAGAGGCCAGCTCAGGATTAAGTAATTATCTATATTTCTATCTATCTATCTATCTATCTATCTATCTATCTATCTATCTAGCTAGCTAGCTAGCTAGCTAGCTAGCTAGCTATCATTCTGTTCTACTCAGGTGGACTAGAGTTAGAAATGTAAGAAGCCAAATTTGACCTTTTAGAAGGTGTCACATAAAGTTAGTGGGTGGAGATTCATGACTAATGCACACTGGTGACAAGTAGGAGGCAGAGTACTTTGAAATGAAGAGGATGTATCTATGTACAGAAATCTAAGAATCAGAGAAAAGAAGCCTGGGTGAAAATATGTCTAGTAAGATCAACAGAGGTAGAAACAAAACTGATATTGTCTTTGGGATATATTAAAATTCACTTGTCTCAAAATAGGAAATAAGTGGGAAAACCAGGAAACAAATCATAACCTGGTACAGAATCTGCATATGGTAATGATGCAAGACTTCAATTATGAAGATATCCCCTACAGTTCTCTCTACCAAAAGAAGAGCAGTTAATAATTTCTTGACTGGTTTTAATCATAATTTTATCTGTCAAAAGGTGAATGAGCTAAGGGGAGAAATTCTATTCTGGATCTGACTTTCATCACAGAGGGAGCTGGTTGCTCATTTCCCACCTCATAAAGGATGTAAAACTTTGAGTAGCATCACTTGCATCTAGTAAAGGATGGAAGGCTCTGGGTTCTTCATTATCATATGAAAAGACCAAGAAAGTAGCTGAGCAGCCATTGGAGACGATTAGCTCCCCTCTAGGGCATTGATTGCTTCAGTCATTTTCTGCCACTCACTCCTTTACATGGATCAACAGAAGAGATTTATATGGGCGCACAAACACAACTGGGAACCCTCAATCCCAGAGCTGTTGTGGCAAATGGCCATTGCCTGTTTTTTAATATTTTCCCCTAGGGAAAGGGTAAAGGATAAGAGGCACTGTGATGAGTACTTCATATTTATACTTTACAGAGAAGGGATAAGGGGAGAGAAGGGATGTACATTCAGTTTCTAAGGGCTGATCCTATGAGTGCCTACTCTTACAGCTCTGTCTCACAAGCCCCTACCATTGTCGCTGTGACAACATCCCTTTCATTTCCTGCTATGCCTGACTCCTAAGGTAGACATTAAGGGTGCCTCTCTGTTCTCTCCTTTTATCCAGAGAAGAGAAACCTGATGTAGGAGATCACTCTATCCAGTGCAAAGAGGGACAACAGTCTTTCATGCCTATCCTTTGAGGGGAGAGAAAAGGGAAAGTCAGCAGAGGAAAGACTTCTATCTCCAAATGTTCAGGTTTGATTTCTATCTTCTTCTGTGACATATTTTTCCCATTCTCCACCTTACCTTAGCCACATATGAAGATGGTCACACCTTTGATCTTGCTTTAACCCACAAATGCATTCTAAAAATCCCCTTATTTGATCATAGTTTATTGGCTTTCATCCTCTTCTTCTGCCATTAGATATCACACTCTGCTCTTCATTTACACGTTGACCTCAAATCCCTAGATCCCTCAGATCTCTTTTAGGCCATCTTTTTCTGTACTAGTTAATTCTCCCCACCCCCATCATGTCACCTTGGTGAGACATTTCAGCTCTGTCCTTTTGAGTCATTATCCCCTTTATCGTCTTACTTATTTCATTCTTCCAAGTCCTAGATTTAAAAAAAAAACACGCAAGTTCTAATAGTCATTATGATTTCTTTTGCCTAATTTTTTTGTGGGGATAATGGGATATATCCCAAAACGTTTCTGATGTATAAATGAAAGGCATCAAGAATATATGGGTTTTTAAAAAAATAAACCTTGGTACATATTAACTCCTTGATATTAGGTATCATCCTTCATTTTGTTTGTATTTGTACCTCCAGTGATAAACACAGTGCCTGGCACAATACTGAGTAAATTCTTGTTGACTGAGTAGCTGGCTATTCCATCTCTTCCTTTTATTTCCTTTCTAGATTGTTATTTTACTCAGTAAAATTCATGAAATTCACATTGTGACAATAAGTCATTGTTTAGAAGTAAAGAAATAGAAGCTATTGATTATAAAGACATTTTTACACATGTACTGAGACAGTAGGAACACTGAATTTTGCACAGATTTTATGTAAACACTAAATTAATCTGAAAGAGTAATTGGATGAATTTGACTCAAAATATCATTTAAAATTTGCACTTATTTTGTCCTCAGAAAGTTCATTAGTATCAATAGCTTTTGGAGTATATGAATTCCCAGTACTGATGCTATTGTAACTCTTTTCTGTTATGTATATAAGATATCCTTCCATTCTGGAGTGAACTGTTTGTTGTTCAAAGAGGACAGAAGGATATATGGATAAGTAAAAGGATGAAACCCACACATAGCCTTTCATATAAAGTAGTGAGGAGAGTCATTGGCTTTTAGGAGCAAGTTCTCTAACTGCCATTTAGATACATGTCCTGAGATAAGCTATTCAAAGACAAAGAAATGATGGGATTGATTATCACTGTGGTCCCTCAGCTTGTTTGTGTATGACAATTTTCAGAGATTCAAAAGTTATAATTTACACAATTGAAAATTAAACAGTTGTTTCTACAATGTGGAAAGATTATATGAAGACATTTTCATAAGCAGATTTCTTGAGTTTTGACTCAAAGAAAAGACAAGTCACCGACTGTCAGAAGCTCTGATTTGAAGTATTGGGATGGTAGAAAACACAAGCTGAGTTTGATGGCATCATCAAGAGAGGAAGGCTTTAGCTGTCATGCTAAGTAGGAACTTGCCGATTAAAAGAGACACTTTTTCTTTGTGAAATAGCTGAAGAAAAGCTGGAAGGTCATTGAAAGAGATACATTCTGCTGCTATTTCTGTTTGTTGTCCTTTAGCACCATTTACAGCTTGAGAGAGGAAAAAAACTTTTTGAAGTGCCTGATTGCTCTTTACTCTCTATTCTGGTCAAGAGGAAGAAAGAATGGAAAGGATATATTTTTCAATATGCTTTTCTGTGAAAAAAGCTTGACTTTCTGACAGTTGCCGATTCAAAGTAAAATCCTGCTGAGTCAACTATTTGGTTCACAAGCATTTAATAAGCACCTACTATGTGCAAGACATTATGCTAAACACTGACAATACAAAGAGAGGCAAAACCAAATAAAAACAAAACCAAAAAAAGTGTTTGTTCTCAAGGAATTCACAGTGCAGTGGAGGGAAGAGCTGGATGAGTTTGTATTTCACAGGGAGCAAACCTGAAATGTTTTGCTGGGAACAGTGCTGAGCTGTAAAAAGAGAGTTGTAGCAAATTGTCCAAAGCAGAAACCCACTGCTACACAGATCAGAGGACTTTGGAAATTCTCCTGGTTAAGGACATGGCTTTTGTCTTAAAGGATATAACATATTTGTCAACACCCCGTTGAAGATTCCTATGATCAAAAAGAAATGACCACAGTTTCTTCTTCTCAAGAGCAGAGGTTTTTCCTGAAGTGACTAGAAATGAAAAATATAGCAGAGAAATGTTATGTAGAATATTTCTTTAGGAACCAAGGACTTCAAGTCTAATTATGAATTGACCTGAGTTTTTAGGTTTTCCCCACTCATGTGCTTCCTTTTTATATTTCTAGTGTGAATTCACCCTCCCTCAGGGATACTATATGCCAGTGGTGGTGAACCTTTTAGAGACTGAGTGCTCAAACTACAACCCTCATGTTTTGTGAGCCACCCCCTTACCCTAGATAGGGGAGGGAGGAAGCACTCCCGCTGGGCTACTGGACAGAGGGGCCATAGGTTTGCCAACACAAGTTATATGCAGTATGGGGGAAATGAATCCTAGGTTTCTGGATAGACCATGCAGTTTTCATTTAAGAGTAATTGGATATTATGATTATTCTTGCTTTTTTCTATCCTTAGGTAAATGTTTTATTTTTAGAGTCAATGAAGTTATGGTGATTGATTTCTTGTAAATGGAAACTTATGGGTAAAAGAAGGAAGGATGGGAGAAAGGGAAAGGAAGGGAAAAGAAGGTAGCCCCAGTAGGGAAATTAACCCCAGCCCTTTAGAGGTGGGCTTTGGAGCAGTACGAAATCAGGCTAGACTCTAGGGATATTTAACTGGGATTATTTAGAGTTTAGAAAAGAAAAGGTTTGGGAAAGCCAGGAAAAACCATATTTCCATCAGCTAGCTGGGACCAAAGCTCTTGGGGGCAAAAGGCTTTCCAGAGAAAAAGGCCCCCAAACTCATGCCTCCTCTCTTCTTTTTTATACTTTCTCAGACACCTCCCACAAAAGAAGTGGGAGGTATCTGAGGAATTTGAGGTAGAGAGTCCTGGGAGATGTAGTCCCCCAGAGTTTAGAGCCATTCCAAAAAGCACAAAACCTTACTAGTTGGGGTTCAGGAACTTAGTGATGTTTAATAAGAGAAAGCATCTCCTCTCCATTTAGGATTATCCTTAGCACTCTGAAAATTTGAATTGTGGCTGCAAAGTGGTGGTCCCTCTTTGGGAAGCCCAGACTTATCAGTTTTGGATGACAGTGCTAACCTAAAGGGAAAGAATAGTTGTGGCCAATAGATCAATAAATGCTTATTATAATGCCTACAAACAATGCCTGGCATTGTGCTAAATGCTGGGGATATAAAGAGAGGCAAAATAAAGAGGTCATGCCATGTGTGAGTGGAGTGTTACACATAACTTTAAATAGAAAGATCTTTCCTTTGTTATCATTTAGAAAATAAAAGATTACATACCAATAATTTCTATCTTTGAAGGTACTGAATTTTTAGGAAAAAATAAACTATGCACAAAAAAGCAAAAGAAGAATCTCTTATAAGCACACATAATTAATCAAGTACTTCACATGTACTCATTTCTTTAAATACCTCCAATTTATAAGTGGGCTGAGTCCTTCAAATCCCATTAAGTATTTCCATGGAGACCATTAACTATACTATTAGGATTCATTTTCCACCCTGCATAACGAATAGCAGCTAAACATACAAGATTTGAGTTTTATCTGCATTGCTTCCAAATTAGGAATTGTGGTGAAACTCTTTGTCCCTATAAGGGATCTAGCTGAGGTGACAGGAAATATTTCCTCTACTATATTATCTAGGTTCCCATATTGTCTTTTGACATTTCAGCTTTAAATCTGATTTTGAGGAACTTGATAATTGCTTATGACATTTTATTAAAAATGGAAAATGATCACAAAAATTCAACAGCTATAAATATTTTTATTTAAGTTTTGGTATTAAATAAACTTCATTTTAAGTAGTAGAGTTTGTTATAAAATAAAGGGTTTAAAATCCACCCAGACATTCTAGAGTCATAAAGAAATTTTTTGTGATATTTCTGCCCTATTCCCTTTCTCATTCATGGGGATATTGCTGATTTGTGCTATAGAAGCATCTGTAATTTTGTTGTGCAAATCTCAGCAAGGTTATACAATCTAATCAAGAGAATATCACACATTCAAAATTTGTTGCACCTCTGTGCCATAAAATACATTTCTTTCTAGTTAATGTAATTCATATATATTTGTTAATATAAGATTGAAATAATTTCATTTATTCACAATATGCTAAAACGTTTTTTGATATGGAGTCAGGCTTTCTGGCAGATATCATACAAAATGTTAATATCAGATCATAATCCTTGCACTGTTGTATTTCAAAATAAAAAATGTTTAGATAGAAAGATTTTTAGAGAACTGTTAAGGGATTTCATAATAAGCCACAAGCATATTGAAAATGATATTTTTGGATTTAACAAAAAGTTACTTTTAATGTGTTATTTAGTTTTATCATTCTAAATATGATCTTTCAAATTTTAAATAATTCAGAAGTTCCCAAACTGTTTCTGACATAACCCTGATATTTTATTAAACATAGATAAGGGAAAGTTTTTGATGCTGTTGATACAAGAATAGATGGAATATGGCATAAATTATTTGAAAGCCTATCAGTACTTATGAGATCACTAATCTGTCAGTTCATTAATACTTTTCTCTCTCAACTTTTATGTGTAATTATTTATAAATCAAGTATTCTTATTATATATGCCATTGTAAAATTAGAAATCAGGTTTAATTTTCTCTCTGTTTCTCTCACAAGAACCCTCATTTTTCTTGTTTGTATTTCATATGCACAGATCTCCTCCATAGGGAGCAGCATTTATGGGTTCAATGATACAACTCATGACTTATCCTATTAATATGTTTCAAGTCTCAAAGTTATGTGTGCACAAGTCTGGAGAAAAGTGGCATGTTGATTCTCTTTCTGCCTCCCTCTCCTTTCCCCTAGGACAATGATGGGCAAACTTTTTAAAGAGGGGGCCAAAGGAAAGGAAATGCTCATTTGTCAGTCTGTTTCTAAGGCAACTTTTTCGAAGTTTAATTGTATTGTATCCTACTTATTGTATTTGTCAGATTAGGAATAATGTCACGGCAATGGGATAGAACATTTAAGGGGGCCACATCTGGCCCACAAGCCATAGTTTGCCCATCACTGCCCTAGGACCTAACCATCAAAAAATACAGATGGAAATGAAGACCTAGTCATTATTATATAGACTTGGTCAATATAGGCAACCAAATTAGTGATCAAATTTTAAATAATTTGGATTGGCCACTGAATTAATTAGTGAATTAGTAAATTTATAGATTTGGTTTTCTAAAAGGACCCAATTAACAGAGAAAAGACCAAATGTCTACTTCACTTTGAGTTTGTTAGACACAAATCATCAGTTTGAGTACTTATCAAAAACAATCTTTAAAATGTTTGATTATATGAATTTGTGATAGATGAGGACCTGGAAAAAAATTAATAACAATAGCAATTCAGTTTTTTTCTCTATTTTCATATTATACATGGTGAATCAGAACGACTATACTGAGAGACTATGCTGTAAAGGGAGAAACTTTAGGGTATTCACTTGTCTGGTCAAGTGGCCCAGAGAAACAGATTCTGTCCTTAGATTTTGCATTTGTTCTTTTCTATTCTAGGTAAAGTGAATAGAAATTATTACCTTGAAAGTTTTGAAGTGCCAGGAGAATTAAACACAGGAATCAAGGAATTGGAGTCCAGGTTAGATTTTTCAGGTAGCCTAGCACTGATGTCCTGAGGAGCAAGAGACTAATTAACATTTGGGAGTGACTTTATGGACCTAGGCCAGTGGTAGTCATGACACAGGATCATCTGGCAACAATGATGAATCTGTTTGTGATCTTGGTGGGGCCAAAGCTATGAAGGAACTGAGATAAGTTTTGAGGCTGTATTCCAACTGAAGTATGAAATAGTGTAGGAGAGAGTGTCCTTGAAGTGTTGGGAGAAAATCTTTACTTCTTGTTCTTGCAATATCTTTGTAATAAGTATCTCTTCATAAAAGCCAACTAGTGTTAAATGGTTTAATGGAACTGGGACACTAGACACAAGTTAATTCTTAGAAACTTAAGTAGTCACAGGTTACTTGTTAACAAGTTAGCCACCTCTTAGGGAAAATACAGTTTGTGAGAGCTTGAATCAATGACAATAGAGAAAAGAAGCCTCTGGAACCTCCAGGTACCCTGTAGCCCTAAGAAGCTGACCAAGAAGCCTGATTCTGGGCTCTAAGGCAGAGCACTTTTACTACAGACTTATTAGAAATTGTAGATTTAGGGTTTTATTTAGGCTTGTCATGTAATTACTTAAGGGAGTCAACAAGCATTTTAAAAGTACCTATTATGTGCCAGACACTGTGCTGAGCCCTGGGCATACAAAGAAAGGTAAAAGACAGTCACTTTTCCTCAAAAAGCTCATTATCTAAAGGGGGAGACAGCATGCAAACAACATCTATATATACCTGATATATAAAGGAAAAATTGGAGATAATCATCAGAGGGAAGGTACAACTATTACAGGATTTCAAGAAAATCTTGTAGAAAAAGGTAAGATTATACATCAGACTTGAGGAAATCCAAGAAATCCAAAAGAAAGAGAATTTCAGGCATGGGAGACAGCGATTGAAAATGCAGTGAAAGGAGGTCAGTGTTACTGGACTGCAGAGCATGAGTAGTCAAATACAGTATAAGAGGATTGGAGAGATCAAAATGGTTTGGCTTTAAGAGACAGAGAGTACTGTTTTATCCTGGATGCTATAGAGAGCCACTGGAGTTTACTGAATTGGATGTCAAGGTGTGTGAAATGGTCAGACCTGTTCTGTGCTTTAGGAAGATCAGTTTTGCTAGCTGAATGGAAGATGGATTAGAATGAGGAGAGACTTGAGGCAGGCACCCTATCCAGAAGGTTTTGTCTAGTCATGATGCAATGAGGATCTTCATTGGCATGGTGCTAGTGTCAGATAAGAGAATGGGGTGCATTCAGGAGCTATTATAAAGGCAGAAATTATAAAATTCTGAGTGAGGAAACTTCCTATCAACCTACATATGACAAATGATTCTGTAAATCATAGATGGACAATTCTCTGGAAGATGGAGAGTTTTAATGACTTGACTAAGATATCACAAGACTTGAATTTCATTTTCTTTGACTCAAGGACAATTATATATAAGGCACCAAGCTGCCTGTAAAATATGAATTATTATTATTTTATCACTCTGTACTTCAAATTCCTCAATATTAATTCCTGATAAAATGCAAAAATATCCATTTTTTCTCATCACAATAAAAATCCAATATAATATATGGGAGAAACAGTAGAAGGATTTCTCCTAAACACAGGTAGAAGATAAAATTGTTGATTTTTTCCATTTTAGTATTTAGTATTGAATATTCTAATAATTGTAATGATGGGAATCTTATTACAGTATTAATACCAGAAGCATGTTTAAAATGAATAGACCAAAATAATGCCATTTGCAACTAGAAAAATCACAGGACTTTGAACAAATTAATGGATTACTAGGTAAGTTCAGAAAGTCATAGATGCAAAAATATTACTGAGTATATATAACAATTTCAGAAGATGAAAAGTTAGAGAAATTCAGTAAGAATTGAGTCTTTATATTACATCATTGTATACTTGATTCTTAGCAACTTCAATGCAAAGGCAAAAACTGATGAAAATAGTTAGGAAAAAGGAATGTAAGGATAAAGACATATTTGACTACAAAGAAGCCTCATTTCTACATATCATGAATTCTTCCTTTAAGGAAAAAATTGGTAGAGGGCAGCCAAATGGTTCAGTGGATCGAGAGCCAGCATGAGGCAGGTCTTAGGTTCAAATCTGGCCTCAGACATTTCATTGCTGTATGACCCTGGGCAAGTTGCTTAACCCCAATTGCCCAGCCCTTACCACTCTTCTGCCTTGGACCCAATACACAGTATTGATTCTAAGACAGAAGGTAAGGGTTTTAAAAAAATTTGGTAATGTACTGGATATATTGTTATGATGAAGAGAGATTCTGTGTAGATGATTTAGATGAGTGGCTAAGATTTTACAGACGTAGCCTGACACGGAGGTCTCTTCAATAATGGAGAGCAAAGATGGCTGCACTCTCTGTCCCAGACCAATACAAAACCAATCTGACTGCTGTCTCAAGTTTTATTAAAAAAGTCAGAAGACAGGGGTGAGGAATGTGGGTTTTAGGGTGATTCCCTATCACTGTTGTTTATCTTATGACCTACCTACTTTTTGTCAAAGTCTCTTTGTCCCTCAAAAAAGTTGAGGCTGCTCTGAACACACTGTCTCCCTAAAAATCCCCTTCTGTCTAGTCTAGTTCTAGGCTAAACCCACAAGAATATAGTCTCTAGAAAGTAGATAGATGACAGTGGCAGAATCTCTCACTGGAATCAGTTGGAGAGTCACAGGAAGGTCTGAGCTGGATACTGGAGATTGTTTCTACTCCAGAATCTCCAACCAACTACACAACTGCCAGTTAGATCTCTAGCATTCTCTCTCCCCTGAAGATTCTAACAGGGTTTGCTCCTGTCTCTCCTGTGTCATAAAATTCCATGTCACTCTGCTTGCAAACTTGTCTCTCTTTCCAAAATTCCTCTTTCACATATAGAAATAAATTTATTGTATTTTATGAAGTAGGAGGTCATTATGTGGGAGACATTTCAGAATTACTTGTCTAATTAGAGCACTTATTTAAAGGTCAAAATTAATATAAACAAAAGGAAAGAATAACAAGTAATTACACAGTATTTATGTAATTAAAACAACTTAATCACTACCTTTTATATAACAAGTTGATGATAAATAAATAAATAAATATATATATATATATACATATACATATATATAATATAGATAGAAAAAAAGATATTGGCTATAATATGTGAATGAATTGTCTTAACAATGAGACTTACAGAGCCTAAAAAGTATCTTAATCAGCTAGCATCAGATATATTGGTCAAGATGACAGAGTAGCCAAAGGTAACACTGATTTAAAATATAAACTGATTAAAAATAACTTAGAGAACACTTGGAGTATGTCATAACAACAACATATATTTTGAGTAGTACTGTATATGACACAGAGAAGCAATGGAGGGTAAGATCAGTTTAAAGGAAACTTTGAGACCCAATTAAGCAACATCATACTAAGAACATTGAGAGAGAGAGAAAGAGAGAGAGAGAGAGAGAGAGAGAGAGAGAGAGAGAGAGAGAGAGAGAGGAGTGAGAGGAGATGAGAGTGAAATGAGACATCAGGGCAGAGGTTTCTTTAAAGTTAAAAGCTAGATGGCAAGGAGGAAGATTGGAAGTTCAGAGCTGTGAGTAATAAGGATGAAATGAAAGGAGGATAATGAAAAGAAGAAAACGGGAAATGTCGTCAAATATTTATGTAATGAACTTTTAAAATAACCATTTAGGATAGCAAATCCACCACCACTCATACTCTAATACCAGAGAATAAAAATGTTCATAAAAGAATTAGAAAACATATAAAAGAGAACAAAACTTGAAAACCAGAGTAGAACCTAGAGTAAAGAAAAGCACAATTGAAAGCTTTGAGAATTGTAAATGGAGAAACAGTACCAAAGGTGTAGAAAAATTTAAACTTTAATACTGAAAATATAAACAACTTGGAAAGAAACATTAACTATAGATTTATGTGCCTCTTTTTTCTCTACATGATTAATTTTTGTGAAATTCATTAATGGCCAGTATTTTATAAATAATATTCAAGTTAAAATGTTTAATCATAACATGAATGATGTTTGTTGAATAAAAAAAATTTGGTTCTTCAGAGAAAAATACTGTTCTGTATACTCAATTTCAATAGAGTATCCTATGCATGATTCAAAATTATCTTAGAATCTATGAAAAAAAGATAATTTTCTTTAATGGCTCTTTTATCATAAATGCCAAGTAAAGCATAAAACGGAGAGATATGCTGCAAAAGATGCTCACCATTGTCATGGAAGATGTCAATTCAAGCTTCAAATAAGAGATTCCTGGTGGATAGTAAATTCCTTTGGATGTAATGCCTTTATGATTACATGTTATTTTCTGCATTGCAGACCTTCATGAAAGAGATTTATAATCATTTAAAAGAATTAGGTCTAACCAAGCATACATGGAAAAATAATCAAGAAGGGATGAGTGTTATGTAAGCAAATTTGCTATATTTATTTCCTTTTTTAAAAAAGTTAGCTTGTATTTGATAATTTTAAAAGAAAAAAATATTTATTTTATGAACATGTATTATTCTTCTTATCCTTTTCACTACTCCTTGAAGATTTAAAAATGAAACAAAAAAAGCAACAACAAAACCCCCAGAATTCTTAAACAAGTGCATATAGTTCAAAGAGAAAAAATCTTGCATTGGTCATTTCCAAAGATGAATGTCTTAACTTGGATTTTATGTCTATCACCTATCTGGTAGGAGAAAATTAATATGATTCATCTTCACTCTTCTGACTTTATGGATTATGATTGAATTAATCAGAGTTCTAAAGTATTTCAGGATTGTTTTTTCTATAATGTTATCATTTTATAATTTGTGTTCCTAGTTCTGCTCATTTCATAAATTTCTTTTTTTTGAAGCTGTCCATTTTATCTCTGAAACCACCCATTTCATTGCAGTTGTTTCTAATACCAAATTTCAAGCAAAACATTAAAAAAATAACAGATAAATTTCCATTGACTTACTTGGGAGAAAATAGGTGAAAAATGACTTCTTTCTGAGGATGAAATATTTTAGCAGATCATCATTGCTCTTTCTTTGGGCAGTGAGCCCAGCAATACTCTTTGCACTAGCTCCCTTTCATTCTCAACCACAGGCAATTAGTGAAATATCCCTAAACAAACAAAATTTGCACAGATGAGCTAACACATAAAGGAAATATTTAGTTTTCTGCAGAAAGACACTACTTCCTACTTAGCTACCCTCAATAGCTCCAATTTTGAGTCTATTGTTCTCTTACATTCTGTGGAAAATTGTTAGAAAGGAAATCTACCAGTATGGCTTATATCACAGCCTATAGCAGGAACAAATGACAGGAAACAACACTGTACAATTAAAAATATAGAGATTTTTCTGATTAGGAAAGAAACTATTTGCTTTGAGACTACACAGCTGGGAAATCCCTCTGTTAAGCAGGGATTAAATACTAGAAAGATGGTAAAACTGAGCATTTGCCACACCAAAAAATGATTTTCAAGTATATCAAGTAACCCAGTCAGATACTTCTACAGCCTTTTTTCTGTGTTTTCAAAGCTCTTGAAGAGACATGATATAAATGTGATGAGTGATTTTTTTTAACATTAAAAAAATTTTAATGATATGTTAAGATAAAGGCATGGTAAAAATCTGGTGAGCTAGAGAAGAAAAGAGAAAAATTGGGAAAAAATAAAGAACATACAGTTCCTTGAGACTAGTAATAGGAAGAATCTTGATTGGGGTGGGGAGGATCCAGCCTAACTGTTCTAACTGAGGTATATATATTTATAATCAGCATTAATAACTAACAGCTTCTTCTTTGGTATGGTGAGTTTATCTCTTTCTATGGGGGGGGGAGAGAGAAAAAAAATTAACCTGTGAATTCTTTGATGGGCCTGGAGGTCCTTCTTCTGATTATAGAGATTTTAACCCAAACATTTCCTTTCATCCAGTCGGACTCCTACTAATTAGTATTCTACAGAGGAGAACTTAGCATTATGGGTGTTTTCTCTTTATTCTATACACGTCGTGTGGCTATCAATTGACTACACAGGCAATATATAAATTCTTCCATATTCTAAACACATGATCAGTTCATCTTTATTTTTTCAATCTACATTGTTTATATTTCTTTTCTTATAGTTTTCAATTACATTTTTTGTAACCTAGTTATGCCCATGGTGTGCCCTATGAGTGACTCCCAACTTTAATTCTTCATTGATAACTTCTAGATCTTACCAAAATGACTGGCCCACTTGCTTTTTGTTCACTTAATGTAGCAAGGCAACTTACTTTTTATAGATATTATATTGTAGATGGGGGAAACTAGTTATTTCACCATATCTTTTACAAATATCTATTTGTTTCAAGAAGTCACAAAACAATTTAGCCAAATCCTCCCTTATCTTTTGTCCCATCATTAGCCCAAGTCATTATCCATCTGAAATTTTTGTCCAAAATTCAAGTACTGATGTAACAACTCTATGGTTTATCAATCCAAAAACATATCCTATTTTAGACAATACACTTTCTCAATCTACCCATTAAAAATTGTGGTTAGCTAAATTAAGTTCTTTTAAGCATTAAAGAACTCGTTTAGGAGTCTTTGTAGTTTATTGGTTGAGGCAATATTGTTTCAGGTGCTCAATACTATCTCCTCTGTAAACAAGAACATTTGGAAGATCTTACTAACTGGAGGGAATGTTCTGTGACTTTTAGTAAGCATGCATTTGTTTTATACCTTTATATACTATAGTTAATATTAAACATTAAACAAATACTAATAATAAATGATATTTATGTAGAACTTTTAATTTTTGAAGAATCTTGCATTTATCATCTCACTTGAATCACACAACTATCTTAGAGAAGCAGAGTGATATAATGGATAGGGAGTGGACACTGAAGCTAGGAAAACCTGTGTTCAAGTCTTACTGTTGACATTAACTGACTTGTGTCACTCTGGGAAGAGTTTCTCAACCTCTCAGAGTTCTAAACAACTCTGAAACTACAAGTTGCAGAGAAAGTGCTGTCCTTTATTAGTAGAGGGATTTCCACATCTGGGAGTTACCTATACTAATGAAATCACAAATTCAGTCCTTCTACTTTACCCTTTAATCCCACAGAATCTTATGAGATAGATATCATATTTATTAATTTCCTTATTTTATAGATGGCAAAACAGAAACTCTAAGAAATCAAATAATTAGTCCATGGTCACAAAACTATGAAGTGTTATAATCATTTGGGAATGGTGGGAAACTAATTATCTCATCATTTCCTACTGGAATTGCTCTCTTTTGAACTTATTTGAACTTCATCATGCCTTCTTCCTGGATACCTTCCCCTGACTACCTTTTTAGGCATGTGTATGGTTTTTCACTTACAGATTGTAAGCTCTTTGAGGAAAGGCACTATCTTTTTTAAAATACTTGTATCTCAAGCACTGTGCCTGGTATATAGTAGGTGCTTGATAAACATTTATTGACTGATTTACTGAGCCCAGGTCTTTCTAAGTTCAACATTCCATCTATTATTTCAAAGTGACTCTCAAAGTTATTTTTGTTTTTTATATTTCAAGACATCTTGAGAGATTTTGTTGTATTCTTGGAATATACTCTATAGGAGTGTTTTAAAAGAGAGTTTTAAAAGAGATAATATATTTGAAACAATTTGCATATTTTCTCCCTTAAGTATATATTACAGTCAACTCTATAATCTCTTGTCCTATTGTCATTCATGACTTACCAAACTCCACATTTGGCATTCCTCCACCATTTGCTTTTTAAAATCCTACTCTTATGCTGCTGAACACCCCTGGAGGAAGTCACACAATCATGCCAACATGGTCCACTATTAATTTATTTTGTCTGTCTTAAGGTGCTTACAACCGTATGACCGTCCCATATTATTCCCTAAATGACTACCCACAATGACTATATTAAACCTTTCTTTCATCCTCAAGACTATACAATTCCTGTCCTCTTTCACTCATCAGAAGTTCTCAACTCTTACTTTATATTACATATGAAGAAGCAACTTCCCCCAAGTTTCTTCATCTCTAAAATATCAAAGCCCCAAACCATTATTTCCCTTTCTTTCCTTTAATAAAGAAACTCCCTTTCCTTGTAAGACCACCCCAGTAGCTATGTTTGTGATTCCATCCCCTATCACTTTCTTTAGGAAATGTTCTATTTCATCACCTTCCCCTTCCAACTCCTTCTCTCTCCAATTTTCAATCTTTTTCTATCTTCTGGCCATTGCCTATGGTCATGTCTAATTTTTCTCATCCTTGACCGTACCATCCTTTCAAGCTAAAATAATTTATCTCTTTCTCTTTCACAGACAAACTCCTAGGGAAAAAACCATTTTGCTTTTATTTCCTAGACTCCTTATTCTTTCTATTGCTTTTCTTTTTTAACCCTTACCTTTCTTCTTGGAATCAGTACTGTGTATTGGCTTCAAGGCAGAAGAGTAGAAAGGGCTAGGCAATGGGGGTTAATTGACTTGCCCAGGGTCACACAGCTAGGAAGTGCCTCAGACCATATTTGAACCTAAGACCTCCCATCTCTAGGCCTGACTCTCAATCCACTGAGACACCTAGATGCCCCCTCTATATTATTTTTAAAAAACAAACAAGCTTGTAGTTTTGCTTCTTACCTGCACTGACTATGTCTGATGTGTACAGGTATCAGCAAAAACATAATTTGAACAAAGTGGCCAGAATCCCATGTTGTCCAGAAGGAATAAGTTTTAGGAAAAATAAAAAATGAAAAGAGGAAGAGAGGAAGAATATTTTGTTCATGATAGATGTCTGAGAGCACAATGTAAGAGTATAGAAGCTATGGAGGAGTAGGAGAGTAGAAAGAAAGACTGAATTTTGAATCACAGAGGAGGTAGGAGCTTGGAAAGTAAAAGAGGACATAGGACATACCAGTTGAACAAGGCCTTGCCATTTTTATATTAAGATGATAGCATTATATAATAATAATACTATTAGCCTATTCTTTCTCCAGTTACTTAGAAGCAAGATGTGGGGACATTTGTTGAGGTTGGCATAGATTTAACGATTGGGTTCCCAGGTACTTGACTCCAATCATATTCCCTGCAGTTCTTTTGCCTTGTCCAATGGAGCCAGAGGTATAGTTGTTTTTTCCTTCAGATGATTTAGTGAACCAAAACAAAGACAAGATTCTTCCAAATGAGGACATTGGCATGTTATGATGTGATGAGACCTCCAAACCCAGTTCCTGAGAGAGAACTCATTTTGATACTTCATCCTCTTGGGTCCAGTAATAATGAAAGGAAGACTGCATAGAGGAGAAGGGTCCTAGATAATATCATGATCTCCCACCTTCTTGGGCATCTATTGATTTCAGAAGGTTGAGAAGTTGTTGAATGTTGATATTAAGAGGATAGTAGGAAAGTGGCCATGAAGATGAAGGATTGTGATGGCTACTCCTTTTCGTTCATGGTTTAGGTTACTTAAGAAAAGGAAATCATTTCCTAGAAAGAGTGACCAAAGATATAGCATCTTCCAGGGGAAGATAGATTTCCATGAGTATAAACTATTTAAAAAGTATGAGATGAAAAGATATAGAAAGAAAAAAGAGTTGTTAAAAACCTGCTTTTCACTGGGCACAATGTAACCCAAAGATACCCAAAGATATCCTTGTTTTCCCTGGCCAGTAAATAAGTTAAATGTTTCCTTTGACAGGTCCCAAAATTCAAGCTAAGAATTGATATTACAATTACTAAGATTGCTATGTAATATCTGACATCTGGAATAGTATATTTCATTTTCTGGTGTTAATGTAATTTCCTCCAATGAACAGCATTTCATCTGAAACTATCTCAGTGATGTACTGCTTTGATATTTAAAACTCAGTACTATATGTCTTATATAACACTACAGTGTATTTAAATCTTGTTTCAATGTTCTTCCATGTCCCAATGTACATGATGAAATGTTTTGATTTTCAGTTGTTATAAGCATCTAAAATTTGACATTTAAAATATTCAAAACAACTACATTACTGTACATCATGTATAAATATGAACACATTAATAAAGCAGGAAAGCAGGGTGTGGGCCAATTTATAGGCTGGAAGACATCATTTTGCTGAGGACAAATAATGCGTTAAGTTCAGATGCCATCAAACTGACAATATGAACAGCTAAAAGAAAGAATTATTGCCAACAATTCCAATTTGCCTTATAATAATTGGGCAAAATAATATGATGCCACCAGAGATTGTACTTTAATATATTTCTCCAGAGAAATGTACATTCACTTTCTTCATCATATCTTTTAAAATATATGTTAACAGTAAGTAATAAAAAATGTAAATATTGTCTTCATCTGCCCTTTCCTCTTTCATATATCCATGAGTATATATGCTTCTACAAGGCAGATTACAAACCCACTTTACTAGGTCACATAATGACAGATTTGGGGCTAAAAGAGACTGTGGGACCCAATCCAATCCTCTGGTTTTATACCTGAGCAAACTGGAGTCAAAGGTGACATCCCCAATAATTGGTAGAGTCAAGATATTATAAGCAATAGACTTCAAATTGAGCACTTTTTTCCATTGTGGTCCACCACCATCAATTGTTATGGCTGATAAATTTTTCACTTTATGTCCAACCTTCTGGCAATGAAGCTTTCTGGAATTAATTTTTTTGGTCATCAAACAATACATATACTGCTGCCAAAAAAAATCAATGTTCAAAAAAGAGACATAGGATAAGATAGAGATTGAGAGGATCTCAATGATTATCTAGATCAGATCTTTGACTTTTATATAAGTAATATCTACATATTTAAAACTGAGAAATAAGGTCAAGTTGATTGCTAAGGACCACATATTTAATTAGATTAGGTTTCTGAAAATTTGAGATGTATTTGTGAATCTGAAAATAACTACATCTATAATTAATATAAAGTCATTCTTCATCCTCTTTACCTCTAGTTCTTGGCCAGATGACTCACAAAGCAGGAAGAATTTATTTTGAAGTTTGTTTTTAAAAGAGCAAATTCAGTTCTCTTGCCTTATCTAAAATACATTATTAATGAAAATCTAAAATACAAGTTAAAGGAAAAACATGGTTATCATGAAAGTGAAATAAAGAACACTGTGTATATGCTCAAATATATATGTATATTTATACATATTTGTAACAAAGAAAGATGAAAAACATTTTCTTTACTTATTATCAAATATCACTCAAGTAGAGATGGTGACTAATAGTGAGATAAGGATTGTGGTAGTGATTTTTGAGGACATTGCTAATAAAGAGAAAGTCTTTACATTTTTTTTAATTTTCAAAATGGATACTATCAACTATATTAGAGTTAAACATGAAGTCTCCATCTCCTAATCTCAATCTCCTTGATATTTTGTACTCTGCCATGATTGTTTGGTAAACGGCTATTTACATTACTAAAAGATATAAGCAACCTCTTGAAATTTTTCCCCCTCATTGTTCGACTGTAATAGCCTCATAATTTCACTTTTCTTGTGGTCAGGTGCAAATATTAAATTTCTCTTCGTAACATTTATTTATGTATTTGTTTGTTTATTTATTTTTTTGTTTGTTTATCTATTTATTTGTGTTTTTAAAACCCTTACCTTCCTTCTTGGAGTCAATATAGTATATTGGATACAAGGCAGAAGAGTGGTAAGGGTAGGCAATGGGGGTCAAGTGACTTGCTCAGGGTCACACAGCTGGGAAGTGTCTGAGGCCAGATTTGAACCTAGGACCTCCCCTCTCTAGGCTTGGCTCTCAATCCACTGAGCTACCCAGCTGCCTCCCTCTTCATAACATTTATAATCATTTCTTTTTTTTTTCTTTTTTTTTTTTAAACCCTTGTACTTCGGTGTATTGTCTCATAGGTGGAAGATTGGTAAGGGTGGGCAATGGGGGTCAAGTGACTTGCCCAGGGTCACACAGCTGGGAAGTGGCTGAGGCCTGGTTTGAACCTAGGACCTCCTGTCTCTAGGCCTGACTCTCACTCCACTGAGCTACCCAGCTGTCCCCCCTCTTCATAACATTTAAACCAAATCTCTAACCTTCTTTTTCTAAGGACATTTCATTACCTCCTACCTTGCTAACAATATTGAAGCACCCCCTTAATTAACTCGCTCATTTTCTTCTGCTCTACATCTTAAAACTATTCTGTATGATCACTCATCTTATTTTTACTCCTCCATCATAGATAAGGTGATCATCCTCTCTCTCTCTCTCTCTCTCTCTCTCTCTCTCTCTCTCTCTCTCTCTCTCTCTCTCTCTGTCTCTTCTTTTTCTCTTCTCTCACCTCTTGTATCTGTTTCTGCTTCTCACACATTTTAAATTCTCATTTTGCTGACATGTTATTAATTGCACATAGCAAATTCCCATAATTCTTTCACTTTGCATTCTCTGTTGTGATTTCACCTTATTTCTTATTTATGTTAAATTAGGTTTTCATCCTTTCCCCTTAACAGCTTAGCTAAAGATATATTGAGTTTGCTATTTTTAAAAATTTAGTTTTTTATCAGTTCTAAGTTGTTGTTTTTTTTTTTTTTTGCTATTTTGTTTATTGCTCTTCTAATTTTTGCTTTCATGATAATTTTGGGTTTGGGTATTTGCTTACTTCCTATTACAATTTGCATATTCAATTCCTTAATCCTGTCTTAACTCATTATTTTAACTTTGTGAGAAATAGTTTTTTGTCTGAGGATTATTTTGAGTGCATCCCAGGAACTTCACTACATTGCCTTATCATTATCATTGCATTTCCTTTAGTTATTAATATTTCAGTTATTTCTTATTTGACAATTGCAATGATTAAATCTCTTTAGTTTTTTCCCCTTGATTACCTATTATCCTAGAACAGTATCAATTACCCTTTACATTGCTTCATCGTTTGTAAAATTGTGTTTTCATTTCTTCTCCTTAAAATTAATTTCAGTTTTTCTGTGTCCTACAATATAGTCTATTCTTCTCAATATATCATGTGATGCTGAGAAATATGTATGTTATTTAATATTTCATAATTTAATCATTAATGTAATTCTCTAATGTAATCCTTAATTCTTCAGTTTAAAAAACATCTCTTTCAAATTTTAGTTCCAACAATTTTGCTTAGTTCTATATTTTTTCATCTTTCTGTTAGTTTTTGTTCTATTAGGAGATGAATTAGACAGATGAGGAGTACTTAAAATCTCCTACAGTTTTTTAAAGTATAAGCATCATCTTTCTTCTTTCATGACATGATAAGCATGTAAAATAGGTATTGCATAATTACTCATGTATTATCTGTATCATATTACTGTCTCAGGAAGGTAGAAAGAGAGGGAGAGAAGGAGAACATAGATCCCAAAATTGGGATTATTGCAATTGCTATTTTAAAAAAGCATATTTACATGTAATCTATAAACAAATAATAACAATTAAAAACAAAATCTCTTAAAGTTAAGGCTATTGTATTTGCTGAAACTTCACAACTACTAATATAGCCTGCCTTTTCCATGTGCTCTTAAAAATAGAGCAATATCATCTATAGTTAAAGTGGGAGAGTTAAGTGAAATAGGTGTCAAGTACACATAAATACATACAAGACACCATAATTATATATGCTATATCCTTAGAATAGAAGACATTAGCATCTAAAGAAGAGGAAGGAAGAAAGGCCTTATGAAGACATTTTCCAAGAAGCAGAGATGAGGTGGAAGTGGAAAGAATTTCATGCCCTGGTAATTACCATTGCAAAGATATGAAGATGGAAGATGAAAACATCATGTGTGAGGAATAGCAAGAGGTCAATATTACTGGACTATATAGTGTATGGAAGGTAGCAATGGATAAGCAAATTAAAAAAGTAGGAAGGGGTCAAATTGTAAAGAGTTTTAAATCTTTACAATTACAAGCAGAGGAGATCACATTGGATCCTAGAGGATATAGGGAACCAGTGAATTTTATTTAATATGGAATGGCATGAACTTAACCATTAGAGAAACCTCTTTGGTAGCTGAGTGGAGGATTGATTATCTGGAAGATATTTGAGGTGGGGAGATCAATTAGGAAGATATTGCAATCATCCAGAAGTGATAAGAGGATAAGAGAGTATGGTTTTTGAATGAGCATAGAGGTTACATAAACAAAGGATGAGGTGGAGATAAAAAACATACTTTGGCACCTAATGTGTGGTGAAAGTGAGGCATCATTGATAATACTGAGATTTTGAGCCTGGGTTTGAGCCTGAAATGATACCAGTAAGGCTGATACCCTTCTTGATAATAGGGAAATTGAGAAAAGAGAAAAGGTTTGGAAAATAGGTCGATTTTGTTGTTTTGACCATGTTGCATTTGAGATCCCAGTAGGGATCCAGTTTGAAATGTCCAATAGGCTGTTGTTGATCATTCATTCAATAAGTAGTTCTTACATGCCTATTATGTGCCTGGTGTTAATGCTGGCACGGGAGATATAAAGATAAAGAATATTACTTGTATTACTGATATGAGTATGGATACAGACATGGAGCTTGCTTTCCCTTTAGTTTATTCATTTATCAGGGCTTGGTCTATCGTATATTGTCTTCAGAGAAAACGGGTTTTCCATAATGCTAATTACTTCCTCAGAAACTATAAAAATATTCTGGCCTGTCATGAGATTTCTTTCCTGTGAATATGGAAACGTGTGTCTGAAATAAGACAATTTTGAAGCTCCCCAATTTAAAGTACTCACTTGGGTCTTTAGGGAATCCCATATCTTTTTTAAATATTGTATTTTTCACTGAGAGATTGATTTGAAACAGAGGGAAACCCTAGTCAGGCTCTTATCTTAATCTCCACTATATCTTCCCATGAATCTTGAATCTATATCTTTGGAAAAGTTGTGATATATCTTAGAGCATTTTCATGTTTGCCCTATACATCTCCATCAACTATCTGCCATTCTGGTGTAAGCCTTTCATAAAGTAATATTGTTAAAGGTCCCAGGCAGGTCCAGAGATTGAGCTTCTCAGAAGAAAGACATGAATTACACAATTTATGTTGATTATTGAAAGGCAAAAGGGTGAAATTTAAAGAGCTTTGGAAGCATAGGCAGAAATCCATTATAATCTGGCTCCCACATAACTTTCCAGTCTTTTTACACCTTATTTTCCTTTATATATTCTGTGATTCAGTGACACCAACCTCCATGTTGATCCTTACTTGTGACACTCCATCTCTCAACTCGGCATTTTCACTGGTTGTCCCTTATACTTGAAACCCTCTCCCTCCATTCTGCCTCCTTATTTCTTTGCCTTCTTTCATTTCTCAATTAAAGTTCCACTTGTGAAGTTTCAATTAGATGATAGTAACTGTAAATTACCTGCAAATAAAAGTGCTATTATTCCAGTGATACTACTTGCTCTACTTTTCCCATTACTTATATCGCAACAACTTCCATTCAGGAGATTGGATAAACTAGCTGCTGGAAATACTATGATAATGCAGCAATTTGCTGGTTTTGTGTTAAATAGAAATGCTTATATTTCTATTGGTTAGAGGCTTGAACACAAAGATGTAATTTTGATAGTAACAAAGATTAGAAAAAAAGTATAGGAAACAAAGCAGAAAGGAAAATGCAATGTCAGAAGGAGATTCTGATACTGTCATGCTAGTCAATCTTACTGACTTGTGACAGGGGAAGAGAAAAATAATCTATCAAAACATCATGCTAGGAGAAAACTTATTATGCTAATTGGCTTCATAGATGAAAATCAATGGCTCATTAGTTCTAGTCATATCATTGTACCCAGACAAGTCATGTTTGCTGGAATAATAAGTGACATTATAGTTAGTGTGACTTGCCACACAGAGAGAACTACTTTCATTCCTTATTACCTTGACCAAACACATTTATCTTTACTCTAGGGGATACTAAAAATCATCTTTTTTATAAATTATAAGAGAAATTCAGATGCTCAAGACAAATAAAGGAGATATGGAAGTGTAAGATTAAAAATGATAAAGACTGATATAATAAGAGAAATTAGTAGTTTAATTAAAGCCATGGCCATGTTGGTAAAAAATATATATATATATAAATGATCGAGCTTGACTATCTTTTAAATTTACCGCTGGAGCCCATCCTCTCTCCCGAAGGCCAGCCAGCTACTCAGGAAAACCAAGAGAGCCTTCTCTAGGCCCTCCTCTGAATTTAAGCTTCTCTACAAATATCCCCACACCCAAATAACCGGAAACCGGAAACCCATTGGAATCATGGAAAATGTAGTCTCAAAGTCCCTACGTGTCCATAGGAAATTTATAACATACTTTTAAACGGCATCACCCCAATTCCAAACATACAGAAGAGTGAAGCTCAAAGCCTGAATTTCAAACATGAGAACTTTAAGCTGCATTCTCACTGAAGTTCATCCCCTCAGTATGACTTAATTTAGGCTGCCATTTATTTAAAAATGTATAAGGGTAGGAAGGACTTCTGGTTAAGATGGCGGCAGAGTAAGGAGCAGCTGCTTGATCTCTCCTAACCGAAGCATACAGGACTCCTCGAGGGGACATAAAAACAAATCCAGATGAACGAAGGGACCCCAAAACAGGGCGCAGCATTGAAGGTACGTGGAATTGGGGCATTTCCATGCTACAAAGGGGTGAAACAGCTCTCACTAAAACGCGAGAGGAAGAAGCCCCTCTCCTACGCCCTACACCATGTACAACGCCAAGGGTAGCGCATAAGAGTTAAAGCAGGTTTGGGGCACCCATTAAGTCATTGGCAGCTCCAGGACTTGTTCCTGAGAGCAGCAAGACTTAGGACCCCAAGAGGCTAAAGAACGCGTATGGACTTTGAGCGCTGACACTGAGCGCAGGTGCAGGTGGAGGAATTGCCTAGGTGCGGACAAGGATCTTAAGTGCAGGCTTGGACCTCAAGCGGGAACCCTGTGCAGACGGGAGCGTGGCTGTGGAAGCAGCTCCCTGAGACTGCTGAAGGAGCCTCTGGCAGAGGGGCAGACCACGGACAATCAGGAGTCTCAACCCTGAGAACAATGAGACCTGAGACTCTGGAAGCCTAGAGAGCACAGACAGACCCTGAGTGTGAGGATAAAGCTGAGAAGGCGCTGGGCTAACAACAATGGCAAGCCAAAATTGGGAACCCCAGAAGAGAAAGATTATCAAGAAGAACTCTGGAACACTCCACAACTTTTACACAGAGAAAATCCAGACAACAGAGGAGAACAAACAAGTAATCATATCCAAACCCTCCCAAAATAATGAAAACTGGTCACAAGCTATTGAAGAGCTGAAATCTGAGATGATGAGGAAGCTGGAAGAAATCTGGCAAGAAAATAACAGTTTAAAAGGCAGAATTTTGCAATTGGAAAGTGAGGCTCAGAAATCAAATGAACTGATAAGCAAATTGAACACCAGAAATGACCAGATTGAAAAGGAAAACCAAAAGATCATAGCTGAAAACCAAAAGATTAGAGTTGAAAACCAGTTCCTAAAGGCTAGAATTGAGCAATTAGAAGCTAATGATCTCTCAAGATGGCAAGAACAAAAAACAAAGTCAAAAGACTGATAAAATAGAAGGAAACATGAAATATCTCAATGAGAAAGGGACAGACCCAGAAAACCCGTCTGGAAGAGACAATTTCAGAATCATTGGTCTTCCTGAAAAAGTAGAAATTAATAGAAACTTGGACTCCATAATAAAAGAAATTATTCAGCAAAATTGCCCTGAAGCCCTACAACAAGAGGGCAATATAGACATTGAAAGGATCCATAGATCACCCTCGACACTCTACTTAGAAAAGACAATGCCCAGAAATGCCAAATTTAAGAGCTTCGAAGTAAAAGAAAAAAATCTTACAAGAAGCCAGAAAGAGACAATTAAAATATCAAGGAGCACCAATCAGGATCACACAGGATCTGGCAGCCTCCACTCTAAAAGACCGCAAGGCATGGAATATGATTTTCAAAAAGGCAAGAGAGCTGAGCCTTCAACCATGGATTAACTACCCATCAAAACTGACTATACTTACAGGAGAAAGTATGGACATTCAACAAAATTGAAGATTTCCAAGTATTTGCACAGAAAAGACCAGGGCTAAATGGAAAGTTTGATATCCAACCACAAAAATCAAGAGAAACATGAAAAGGTAAATAAGAAACAGAGGGGAAAGAAAGAAAACTCATAATTTTTTAAATTTGACACTTTAAGGGCTTCAATAAGATCTAATTATCTGTATTCCTATGTGGAGAAATGCTATATATAATTCTCTGTAGTGAACTCTATTCACTATTATAGTATTCATTATCATAGCAATCAGAAGAATAATTCATAGGGAGAGGACATAATACTAAATGGTCTAAGATGACATGGGGGGGTGGGAAAGAAGGGGGTGAATAATAGGGGACACCAAGAGAAACTTGAGTGAATAAGAAAAATAGGATATTCTATTACACACAAAGAGGGCATGGGAAGGGGAGGGGACAAATACTATTATAAGAAGGAGAGGAAGAGAGCATTAAGAGGTAATATTTAAACCTTACTCTTAGTGTAATCAACCCATAGAGGGAAGAGTAGCTATATTATCCATTGGGATATAAAACTCTATATAACCCTACTGAGAAAGTCAAAAGGGATAAACCAAGGGGAACAGGGGAGTGGGGAGGTGAAAAAAGGGAGGTGAGAAGAAGGGGGAGGGAATTCATTAGGCCTTTAAAAATAAAAAGAGGAGAATATCAAGGGAGGGGGTAGAAAGGGAAGTTAATCAAGGGAGGGGATAAGGGATACCAGCTCAAAGCAAACCACTGGTTTAAAAGGAAATAGTGTAAGAAGAAGAGGTAGGACTAGGGGAGGATACAAAAATGTCAGTGAATGCACAACTGATAATTATAACTCTGAATGTGAATGGGATGAACTCTCTCATAAAATGGAAGCAAAAAGCAGAGTGGATTAGAAACCAAAATCCTACCATATGTTGTCTACAAGAAACACATATCAATAAGCACATGAGAAAGTGTTCTAAATCTCTAATAATTAGAGAAATGCAAATCAAAACAACTCTGAGGTATCACCTCACACCTAGCAGTTTGCTAAAATGAAAGAAGGGGAAAGTAATGAATGCTGGAGGGGATGTGGCAAAACTGGGACATTGATGCATTGCTGGTAGAGTTGTGAACTGATCCAACCATTGTGGATGGCAATTTGGAATTATGCTCAAAGGGCTATAAAAGAATGCCTGCGCTTTGATCCAGCCATACCATTGTTGGGTTTGTACCCCAAAGATATTATAGATAAACAGACTTGTATGAAAATATTTATAGCTGCGGTTTTTGTGGTGCCAAAGTACTGGAAAAGGAGGGTATGCCCTTCACTTGGGGAATAGCTGAACAAACTGTGGTATATGCTGGTGATGGAATACTATTGAGCTCAAAGGAATAATAAACTGGAGGAGTTCCAGGTGAACTGGAAAGACCTCCAGGAACTGATGCAGAGTGAAAGGAGCAGAGCCAGAAGAACACTGTACACAGAGACTGATATACTATGGTAAAATCGAATGTAATGGACTTCTGTACTAGCACCAATGCAATGACACAAGACAGCTCTGAGGGATTTATGGTAAAGAATGCTACCCACATTCAGAGGAAGGACTGCAGGAGAGGAAACATAAGAAAAACAACTGCTTGAACGCATGGGTTGAGGAGGACATGATTGGGGATGTGGACTCAAAACTCCCACACCAATGCAACTATCAACAATTTGGAAATAGGTCTTGATCAATGACACATATTAAAACCAGTGGAAATGTGCATCGGCCATGGGTGGGGGAATTGCAGGGGGTGAAGGGGAGTATGAATCATGTGACCATGTTAAAAATGAATATTAATAAATGTTTTAAAAAAAGAAATCGGGTGTCATTTAAGAAAAAAATTAAATTTAAAATGGATAAATGACTTAAATATGAAGAGTGAAATCATAAATAAATTAGGTGAACATAGAAAAGCATACCTGTCAGATATGTGGGAAGACAAAACAAGAGATAGAGAACATTGCAGAATGTAAAATGACTGCCTTCGTTTATGTCAAATTAAAAAGGTTTTGTGCAAACAAAACCAATGCAACCAAAACCTGGAGAACATTTTATAACAAAACTCTCTGACAAAGGTTTAATTTCTCAAACTTATAAGAAACTAAGTCAAAATTATAAAAAAATTCAGTCATTCCCCAATCAACTAATGGTCAAAGGACATGTATAGGCAGTTTTCACATGAAAAAATCAAAACTATCAGAAAGTACATGAAAAAGTGTTCTAAATACCTCCTGATCAGAGAAATGCAAATTAAAACAACTCTGAGGCACTACCTTACACCTAGCTGATTGTCCAATATGGCAGCAAAGGAAAGTGATAAATTTTGGAGGGATTGTGGCAAAATTGAGACACTAATGCATTGCTGGTGAAGAATTATTCCAACCATTCCAGAGAGTAATTTGGAACTATGCCAAAAAGGGCTTTAAGAGAATGCCTATCCTTTTACCCAGCCATAATACTGCTAGATTTGTACCTCAAAGATTATAATAAGGAAAAATATGTGTACAAAAATATTTATAGCTGTGCTCTTTGTGGTGGCAAAAAATTGGAAAATAAAGGATGTCCATTGATTGAGAAATGACTTGACAAATTGTGACTTCTGATGGTGATGAAATATTATTGTCCTGAAAGGAATAATAAACTGGAGGAATTCCATGTGAACTGGAATGACCTCCAGGAATTTATGCAGAGAGAGAGGAGCAGAACCAGGAGAACATTTTACACAGAGACTGATACATTATGGCATAACTGAATGTAATGGTCTTCTCTAATAGCAGCAATGCAATGATCCAGGACAATTCTGAGGGACTTATGAGGAAGAATGTTATTCACATCTAGAGAAAGAACTGTGGGAACAGAAATGCAGAAAAAAGAACATATGATCAATCTCATACTTCAATAGGGATATGATTAGAGTTTTGGTGTTAAAAGATCACTCTACTACAAATATGAATAACTTGAAAATAGGTTTTGAACAATGATACATATATAACCTGGTAGAATTGCTTGTCAGCTTCAGAAGATGTGGGAGGAAAGAGGGAGGGAAATCACGAATCATGCAACCATGGGAAAATATCCTAAATAAAAAAAGGAAAGAAAGAAATAAAAAAGGAAAAAAAAATTAAGGATAGGGGAGATAATATGGGCAAATCTTTGTTTTAGAAATATCTGCTTTATAGCTGTATGAAGGCAAAGAATAGAGAAAAAACTGTAAGTTAGGGTGACCAGTATGAAGTAATGCAAAAAATCGTAATACTGGTCAAGGTATTACAATGCATTGGACCATGGTAGAAACTGTGTGTATGTAGGAAAGAAGAAGAATATGACATTTTTTTATGGGGCTAGAATTGATAAGACTGCAATTCTGGGAATAAGAGAAGAGGGTAGAATAGAGAATGCCTCTAATATTAAAAACAAATGATTTAAGAATAGAGGTACCATCAAAGACATGAAGAAATTAGAGCGTATGATAAGTTAGAGAAAAAATGAATTTCGTTTTATAAATACAGTGTTTGAGAGTATGGAAGGAACAACATCTGCTATGTAGGTTCCCTGAATTTTCCTTAAAAACTGCTGAAATCATTCTTGAGCCTTAGGTGGCTGAGGGAAATAAAGTCTCATAACTGATTAGCACAATGTCTGACACATCAAAGGTACTTAATATACTCTTATTAAACTGAAATTAAATTTAATTGGATTGAATTTAGTGGTTTGAACAAAGCAGTGGAATTAGAAAACACAACAAGAATTTGAGTACTGAGACAGGTGAGGCAATGAAAGGCAACAAATATGCTAGAAGTTGCTGGCAAACAAAATAACAAGAAATGACTTTTATATAGTCCTTCATATTTTTAAAAAGGTGTTTTACATATGTGATCTAACTTAATCCTCACCACAGCCCTCTAAGGTAGGAACTATTTTTATTACCAATTTATAAATCTAAAGAATTATAAAATAAAATAAGGCTATGAGAAGTTGTGACATGCCCAAAGGCATACAACAAATAAACTCTTGCACTCTTATGTTTCCTCCCCTTGTAGGGTAACAACTTAAGGGAATGGTAGGATTTGATGAAAGCACATCTACACAAGAAAAGTGTACGCAAAAGGATATTTATTTGGCCCCTGTGTCTCCTTCTAATATTTCTTACCTTTCACTTGACAAAACAGCACATCATGAAGCTTATGAGTGACTTTCTTTTACAATCCAAATAGTTACTCCTTGAGAAGACACACACACACACACACACACACACACACACACACACACACACAATCTCTCTGTGTATAAAATCTCCATTCCCTAATTTAGCTTAGTATCCATCTCCAAAAAGAGATCTCAGAAATTAAACAGGTAACCCCAAGGCTATGATTATCTTGAAAAATTTCAGCCATTGGTACAATTCAGTGGTTTCTATTTTCTCTGGAATACTTGACCAGTTTCTTTGAATTCTGACCTTTCCATTCTGTCCTTGTAAGAATGGGTACCATTTTTTATTCACTGCATGTCAGTGACACATTAATATCATGTGCAAATGTATTTTCAGATAAGAATGGTAGCATAATCGACCTGGTTGTGTATTTCATTGAATTTGTTTCTAAAGTCTCTTCCTATTCACTGCACAAATAGGCATTTTGTATTATGCCACTTGCTTGAATAACTGGAGGATATCAGTATAAAATATATGGTGGATTTTTTGCATTGCACAGTGTGTTATCCCATCAACCTTTAGAATTAGGTCTTCTTGACAAAAAACACTAGTATAGTGGGAAGTTTGCATTAGTAAGAAGTAACTGAGAACAGTGATATCCTTTTTAAAAAAGAAAAATTATGATTTCAAACAGCATTTGTTTTAATTTATCTACAGAAAACATTTAGTACATTTGATTAATTTGTCCTTTGATGTTATTTATGTAAGGCTTGAATTCAAGGATAGAAATATTTACACAAGTGAGATATTTCTACAGTTTCCAGATCCAGTATCTCTCATAGAATCTATAACTGAAACAGACATTAGAGATCACATACAGCAGACCAACTCTCATTTTCATGGTCCATAAAGGAGAAGTAACATGTTCAAGGTAACGTAGGTTGCAAACAGCAAAGTTAATTCCACTCCACTTCTGATTCCACAACTATTGTTGTTTTACCAAGCATGTTGGAAATTTTTCAGGTTAAAGATAGTGGCAAGAATAGCTGCAAGGGGGCAGCTGGGTAGCTCAGTGGAGTGAGAGTCAGGCCTAGAGATAGGAGGTCTTAGGTTCAAACCCGGCCTCAGCCGCTTCCCAGCTGTGTGACCCTGGGCAAGTCACTTGACCCCCATTGCCCACCCTTACCACTCTTCCACCTATGAGACAATACACCGAAGTACAAGGGTTTAAAAAAAAAAAGAATAGCTGCATACCTGGAAAAAATCTTTAAATGAATGAATCAGCAACCCTCCTCCAATAAACCATTTTTGTTCTCTAAACATAATATGTGCTTAATGAATTTTTGTTCTGTTGAAATCAACTATTGAAATCATCTAACCTTCCCAAACTACACCATCCATAGGGTATGATGACATTTGTGCACCTTCGTAGTTATAGAAAAGAGTATTTCTCCATAATCTGGGTGTTTTAACTCAGCAAGAAATTATTATAATTTATCTAGTAAAGAGGTTTCCCATTTATTAAAATCATATTTTTTAGGAATTAAGAACAAAATGCAATATTTTCTCCTGTGAATGAAGATTGTGACTTTTCACATAATGCTGATTCACAAAGTTTTTATTTTTGTTTATTCTGTGAAAATATAGATTTTTGGTCCCAGTTTGGTTCTTATGGCAAAATAGAGATAGTTCATATTACTGATCATTATTTGCTGCACTTTGCTAGTCTGGATCTCAAAGAGCGAGTTATTTCAGTATTTCCAACATGATAGGAACTTACAAGACTCTAAAGTCAACCTCATTTATGGAATGAACCATTCTTGTGAAGTAAATAATATGGGAATCATTGCCCCCATTTTATAGATAATTGAACTGAGACTTAGAGAAGCTATGAGTCTTTCCCATGATCACCTCTTTAGGATTAGACCTGTAACCCAAACCTGAAACTTCTGATGCCTTATGCTACTTCTACCGCACATAATGAAACTTACATTCGTATTCCAGGATCTTTTAAAAGAATGAATCAATTATTTTATTCATTTTTAATGCTTTAGTGATAACATGCTTTTAAATCATCTTTCTCGTTGATAAGTTTTTTACAAAATAAAAATTTTACAAAAAAGAAAAATAAATAGGATTATTTTATATGGAGAATATCAAATTGCAGATTATTCCCTCAAGAAGTCAACTTCTCTCAATTTAATAATACATTTCAGATACATACACTTAAAATTATAATTATGCTATAATTATATATATATATATTTATACAGCAGTGTAATTAAGTTTAATAGTCCACAAATAGATGCAACTAGTTCAAAGTAATAAGTCCGCACACTGGCTTGCCTGATATATTTATTTATACAGAAATTGTTAAATTGTGATATTATCCTTCCTCTCCAACCCCTAGAATGTGAACCCCTGAAAAAAGGAACTGTTTTTACCTTTCTCTGTATCTCCACTTTTTGGCACAGTGTCAGATTCATTCTTGTTCAATCTCTTTTCATTTATGTCTGACTCTTTATGACTTCATTTGGGATTTTCTTGGCAACTGTACTGGAGTGGTTTATTATTTCCTTCTCCAGCTCATTTTACAGATGAGGAAACGGAGAAAAGCAGAGTTTAGTTACTTTTCCAGGATCAAACAGCTCGTAAGGAGGAGTCTTCTTATCCAGATCTGGCACTCCATCCACTGTACCACCTAACCACCTACCTAATATATAGTAAGCATTTAATAAATGCTTATTTACTAAAAGCAAAGTTCTTTACTAAAATGTCATAATGACAATTTTAGCTATAAAATATTTCCTGCAGTCACCCTCATAAAACTAGAGTTACTTTCTCATGAATATATCATTTCTATGTAATTAATGGACACAAACTTGCCTCTGGTCATGAGGAATTCAGTAGGGATTACATTTGGTCAAGTGAGTATTGCTATGTCCTGCTGTGATATCCTTTCTTAGTGTCCCTGCATTGTTTCCCAAAGTGAAGATCATCTCTGTTGCGTGGACCTACTCTTCTCCACATGTCAATTCATAACTGCTGGATCTAATTCTCCTTTGAATCCAAGGTTAACTATCTTCTTTGCTTCCAAGACTTATGGTTCTTAAAGCTACTTATTGGATTCTTTATGTCTTTTTCTCTCTGTTCCCTCCTCGACAATCTGTTTTTTTTTAAACCCTTACATTCTGTCTTAGAATCAATACTATCTATTGACTCTACGGCAGAAGAGCAATAAGGGCTAGGCAATTGGGGATAAGTGACTTGCTCAGGGTCACATAACAAGGAAGTGTCTGAGGTTCATAGTTGAGCCCAGAACCTCTCATCTATACATATCTAGGTCTGCCTCTCAGTCCACTGAGTCATCTAGCTGTTCCCTGAAAATATTTCTGCTGCAAGATGCCATTGATAAACATATCTTTGCTAAAATATAAACATATGCACAAACATATCTTTGTGCTTGGTTTAACAGATCATTATCTCTCTTTAACACAACCTTTGACTTGCTTATTGTTGACATCAGCAAGGTTGTAAGAGTGCTGCTCCCTATGTACATGTTCAAAGGTAAACTATCTTCCCTATGACGATTCAAAATTATCTTGATCTGTGGCATTTTTTTGTGTTAGGATTCATCCTATAATAACTAATTCTTCTCATTCCCCCATCCAAAATCTGGGGTTTTGTTTCTACTTCTTAAGAGTCATTTAGAGAAATTGCCTTTTTTGGTTTTAAAACATTTACTTCTTTTTGTCTAATAACATTTAGGGAAGTTGTTAGTTTTTGAATTACTGGGTTTTTAAGGGAATTTTTTGTTTGTTTGTTTCAGTACCTCTATGCCTTAGGAACATTTTAAGGTCCTAAAAATTAATTTTTATTGATCCTTATTTAAAAAGTCAATAGTAAACCTACAGACAAATATTCTAGCTCAGACTGAATAAATATGATATTTTTCTAAATTAAAAATTTTGGATGGAAGTTCCAACTTCATTTTGCAGTGATATATCTTTTCTTTACATTAGAAAGTAGCTCTTGAACATTTGTTCTCTAGAAGAAGATGACTTATCCTAAAAATCAAATTCTTTTGAAAACAAAATATCCTAAATTAACTCAGATCTACAAGCAAAAATCATTTTTTACATCTTGACTTCTTGCTAAACAAGGAAGGGTAATTATTAGCAGTCTCTTTCTAATTTTGTACTGTAAAGTCCATATAATTTTCCACTTAATTATCATATATACATATCACACACACACATATCCTGTTACTCTAAGTAGGAGGTCATCTAAAAAAATCACAGAGATGCATTAGTTTAACCCACTATCCAATTATTATTTTAAACAAATTTTTATGTATGTATTTCTTTCTTACCTCATCATAGTTAAACCAAATATTCCCCCTACAAACCTGGAGTATCATTTTATATGACAAAGAGTACTTTTTTTTAGAGAGAAAAAATAAAATAGATCTACAAGCTGAAAAAGTTTGAAAGACACATGCAAAGTGTAGCACATGTGACAAGAATTATCTTTACTAGGTCTTCAGTAGTTGTGGTTCTGGCGCCTACAGGACTAATTGCCAGATTTTATTTACAAGGTGTTCCTTCCTAGGTTAATAGTTGTAGGCATAGGTTTGGAAGCACTGCTATTCCCAAGGCTCTTTGTTTATGATTTGCATCAATGGCCAATAAATCCTCAAGAAGTTGTTAAGTTTTAAATTTCTTTGGACATAGTCAATTCTGTGCTTTTGTTTTCTTTAGGTATGGCATATGTACTTGAGGATCTGTCAACTGCACCTTGTTAGTGATAATGATAATAGTTCCAGAATATCTTTCTCCAATTAATCCAGGACTTTTGTGTATTTTTCCCAAGTTCTTTCTCTTTCATTGAGATCATTAAACTTCACCAAAACTTCCATTTAGTCTATGTCTCTAACCACCTTCTTGCTAAGCCTTCAAAAAACTCCATGTGTTTCTGAGCTGCACGTGGATAGATACCTACTTTCTTCTAGTCTTCCAAAGCCATAAGTATTATTTAGTAACACTTGCACATGTCCAATACTGAAAACCATTCACTTCCCAGCAAATACTATCCTCTTTAGTTCTCAAAATTCATGCATCTATAAATATTCCCATTTTCTATTCTTTACTTCCATTATTTTGGGAAACACGTCTAGACTTTGGGATTCTGTAATAAAACCATTGATCAATGAATTTTTTTCTGCATTTGTTTTTCCAGGAAATTTTTGAGATCCTCCATCAAATCAATATTCTTTAACTACTCATAAATTCTGGGAGACAATGAGGTCTAAATTCTGTATATTATTTTTTGGATGCCTTCCACATTTTACCCTTGCAATAAGAATATTTCTGTCCAATAATTGTATCTTGTTAAATGAATTCTCTTATGCTCTACGCACTAGAAACAACGTCAAATTTCTCTGAATGTGCTCCAGGAAATCAGTGCTCTTCTGCTGTTCACTACCATCACTTTCTTCTCTCATTGCAAGTTTCTCAATGGAAGGCCTGGATTACAAATGTATTCAGATATTGAATCCTACCTCACTGCCTACATTATTCACTTAGTAACATAATACTGATGACCATAGACACACTGTTTACCTCTGCCTTGAGAATGATAGAGTAGCTAGGTAGCATATTACATAGAATGAGGGCTTGGAAGTGGGAAGATTTGAGTTTAAATCTTATCTCAAGAATTTACTCTTTCTGTGACCCTGGACAAAAATTTCTGTTTCACCTGTTACTCATATATAATATGGGGATAATCCCATCCACTTCCCAGGGTTATTGTGAGCATCAAATGAAAAGAAATATGTAAAGTACTCTCATAAACCTTAAAGTTATACATAAGCACCAGTTATTCTTTATTATTAAAAAAGCCTTCTTTAGCAAATCTTATACATTTTTTAAACATTTATTAATACTAATTTTTAACATGGTTACATGATTCATGGTCCTACTTTCTCCTTCACCCCCCCGCTCTCCCCCCACCCATGGCCGATGCACATTTCCACTGGTTTTAACATGTGTCATTGATCAAGATCTATTTCCAAATTGTTAATAGTTGCATTGGTGTGGTAGTTTCAGGTCTACATCCCCAATCATGTCCACCTCAACCCATGCGTTCAAGCAGTTGTTTTTCTTATGAGTTTCCTCTCCTGCAGTTCTTCCTCTGAATGTGGATAGTGTTCTTTACCATAAATCTCTCAGAACTGTCCTGTGTCATTGCTTCCTGCTGGTACAGAAGTCCATTACATTCGAATTTTACCATAGTATATCAGTCTCTGTGCACAGTGTTCTTCTGGCTCTGCTCCTTTCACTCTGCATCAATTCCTGGAGGTCTTTCCAGTTCACATGGAATTCCTCCAGTTTATTATTCCTTTGAGCACAATAGTATTCCATCACCCGCATATACCACAATTTGTTCAGCCATTCCCCAATTGAAGGACATACCCTCCTTTTCCAGTTTTTTGCCACCACAAAAAGCACAGCTATAAATATTTTCGTACAAGTCTGTTTATTTATGATCTCTTTGGGGTACAAACCCAACAATGGTATGGCTGGATCAAAGGGCAGGCATTCTTTTATAGCCCTTTGAGCATAGCTCCAAATTGCCAGCCAGAATGGTTGGATCAGTTCACAACTCCACCAGCAATGCATTAAAGTCCCAATTTTGCCACATCCCCTCCAGCATTCATTACTTTCCCCTTCTTTCATTTTAGCCAATCTGCTAAGTGTGAGGTGATACCTCAGAGTTGTTTTGATTTACATTTCTCTAATTATTAGAGATTTAGAACACTTTCTCATGTGCTTATTGATAGTTTTGATTTCTTTACCTGAAAATTGTCTATTCATGTCTCTTGCCCATTTATCAATTGGGGAATGGCTTGATTTTTTTTTATAGAATTGATTTAACTCCTTATATATTTTAGTAATTAGACCCCTGTCCGAATTTTTTGTTATAAAGATTTTTTCCCAATTTGTTATTTCCCTTCTGATTTTGACTACATTGTTTTTGTTTGTACAAAAGCTTTTTAGCTTAATATAATCAAACCATTTAATTTACATTTTGTAATGTTCTCTAACTCTTGCTTGGTTTTAAAATCTTTCCTTTCCCAGAGATCTGACAGTTACACTATTCTGTGTTGACTTAACTTATTTATAGTTTCCCTATTTATATTCAAGTCATTCATCCATTCTGAATTTATCTTGGTGTAGGGTATAAGATGTTGATAAATTTCCCCCTGAGTACTGCCTTGGCTGCATAGTACTGCCTTGGCTGCATCCCACAGAGTTTGGTAGGATGTCTAATCATTGTCATTCTCTTCAATGAAATTGTTGATTGTTTCTATGATTTCTTCTTTGACAAATTGGTTTTGGAGAATCATATTGTTTAATTTCCAATTGGTTTTTAATTTGCCTGTCCAGGTGACCTTACTAATTATTATTTTTATTGCATTATGATCTGAGAAGGTTACATTTATTATTTCTGCTCTTTTGCATTTGTTTGCAATGATTCTATGCCCTATTACATGGTCAATCTTTGTGAATGTACCATGTGCAGCTGAAAAGCAGGTGTATTCCTTTTTGTCCCTATTTATTTTTCTCCACATATCAATTAAATCTAATTTTTCTAGAACTTCATTCACCTCTCTTACCTCTTTCTTATTTATTTTTTGGTTTGATTTATCTAGATCTGACAGAGGAATATTTTGATTTCCCACTATTATGGTTTTACTATCTATTTCCTTCTTGAGCTCTACCAGTTTCTCCTTTATGAATTTCGATGCTATACCGCTTATTGCATATATATTGAGCAGTGTTATTTCCTCATTGTTTATATTGCCTTTCATCAGGATGAAATGACCTTCCCTGTCTTTTTTAATCATATCTATTTTTACTTTGGCTTTATCAGAAATCATAATAGCCACTCCTGCCTTCTTTTTTCTCATTTGATGCCCAAAAGATTTTGCTCAAGCCCTTAACCTTAAACTTGTGTATGTCCACCCGCCTCATATGTGTTTCTTGTAGACAACATATGATAGGATTTTGGTTTCTAATCCACTCTGCTTTTTGCTTCCATTTTATGAGAGAGTTCATCCCATTCACATTCAGAGTTATAATTATCAGTTGTGCATTCACTGACATTTTTGTATCCTCCCCTAGTCCTACCTTTTCTTCTTACACTATTTCCTTTTAAACCAGTGGTTTGCTTTGAGCTGGTATCCCTTATCCCCTCCCTTGATTAACTTCCCTTTCTACCCCCTCCCTTGTTATTCTCCTCTTTTTATTTTTAAAGGCCTAATGAATTCCCTCCCCCTTCTTCTCACCTCCCTTTTTTTCACCTCCCCACTCCCTTGCTCCCCTTGGTTTATCCCTTCTAACTTTCTCAGTAGGGTCAGATAGAGTTTTTTATCCGAATAGATAATATAGCTACTCCTGCCTCTCTGTGTTGATTACACTGAGAGTAAGGTTTAAATATTACCTATTAATGCCCTCTTCCTCTCCTTCTTATAATAGTATTTGTCCCCTCCTCTTCCCATGCCCTCTTTGTGTGTAATAGAATATCCTATTTTTCTTATTCACTCAAGTTTCTCTTGGTGTCCCCTACTATTCACCCCCCTCTTTCCCACCCCCTATGTCATCTTAGACCATTTGGTATTATGTCCTCTCCCTATGAATTATTCTTCTGATTGCTATGATAGTGAATACTATAATAGTGAATAGAGTTCACTACAGAGAATTATACATAGCATTTCTCCACATAGGAATACAGATAATTATATCTTATTGAAGCCCTTAAAGAGTCAAATTTAAAAAATTATTTGTTTTCTTTCTTTCCCCTTTGTTTCTTATTTACCTTTTCATGTTTCTCTTGATTTTTGTGGTTGGATATCAAACTTTCCATTTAGCCCTGGTCTTTTCTGTGCAAATACTTGGAAATCTTCAATTTTGTTGAATGTCCATACTTTCCCCTGGAAGTATATAGTCAGTTTTGATGGGTAGTTGATCCGTGGTTGAAAGCCCAGCTCTCTTGCCTTTTTGAAAATCATATTCCATGCCTTGCGGTCTTTTAGTGTGGAGGCTGCCAGATCCTGTGTGATCCTGATTGGTGCTCCTTGATATTTGCTCTCTTTCTGGCTTCTTGTAAGATTTTTTCTTTTACTTGGAAGCTCTTGAATTTGGCTATTTTATTCCTGGGTGTTGTCCTTTCTGGGTCTAGTGTAGAGGGTGATCTATGGATCCTTTCAATGTCTATATTGCCCTCTTGTTGTAGAACTTCAGGGCAATTTTGCTGAATAATTTCTTTTATTATGGAGTCCAAGTTTCTATTAATTTCTGCCTTTTCTGGAAGACCAATGATTCTCAAATTGTCTCTTCTAGCCCTGTTTTCTTGATCTGTCCCTTTCTCATTGAGATATTTCATGTTTCCTTCTATTTCATTAGTCTTTTGACTTCGTTTTATTTGTTCTTGCTGTCTTGAGAGATCATTAGCTTCTAATTGCTCAATTCTAGCCTTTAGGGACTGGTTTTCAGTTATAATCTTTTGGTTCTCCTTTTCAATCTGGTCATTTCTGGTCTTCAGTTGATGTACCTCATTTTCCAATTGTGAAATTCTGCCTTTTAAATTGTTATTTCCTTGCCAGATCTCTTCTATCTTTTTCATCATCTCAGATTTGAACTCTTCAATAGCTTGTGACCAGTTTTCATTGTTTTGGGAAGGTTTGGATATGATTTCTTGTTTGTTCCCCCTCTGTTGTCTGGATTTTCTCTGTGTAAAAGTTGTCGAGTGTTCCAGAGTTCTTCTTGATAATCTTTCTCTTCTGGGGTTCCCAATTTTGGCTTGCCATTGTTGTTAATCCAGCGCCTTTTGCCCTTTATCCTCACACTCAGGGTCTGTCTAGGCTTCCAATGTCTCAGGTCCCGTTGTTCTTGGGGTCGAGCCTCCTGATTGTCCCTGGTCTGCCCCTCTGCCCGAGGCTCCTTCACCAGTCTCAGGGAGCTGCTTCCACTGCCATGCTCCCACTGCGTGCTCCTGTCTGCACAGGGTCCCCACTCACGGACCAAGCCTGAGCTCAAAATCCTTGTCCATGCCTACGGCACTGACTTCACCCACACAGAAGCTCAGGAAAGTCTGTGCTCATTCTTTAGCCTCTTGGGGTCCTAAGTCTTGCTGCTCTTAGGAACAAGCCCTGGAGCTGCCAATGACTTAATGGGAGTCCCAAACCTTCCTTCTTTCACTCTTGTGTGCTGGCCTCTGAGTTGTACGTGGTGTGGGGGGTGGGGGAGGGGCTTCTTCCTCTCGTGTTTTAGTTAGAGCTGTTTCACCACTTTATAGTGTGGAAATGCACCAATGCTGCGCCCTGTTTTGGGGTCCCTTCGTTCATCTGGATTCGTTTTTATGCGTTTTAATGTCCCCTTGAGAAGTCCTGTATGCTTCGGTTAGGAGAGATCAAGCAGTGCTGCTCCTTACTCTGCCGCCATCTTAACCGGAAGTCCCAATTTCTTTTTGAGTTAAATACAAGATCATAGCTGGATAACTAAAGGCTTCCCAAACAAGGTTCCCACCTATATTTTACATTTGATTTCATATTATTTCTATTCATTCTCTCCATTGCAGTGTTGTTATTGAGTTAAGTCTGACTCTTTGTGTCCCCATTTGGGATTTTCTTGGCAAAGATACTGGAGTGGTTTGCCATTTCATTCTTCAACTCATTTTACAGATAACAAACTGAGGCAAACAGGGTTAAATGACTTACTTAAGGCCACAGAATTAGTAAATGTCTCAGGCTAGATATGAATTCACAAGTCTGAGTTTTTCTGATTCTCAGCCCAGTGGTCTATCCACTGAACTATGCATATGCTCCTCTACTGCATTAGAGCAGACAATTTAACCATTCCACGTACTTGATATTTTACCTTCTTTGTCAGTGTTTTTGTTCCCAGGCCTAGATGCTTTGCCTTTTCACATCCATCTCATGGACGACCAAAATGCCTTAAAAAGCAGTTCAGATAGCCTCTTGTTATGTAGAGATGCATGCATGGAATCCCTGCAAAGATACAGGGACAGCCTCACCCAGAATTCCAGGGGACCCCCCTGGAGAACTTTGGGTGAGGGGGCAGTTGAGAAGAGCTGGCAGTTGCTTTGTGGGGGTTGAGGTGAGCAGACAGACTGCTTACTGTTCTTGACTTGGGGGTTCATCTGAGTGGCCATTTTGGCATAAGCCAGTGTGGTTTCTACTCAGGGGTTAGCCTGTTTGTTAGAATTAATCCTTATCAATATTAATATAATAATTATTTAGTGATTTAGTGAATTAGATGTGTAAATTATATAACAAGAGAGCCAGTTCAGTTAGGTGCCTTCACCCCCTCCTGTGGGATGGGGGGAAGGGCAGCTTCAACATAATAGATCAGGGTCACCTTTCTTTATCCAAATACCTTCATTAACTCCTCTAGTTTTCCTTTTTACTTCTTAATATAAGCTTTACCTTCAAAATTTGTGCCTGGAAATTATTTGGGGAATACTCACAACTCAAGTCTGGTCATCTAATTTGAATCCTGTCAGCTGCCAGTTTTAAGAAGATCATTTATCTCAGTCCTCAACAGTTAGATAGCTAGCTTCTACTTATTCCTCTATCAGACCTGTGAGGAATATAAATTAAAGAAAGGGAACATCATTGGGGTTCAGCCATAACAGAAACTTACCAGAAGAATCTTAGTCAGTCTCCATTTTCCAACTGAAGCATCAACTGCTTAGGGGGGAGGGGTTTGAGATCCAGGAGTGTCTAACCCCCTCCTTTCTCACTGAAGCCTGTCAATCAGTGTCTGTGACTTGAAGGTTTACTGGCCCTGACACATTTATCTGCTTCTCCAAATTATCTGTTATTATCATCATAACACTCTTCTCTAATAACTCTGTCTTTGAAACTACTTTGCATATACATTGAATTTACTTCCTTTGTATATTCACATACTTGATCCTGAAAGAAAGGACTTGTTCCATTTTTGGCTTTACAGTGCTTTGCATATATCCGTAATACTTGTAGAACTGCATTAAATATTATTATGTCATTCTGACTAGCCCAAAAGCCTATTGGCATATTTTAAAAGATAAGTGGTCATTATGAAGGAATTAATTTATTTTGATAGTACAGGGGATAATATATTGCTTTAATAAAATGGACCATCTTCTACTAACCAAATAAAGTATTAGTGATGTATAAGCTTTGAAAGTGTTTCCCCCACCAGGAATGGTGGTTCATGTACATAAGCCCTGGTGAGGGAGTCAGATTGTAAAATCTTTTGAGACTGGGTATTCTGAGCATCAGGGTGGCTAAATTGATTTAATTTCTGTATTATTTGTGATTAATATGATAAGATCCCAGGGTCTGGGAGAGGAGATAATAAGAAGTGGTTCTAGATTGCCTAAGGAAGAGCAATTTGATCCAGGAGGGTGCAGGTTAATGCTACTCCTTTGAACAAAGTGGGAGAAGAGAGGGAAAGAGAATGGAGGAGAAGGGGAGGAGAAAAAAAGAAAGGCAGTGCCCAAACTGCTTAGTGAGTTAAGGTTACAACTGGTAAAATATAGTTGAATCATTTGTTCAAAGAATAATGAGTTTTTGCATGTTGTTTTTCAAACTATAGAATTACTTCCCAAGTAAAGTTTCTAAGCCTATGGAGTCCTTAAACCATAATAGCAATAATGACTTTTAACTGTTTAAATAACTGAGATTTAAAATTGAGCTTCCATGTATTCAACATAAAATACTGAATATAATTTATCAAGTGGGAATCAACTAGGATTTTTTTGCTAATGCAAAGAGAGTTCAATCATTCATTGCTATGAAAATACTTAAATTTTAAGATTTTCTATCTCCTATATTTTTGTATTAATGTTTTTGTGGATTTCAGGGATGATATTTGTGGAAGAGATTCCATTAAATTACTTTACAAGCTCCATATTTAATCCTTTTTATTATAAAAACAACTTTCGTATTCTCAGAGTTACCTTAAAGTCAATTGTTTATATTACAACATAATAAAATTTACAAAATTTATAGATCATTGGGAAATCATATTTAGGATGATATTATAGAAGTATTGATTAATTATCAGAGTACGGACAGGGATTGGACCCAGGATTCCATCAGAAGAGGGAAATCCTGGATAAGGAGACTATTTGTAACACTGTAAATTGGCATTTTATTTCTCTGGAATTTTTGGTCTTTGAGAATTGTCTAGAGCACCTAGTCACATAGCAAATATGAGAGATAGGAGCCTTGTTGACTTTAAGACCAGCTCTTTTAGACATTACTTCTTATGGATGATTGTATAATAAAAATCTAAGACAATCACAACTAAGATGAGAATCTTTATAACCACCAATGGATTACCTAATTATTATCCCTCCAAAATGACAAGTCACCTTTGTGTGAATTTAAAAGTATGTCTGGTTAAGTCCAGAGTGTTATTAGCTATTTAAAAATCATATCTAAAAAGACTTGAAACAGAAAATCTTAAATTTGAAAGTGATATTAGTGGTCATATGATTCAACCTCTCAGCCAAATTAAAAATTAATCTACAGATAATCATGAGTATCTTATCAAGTACAAGGTACATTGATTGTGTATTGAGAATTAAAAAGTATTATAACATATGACTTGCCTGCCTTTAAGGCATTTACAATTTAATTAGACATTCAAGATGCACAAAAGGAAAATATCAGTTTAAAAAGTGACATATATTTAGTGTCAAACAAGTTACCAATAAGGTAATTGAAATAGGAATTCAGAGAAGTGGGAGATCCCTGAGACATGAAAAAAATCTAAGAAGGTTTGACAAAACAAGGAGAACATGAGTTATACATTTAAATTCGACCATCATTTATAAAGTATCCAAGAAAAACATTTATTTAGGCTCAGGAATGCAAAGACAAAATAAAAAACAATTCTGTACCAAAGACAAAATTAAATAAAAAGTTTATACTCCAAAAGAATGTATGTTCTGATCTTGAAAGTTAGATGAGGTACTTGTTGATGTAAGTAGATTTGTTAAGAGATACCATTATAGTTTAAGTGTAAATTTAAAAATGTCTTAGATATAAATGTGGGTGTACATAGTCAACAATGTGTGCCAACATAGACAATCAAATCAGTTTTCTTGCTAATTCAGATGAAATTCCTGAAGTTCAAATGTGCTCATCCTCTATTTCTTTTCCAAAAATGAACATCATGGTGCAAATATTTTTAATAAAAGCAGCAAGAATTCTAAAGCTTTACATGTTCATGTTAAATATAGACATGATATATTTTCCATTTGTTTTTTAGTCCTGTTTAAAATTAGAATGGATAAGGGATAGCTTTCACCATAACTGAAAAAATTCTAAATTATCTTTTGATATATAGGAATTATAATTTAAGAATTACAAAAGACTTCCTCAAAAGGAAATTTATTTTGCCTTTTAAATATTCCTTTAAAAAAACATTCCTTTAATTGAATCTACCTGAAAGGAGATATCTCATTTTGATCTTGATAGCTCTTTGATTTTTTATAAACTGCATGGAAAAGTATAAATTGAGTGGAAAATGACTGAACCATTCAACAAATACTCTATTCCATATCCTTTATTCTTTATCTTATAATAAGCTCACTGCAAAGTCTTTCACTTTTACTGGTTGATTCCCTAATGGATAAAGAAGCAGGAAGAGAAAATAATCAAGCAACTCTTATGTTAACTTTGTTCTTCTTTCTAACACTTGAAAATATGAAATATATACTATCTGGAATATTATGCAATACTTGATTTTTTTCTTTTTTGTTTTTTTTTTCATCTGATTTTACTTCACTTGACAGAATAAGCAATGATAAGGGATCTAAAAGGAGGCCCCTAAAACATTGGATAAAGTTATGGATGGGTTGCAACCTGCACTTTTGGAATAAGTACTTGCATCAGTGAGGACACAGACCCATAAATATAATGAAGTAAAATATTATCTAAAATTTAATTTAAATAGGAAAAGATTGAATTGTGACAAAAAACCATTTATTCTAGTCTATATCTTCCTTCTCAAAGAATCTGTGACTAAAAGTCCTATAGAGTCAGAAAGAGAAAGCCAATGTGACTCAGAGAATAGAAATAAATCCCGGAGCTGGTAAAACCTAGTTTCAAGTAGTGAATCAGATACATGCTGGATATATGATCCTAGGCAATTTACTTAACCTTCACATTCTAGGCTATTCGCTAAGCATAGAAGTGACTAAAAAGGTGTTGACCATTATTGGTTGGTCCAGAAAATTGCCCTACATAGGGGCCCCCTATCCCTATTAACGAGAAAAATAAGTAGTATTAGATAATAGTATTAGGTAACAACCTTATAGAAAAACTAATAAAGACCATTTGAAGTGATTCTTGTTATGTGTCTATGGATCATATTTATAGTGACTATAGAGAATGAAAGACAGATAATGATGTTAGATTTGTTGTGTTTGGGGCATGGAAATGATTAGTGCTTATCATCCATTTATCTATACCTATCATTTAGCTAATTCTATTTGCTTAAAATAGGCATTACAGTTTGGGGACAAAGAAACAACATATGAGTTGTTTTCAATAATCTTTATGAATCATCTGATAAAGATATTTAATAGTGTGTATTAAGCATTATTCATGTTAGTCTTTAACTTCATGGTGTGTTTTAAAATTGTTGGGTGAAATGCCTAACAGGATGATTCAGAGAACCTCAGAAAATTTGTAGTGAAGTCAACATGCTCAGGAAGGTATCATCTAGATATTGAGCTAATACAGTATTTTCCATGATTTACTAATGAAGTAGATTGATATATACAGTGATTTGGCAAATATACACTGAGTGTATTCCATTCTTCTTCCCTTTTCCATAGCTTATCACTTATGTCTGAAATGGATGGCTAAGTAAAAAATAACCTTTGGAGCTAAGTCAGCATTTCTTCAGCTATCCTCAGTATTTATTCTCTAACTATGATTTTATTTTAGATAGTAACCTTGCTTAGATTCTGTTGTAAGGTGGAGGTCACCTCATGTTTAAGTTTCCAAGAATTGCTGAATTTTAGTTTTGTTTTCCCTGAAGGAGGTACCTGATGAGAGTTCTAACTAAGAAGAGATAGAGGGACTTTGGACAGAAGTGCCAAAGGCCAGAAAATATAAAAGATGACAAGAAGTTTCTCAGTCATTTGGAATTTTGCTAGATCCATAAATACCATTAAACTACCCTTTGAGAAGGAATAGTTTAAATTGGGCAGGGAAGGAGATGAAAACTTTTATTATGCCAACAATTACTCTTAAATTCTATTAAAAAATAAAAACACCCACTATTATAAACATAAAAACTCATTTAGAAACACCAGGTTTTGTCTTCATTTTTAGATGTCATGCATTGGTTTCTTTCCTTTTAAAATAACCAGGACTCATTTTGATAGTAGTTTCTGGTGTCATAATAAAATAGCACTTATTTTATTTTCTATTCCATGACATTTAATCACAGATAGAGTGAAAAACAAGAAATAGCACCAAATAATTCAGCTTTTGTCTTAATTCTTTTTCTTCATATTTAAATTACATTCCAGATATATTTACTTTGGCACTTTGATGAATAAGGATACTCATCAATGGGGGGGGCACTCCCCCAATGAAGAAGATAAAAATCTACGTCTTCTTAACCTGTATGAATCTGTACATATCCTACCATAAATCATCCATGCCCTTCTTTTAGATCTCTTGACCTTGTTTGGATTCTATCAGCTCTCTGACATTCTTGCTTGGGGTAGCAAATTTCTTTTTCCTGACCTCTATGTTTCTGATAATTTTACTTTTACCACTGCTATGAAATTATACATCAAGCATATAATGTAACCTTCTCACATCTAATATGTGCCTCTCTTTTATCCTTTGGCGATTCAAAATTTTAATTCTAAGAATTTGTGGAACTATATGGCTCACAGTCATATAGCATAACAAGAACAAATGTTGATATCAAAAACTAGACCTTATATCAGTGAAAAAAAATCTGGGGTGGTTAAAAGTATGATGCAATTTTCACAAGCAATCTAACTTGTTTTCATCCTAATAAATTATGTTTTGTTCATTGTCCAGCCAGATTCATTTGGTATTTAGTTAAGATTAGTTAAGAAGTTAAGAAGGCTTAACTCTTTTGAATAGTTATAGAATTCTGTTAGAGATGCATGATATCTTATTGGAAAGAGAACAGATCTCAAAGTCAGAAATACCTGGAATTAGATCCTATCTCTGACACATACTGGCTGTTTCCTTGAAAATTTGCTCAAATTTTCAGTGTTCTAGGAAACTATGATTATAACTTGCAGAGAAGGTACTAACTTGTACTGATAGATGACTTTTCTTCATCTCAGGAATGAAGGAGGAAAGCACAAAGCTAGTCCATATATCTATTCCTATAGATTTTAAAAGAAATATTTATGATATTTAAAGGCTTGATAACATCAATCCATTAACATCTTCAAAAGAACATGCTGTCTTTGGAAGTCCAGCTTTTGTTTGAACTCTGATCTTCACTCTCCATGAAATTTATAAGCCCCTTTGGGTAGCAAATATTCCTGTTTAAAATCTTGATTGATAGTAATAAAGACTGATTAAACCAAGTTATTGTTGCTATTACATCTTTAAAGATATATTGTATGATGTCATTTTTAAATGAGAGCCTTCAAGGGGGTATTTTGCTTTTAGCAAGTCTTATCAACAAACAATAAAATCAATGAGATTTTGCATTTTCTCTATATTTCTGTCATTCATGTGACCACAAAGATGAAGTCTACTATAGAAAATTGTTTAAGAACACCTGCCTGTTCAATTTTCAGGTTTTCAATTTGTGTATGAATTAGTCTCAAAATTATTGTAGAGATTAGATAGTGGGAATTTAAAGATAGTAATTTTTAACATTTTCATGATCAACTTGTTTAGTGAAAGTAATACTTTCTCTTTCTCTTTCCCAAGCATTTGGAATCTTTCCATCTTTCAGAGGTCTTGAAACTAGATGGCAAAACTCCTTCACAATTATGTCTATTTCAGCATGGAACTCTTCTCTGTTAAAATAGGATAGTGCAATACTCTTCCCTTCTTTGTTTCGCTTATTACCATTACCTTAAACAACATATTCGAAATAGTTATGTCAAAGGCTTAAAAGTAATAATTTCACTTTCATTGTTGAAGAGAATATTCAATAGAAGAAATATCAACACATTTTTCATGATTTCTCTCCTAGTTCTCCTTTCTGCTTTATCCTTAAGTGTTCTAAGGACAATCGATTTGGAAAAAACATAAGGTCAAGAATATTAAAGGAATTAATGAAAAAAATGTTGAGGAAGGAGGTTTAGTAGTACCAGATTTTGAACTATATTATAAAGCAGTAATGATAAAAACTTATCTGGTACTGGCTAAGAAATAGAAAAGTAGATCAATGGAATGAAGAACATACAACAAACAGTGTAAAAGATTATAAAAATCTTCTGTTTAACAAAAGTAAAGATTCAAGTTTTTGGAGTAAGAATTCATGATTTGGTAAAATTTTTGGGGAAAATTGGAAATCGGTTCAGCAGAAATCAGTTATAGAACAATACCTTAATCTATTTCCCAAGGTAAAATCAGAATGAATATATGACCTAGGCATAAAGGGAGATAGCACTTCTCTCTTTGGAAGTGGATAGAATTTTTCATTATGTACCTTTCAGCATTGTCTTGGATCATTGTATTGATCAGAATAGGTAAGACATTCCGTTGATTGTAATTACAATGTTTCTGTTACAATGTACATTGATCTCCTTGTTCTGCTCATGTCATTTTGCATCAGTTCCTATAAGTCTTTGCAGTTTTCTTCCGAGACCATCCCCTTCATAATTCCTTATTACATAATAGTATTCCAACATAATCATATACCATAACTTGGTCAACCATTTCTCCACTGATGAATAGACCCTCAATTTCCAATAATTTACCAACCCAAAAAGAGCTGCTAAAATATTTTTGTGCACATAATAATTTTTCTTTTTCTTTGATATGTTCAGTATATAGACTTAGTGGTAATATTGCTGGATTAAAAATCTATACAATTTTATAGATCTATGGGTATAGTTTCAAATTTTTCTTTAGATTAATTGAATCACTTCACAATTCTTCCAGCATTCGTCATTTCTGATAGGTGTCAAATCCTCAGAATTAGTTTGTATTTCTTTAAACAATAGTAATTTAGAACTTTTTTATATGACTATAGGTAGTTTGATTTCTCCTTCTTTTTTTTAAATTTTATTTTTTAGAAGAAAAATTTTCCCATGGTTATATAATTCATGTTCTTATTCTCTCTCCTCAGAGAGAGAAATCCCGCCCTCCCCAGCCAACACGCATTTCCACTGATTTCTTCATGTATTATCAATCAAAACCTATTTCCATATTATTGATAATTATACTAGGGTGGCTGTTTAGAGTCTACATCCCAAATCATGTCTACATCAATCCATGTGTTCAAGCAGTTGTTTTTCTTCTGTGTTTTCACTCCTGTAGTTCTTCCTCTGAAAGTGGGTAGCATTCTTTTACATAAATCCTTCAGAGTTGTCTTGGATCATTGCATTGCTGCTAGTACAGAAGTCCATTACATTTGGTTTTACCACAATGTATCAGTCTCTATGTACAATGTTCTCCTGGTTCTGCTCCTTTCACTCTGCATCAATTCCTTGAGGCCATTCCAGTTCACATGGAATTCCTCCAGTTTATTATTCCTTTGACCACAATAGTATTCTATCACCAGGATATACCATAATTTGTTCAGCCATTCCTCAATTGACAGGCATACTCTAATTTTCCAGTTTTTTGTGACCATAAAGAGCACAGCTATAAATATTTTTGTACATGTCTTTTTCCCTATGATCTCTTTGGGGTACAAATCCAGCAATGGTTTGGCTTGATCAAAGAGCTGATTTCTCCTTCTGAAAAATGCCTTATTCATATTCTTTGGCCAACTATCCATTGGGAAATAGCTCTTATTTTTTAAAAATTTAGTCAGTTCCTTTTTATTTGAGAAATATGGATCTTACCAGAAAAACTTATAATCTTTTTTCATATTATTTTCTTGTCTAAGGGACTTTTTAGCAAAATATAATTTTCCTGATTGTTATTATTATCATTTTCATATTTCACTATTTTACTTTATTTTATTAACATTTATTAATATTCATTTTTAACATGGTTACATGATTCATGCTCCTACTTTCCCCTTCACCCCCCCACACTCCCTCTCACCCATGCCGACGCACATTTCCCTGATTATTATTTTTTAATTAGGTTTATTTTTTAATTTTCTTTAACTGAGATTATGATTGCTACTACTGCCTTTTTTAAACTTCATTTCAAGCATAATAGATTCTGCTCTAACCCTTTATTTTAATTCTCTGTATGTATTCTTTTCATTTTAAGTGTATCTTTTATAAACAATTGTTTATTGGATTCTGATTTCTAATTTATTTTGCTGTCCACTTCCATTTTATAGGTGAGTTTGTCCCTTTCCCATTTACAGTTATGATTATTAACTGTTTTTCCTTCCATTATATTTTTTTGTTTATTGTGCTTTATCTCTTTTACCCTTTCCATCCTCAAAAGTCTTTGCTTCTGATGTGTCTTCTGCCCTCTCTTTTATCCTCCTTTTTTTGTTTGCCTCCACTCCTACTTCCTTAATAGATAAGATAGATTTTTATACCCAAATAAGTGTGTGTGTGTGTGTGTGTGTGTGTGTGTGTGTGTGTGTGTGTGTGTATAGAGTTGCCAAACAGAGCCACCCTTGCATGTACACAGCTCTCCCTCTCCCTCTTTCTTTCTCATCTATCTATATCATCTTCCCTCTTTGAACCAATTCTACTGAGAGTGAAGTTCTACCATTGCCCACCACCCATATCCCATTTACTCCCTCTACAGTATAAAGGCTCTTCCTGATGCACCTCTTTTATGAGAGAAAAACTTTCCCATTCAACCTTTCTTCCCCCTTCTCATGCTGCCATTCATCTTACCTTTTCATTTTTCAGAGATCATCCCAACATAATCAACTCATACCCATGCCCTCTGTGTAGACTCCTACTGTGTATCATCTTTCCACATAGAGATGTAGACAGTTTAATCTTATTGAGTCCATTATTACTTCTCTTGCATGTTTACTGTTTTATGCTTCCCTTGAATCTTGCATTTCAATGTCAAATTTTCTATTCAGTTCTGGTCTTTTCATCAAGAATGTTTGGAGGCCCTCTATTTCATTAAGAATCCATATTTCCCTGAAGGATTATACTCAGTTTTCTTGAATTTCTTTGATTATAATCTTAGTTCCTTTGTCTTCCTGAACATCATATTCCAAATCTTCCACTCATTTTACTTAGAAGCTGATAAATATTATAAGCTGATATATCTATGGCTTCAGGTTTTTTCAATTTTTCATTCTGCCTGCTTAAAATATTTTTTCCTTGACCTGAGAACTTTGGAATTTGGTTAGAATATTCCTGTAAGTTTTAATTTGGGGATTTTGTTCAGGAGTTGATTAATGGATTCCATTTCTATTTTATCATCTAAATCTAAGATGTTGAGATAGTTTTCCTTTTTAAATCCTTGAAGTATGTCTTGAGTCTTCTTTTTATTGTAGCTTTCAGCCAGTCTGATAATTCTTAAATGATCTCTCTTTGATCTCTTTTTCAGGCCAGTTATTTTGATGATGAAATTTTTCATATTTTTTCAATTCTTTTATTAACTTTATTTTATGGTTCCTCAATGTTTCCTGGAGTCATTAGATTCCACTTGCCTAATTATAATTTTTTTTTAAATTTTAAATCCTTAACTTCTGTGTATTGACTTATAGGTGGAAGAGTGGTAAGGGTAGGCAAGGGGGGGTCAAGTGACTTGCCCAGGGTCACACAGCTGGGAAATGTCTGAGGCTGGATTTGAACCTAGGACCTCCTGTCTCTAGGCCTGGCTCTCAATCCACTGAGCTACCCAGCTGCCCCTAATTATAATTTTTAAGGAATAATTTCATTCAGTGAGTTTTTTTACTTATTTTTTCTTTTTAGCTTTTTTCTTTCTAATATGTTTTCTCCTTCAGTCAATTTTTGATCCTCTTTTATCACTGTGGCCAATTCTGTTTTTTTTTGTTTGTTTTTGTTTGTTTTTGTTTAATTTTAAACCCTTAACTTCTGTATATTGACTTATAGGTGGAAGATTGGTAAGGGTAGGCAATGGGGTTCAAGTGACTTGCCCAGGGTCACACAGCTGGGAAGTGTCTGAGGCCGGATTTGAACCTAGGACCTCCTGTCTCTAGGCCTGGCTCTCAATCCACTGAGCTACCCAGCTGCCCCGGCCAATTCTGTTTTTAAAGGGTTTTTTCTTCAGTATTTCTTGTGCCTATTTTAACAAACTGTTAATTTTCTTTTTCTAAATTTATTGTATCATTCTCATTTCTCATTCTAAGTTTTCTTGTTTTTATTTCTCTTTCTTTAGCTCTTTATAACTCGTTTGTGCCCCATTTGCATTTTTCTTTGAGACTTTGCTTGTACCTATTTTCACATTGTTGTCTCCTTTTGAGTTTCCATCTTAATTCCCTCCTCCCACCATAGCATTACCTCTTTATGATCAAGTTTTTTTTTTTATTATTGTTTGATCATTCTTCTAGCCTATTTTTTTTTTAATTTGAATTTTCCGTTAAAATTTGATTCTGCTCATCTAAAGATGGGTGGCAAACTTCAGACTTTTTTGTGTTTTTGTTTTCAGAGCTGGTACTGGGGAGTATGCAGGTTTTTGGTGTTTCAAGGCAGTATAGTCTGGGGAGAAGAGTAGTCACTGTTCTTCTTGTCTTCACCCAAGAAATGCTATGGTTCTGTTGCATCCTCATGTGCTAGCATTCTTCATAAGCCTGGAACTGTGATCAGGCCTCCAGCTTTCCTGCTTCCTAAAGTAGTAGTGCTCCTCTCTGTCTTTGAACTGTGTGACTAGGGCTCCTGGCCACTTATAAGTGACGTCAAGTGCTCCTTTCTACTCTGAAACTGTATATAGACAATAGAGTTGCCAAATAGTGCTAAGTCCTGCACCTGTTGTCAGCAAAGATTCTGCCATAATTTCTTTCTCATCAATTGTCTGATCCCATTGCAATCTCTAAGACTACTTCTGCTTCTACTGCTGCTACATGTGTTCTGAAGTGGCCTTCCTCTTAGTATTATTGACTTCTCCTGCCAACCTCTGAAGCTATTTTCAGCTAGGAAAAAAATTCACTTCAATCTTTTGTTGGCTCTGTTTGTTGTTGTTTGACTTGAGGTTGCTGCCTCTACCCTGCCATTTTAGATTAGCTCTGCCCAAGTTGGATTGCATCTTAAACTATTTTGCTTTCTATTTTACCACATCAGGCAAAGCAAACTTTTTCTTTCTTATTCAATTATCCCTTGTACCAGTAGAGAAGGGTGAAGGCAGAGTTAAGGTCTGTTGTTTGTTGGCATAGAATTTTGGAGGGCTGATAGAGGAAGGGTTTAGTGGCAGAGACTATAGTAGCAAGAACAGAATTATTTAGTGGATCTCAGAGGAGAAACCTGTGGGCCCAATTATGCTATCCAAGCAGAGAGCGGGAGATGGCACTGACTGATTAGGTTAGGGGGATCATTGATTAGTTTCTATGTTGTTAATTCATCATGATATTTTATCTTTAGTTGTCGTGTTTTGACCTATAGAGACATTTGAAATTACTTGATTTTTTTGTTCATCATCTTTATTTTGGGGAGTTTCTAGAGTTCAGGAGGATTGGAGAAACCATCTAGCCTTCTATATTGTTGATTCTATTGCTACCCCTGACCTCCATTACACTTATAATTTTATTAGGAAATTTTTGTAACCTCTAGCAATTGTTCCGAGTATTGACCTGGAGACAAATAGAATGATGCTCATTCTTCCATGGAATGGTAATTCTAATACTTGAAGACAATTACAATGTTCTTCTTAAGTCTGTTCTTTCAGGATAAACATATTGATTTTCTTTAACTTATCTCCTTGGCATAGACTTGCAACCTTGACAGTCTTAGGTGCTTTACTCTTGATATTCTCCAGTTTACGAATGTCCTTCATAAAATGAGATACCTAGAAACTGGAGAGAATACTGCAAATGTTTTCTCTTAGAGTAGAGGGCAGCAAGACGACCATTGGATTATTCTTCAAAACTATGCCTCTTCAAATGCAGCCTAAGGTAGCATTAGCTTTCTTGTATCACACAATTACTTATATTGAGTTTATGACCTTCAAAAATCCCTAGATTTCTTCTAAACAAAATACTTTCTAGATATATTTTCCTATACTTAGAAAATTATTTTTTGAACAAAAGAAAAAATGAATATTCACTCATGTAAGATATTTCTCTTTTTGTATATTGTGGTTTGGTTTCTGAAAAGAGAAAAGAACATTTTTTTATAAGGAAAGCTAATGTAACCCATTTATAATGAAGTTGACTCATAAAATTTTGAGAAGGTACTCATATTCTTCTGAAGACCTAAGAGATAATGGTGTCTTAGATTAATGTACTAAGAGGACCTGGTTAAAAGCAGAACATTATTTGAAGTAGCAATGATTGCATGGGGTTGCTTTCTAATAATTCATTTATATGTGACTAATTTTAAAGGATATGAGTTAAAAAAATCATAAATCAATTATTTTTGGAACTAGAAGAAGATCTTGTTTGGATTTGTGGGTTCATACCTGGAAGAGAGAGAGATTTCTTGAGTTTTGCATTATAAGAGAAAGATAAGTCACTGACCATTAGTAGGCTTTTGTTTGAGACAGTGAATGATATAAAGAAGCCAAGGAAGGAGGAAGAAAAGGAAAAAGAAAGGAGAGGAAAAGGAGGAGGAGGAGTTGGAGGTGGAGGAGGAAGAAGAAGAAGAAAAAGAAGAAGAACAACAACAACAAAGGAGCCCATTTTCTATAATTTTTATTTTTCTTCTAATTTCATGTGAATTTTGATTTCTGCTAAAGGAAGCAGGTTGTTTGATTTTATATTCACAAAAAGTTGCTAAGTAAGGAATGATTTTCTGTTAATTGCATTTTAAATTATTACATGATGTTTTGGGCATATGATATTACAATGTAAGCTACTTTATTGTACTCTGTCATATAGCGCATGTAAGGTCAAGGCATCTGCATAAGACTTCTTATTGGTGAATAGAACGATGTTTCTATATTCTCTGTAACGTATAAGAAGCAGAGTTTCTTAAAACTCTTGAGAGGAGAATTCTGGATTCTAGCTTTGAAAGAGAATTCATGTCATTCTACTTTCTCTTTAGGGAGAAGGGTTTCAGGAAGAAACTAACATGGAAAGAAGTCAAAGCCTTAAACATTCTCTCTTTGCTGATCTAGAGACTTTAGGGAATCTTATTTTTGGCTGAGACTGAAAACTCTCAAATGAGCTGAGATATTTCAGTTGCAGAAGGAGAGCTCATTCACTCCGTATAGTGTTGGTTTATTTTAAAGTGTATACTTTCCCTGATTTTATTTGATATCTACTTTGAAAAAAATCATTTATTTATTATTCACCTTTGTGCTGGTCTTTTTGTAATTTGCAGCTGATGGGAAGAAGTGCCTCTCTCCCTTCCTAACAAATTCTGGAAGCCAGAAGAACATTTTCCTTTCAACAATTCCTGCCAATTTATCTCTTTATGCAGGCAGAGACAGTGAAATATTCATTATGTTCATCAATGACTACAGTCTCATGAAAATACTTAGATCTGAGCCTTTGATTATACATCTAACTTTTATTTTATATGCTATTGGAATGAGAATTTTCATTCTGGAAGAACTTAAAAAGTATTAAGTCTAAACTAAAATTATTTATTATAATAAATTTTAATTTTTTCACAGATTACATATCAATACAATTTCTTAATATTTAATTTTCTTATATTTTGCAATCCATATTTTCTCTCTCTCTCTCCCTCCCATCTCCCTATACCAAATGACAGATAATATGATATAGGTTGCCCGTATATTACCATATAATATATATTTTTGTATTCATCATGTTGTGAAAGAAGACATATTGCTTACACTAGAGAAAAAATTCATGGAGGAAATAAAAGAAAGAATAGTGCTCTTTGTTTGCATTCAGACTCTATTCCTTCTATGGCAGTGAATAGCCTTTTTTTTTGTCAGAAATCTTTTGAGATTTTCCTGAATCCTTGCCTTGTTGATAATAGTTAAGTCATTCGCAGCTGGTTATCATAAAATTGTGTTCCTGATGTATATAAGGTTGTCATTGTTCTGCTCACTTCATTTTGCATCACTTCATGTAACTTTTCTAGGGTTTTTTCAATGTGTGTGTGTGTGTGTGTGTGTGTGTGTGTGTGTGTGTGTGTTTGTCTTGTTTGTCATTTCTTATCGCAAAAATAGTATTCCATTGCAATCTTATACCACAGCTTATTCAACTATTTCCCAATTGATGGACATCCCTTTAGATTGCAGTTCTTTGCCACCACAAAAAGAGCTGCTATAATTTTTTTTTGTACATGTAGGTCCCTTTTTCCCTGTCTTTGACCTCTTGGGGGTAGAGATCTAATAGAGGTATTGCTGGGTCAAAGGTTATGCACAGCATTGTGGCCCTTTAAGTACAGTTCCAGATTTGGTCTCCAAAATGGTTATATCAGTTCACAGCTCCATCAACAGTGACTTGGAATCCTGATTTCCCACATCCCCTGTAGCATTTATCATTGTTCTCTGTGTGTGTGTGTGTGTGTGTGTGTGTGTGTGTGTGTGTGTCTGATGGGTGCTAACCCTCTCTTTTTAGAAATCATGACATCGATTCGCTGAGAGCATATATAAATTTCTCAAAGCCGCAATCATTTTGTGGCAACACTGGATGTGGAACATAGATCTCTGACTTCTAGGCCAGTCATCATTTCACTATATCAAGTCACCATGTGTTCCAAATATGATTACATGAAATAAAAGGCCAATACAACCTGTCCGCAATCCTAACATTATCTAGCACTATACATAGAGAACAAATAATATGCCCTATCATATAGTGGAAATGTAAAGAGTAGCTTTTGTGTGTAAAACATGGTATTTAATGTAAAGTTCAGTGTTGGATTTTTTCTTAGACTAATGTCTTTTTTCCTTTGAATAGACACAAACAAATCTTTGGGAATGTTAGAGACAAAGAGATTTTTCCATGCCAATATAGAGCAACAGAATCTACTGAGAGACAAAAGATAAAAGCAATAATGACAGCCAAGAGGGTTGAGAAAAATGACTTGGCTTCCTTCTCTTTCTTTTTCTTTTCTTTCAAATTCAATTGCATGTCTAGCCAAAGATGTTGGTAATCTCTCACTCAAAATCTGATAGTTATCTGGGACAAAGCAATGTTTTCTCAGCCCTAGGCAAAAGGGTTAAATGAGAAGATTTAATCTTTGCCCAGGAGACATTCTGCCTGGCTTCTTTTGTTGAATGTAGTTGCACATAGCCTCTAACAGACTAAAGAGCTATCATTCTAGTCAGATACAGGGTAGCCTTTTTAGTCACTTTACACTAATATACAGAGTCAAAATGACGAATAGATACAGCCCCAAAACTGTTATCAGGGAATGAATTCTACCAACTATCACAAAACCACCAGTGATATACTCAGGAACCCAGATGAGAGCAGAGCAATGTGTGCATGTTTGTGTGTGAGAGAAAGAGAGAGACATTCACAGACACAGAGACAGAGAAAGGAGGATAAAGAGACATGGAGACAGACAGAGAATGCCAGAGATATACTATTTAGAGTGGGAAGGCAGTAGTAGACATGCAACATCTAGCAAGAAACAAAAAGTAACAATGTGACGGGCATTGAGGGGGGAACAATGTTAGACACAGCAGGTAATGACATAATCAGAAGATACCGATGACTGATGCATTCAAGGAATGAATTGTTGTTCTTCACTGTGTGTCACATTTCTGCTGGATTTGTCTTCTCTCTGGTTATCTCATTGTCACTATTAGACATTGCCCCTTTATACCAGATTCAGTGTTTTATCTCAGCAGGTCTACTTGATGGCATCTAATCTCCTAATGACTAAGATGTAGTGACTTGAAAGACTTTCCCTAATAAGACCCAACATAATTTTTTAACCATGGTCAGAGGCTATAAACTACAATCCTCAGTTAAAAAAAAAAGCCAGAAAAGGTATTTTCAAGTTCAATATCTTTATAATTCAGTGGGTTTTTTTTATCTGTAATATGAACAGATAATATAATAGGTAAGTTAGAAAGATATGACTCCTTAAATGTGTAGTTGTAAGAAAATAAAGATAAAGGGGAAAAGTTAAGGGCATATTTCGAATTAGGGACTACTCATTAAATATGGTGTTATATTTCTAGCACTGAGTCTAGTCAAGATAGGTTAGGTTAGGGGCAGCTGGGTAGCTCAGTGGAGTGAGAGTCAGGTCTAGAGACAGGAGGTCCTAGGTTCAAACCCGGCCTCAGCCACTTCCCAGCTGTGTGACCCTGGGCAAGTCACTTGACCCCCATTGCCCACCCTTACCAATCTTCCACCTATGAGACAATACACTGAAGTACAAGGGTTTAAAAAAAAAGATAGGTTAGGTTAAAGTCATAGAAACTAGTAACTTTTGCCAGGTCTCTCTTACATCTGTTTTTTTGGTCCTGAGTTAATTGTTCTTGGGTTTCCTGGATAAGGGAACTAAGTTCTCAGATTTCTGGACAATAATTCGATTTTTAGTTCTAGACTAAGGGGTTCTGTTTGAGGAAGTTAAAAGTTCCAGAATGTAAAAGGAATAGTTTTACTTCTACACTCTGAAAAGGTTTGAGACACTAATAGTCAAGCTTCATGGGACATTTGCAAAAGGAGATCCTCAGTAGCCAATTTTCATTTCACCTCCACTGAGTAGAACACAATCAACACCAAATGGACTTTATTTTTTGGTAATATTTGTTTTTCTCTCTGTCGGACATTCTTTCCTTCTTAGCTGGTCTGCCACTATTACTGTTGCCATTGCAACTGTTCTGTTAGTAAATAACCCCCCCCCCTCTGCCCCCGCTCAGTTGCCTAGGAAGGGAGGAAGATAACAGTTGCTTTGAAAGATCTCATAAAGCTTTATATCAATGGAAGAAGGTGCAGATAGATGTTGATACCAAGCCAGATATAAGGTTGCCTAGGAAGTCACATGCACAAAAATTACAGCTAGTTAAGGGATTACTCTCTGGAACTCAGACTCATCCTTACATTTTAAGGTTAAATGGAGGAAAATACCTTCGAAGTAGGGATTGCCTTTTTAGTTTATCAATGGAGTTCCAGCTCCAGCACCAGTATGTTCTTTGTTTCTGACAGCAGTTGCTGAGAACATCTGCTCCTGCTCTGAAGTGTGGGCAGGAGAGGAGGGAAGAGAAAAGAAGGAAGTAACACTCTGTCACATATACTGGGGGGAGGGGGTTGCTTCATAATTAGTTGGAAAAAAGTTCAAATATATAGAGAACTGAATCAAATTCATAAGAATACAAAACATTTTATCAATTGATAAATGGTCAAAGGATATAAATGGACAATTAGATGAAGAAATTAAAACCATCTTTAGTCATATGAACAGCGGATTGAGAGCCAGGCCCAGAGACAGGAGATCCTGGGTTCAAATTGGACCTCAGACATTTCCTAGCCGTGTCACTCCGGGCAAGTCACTTAACTCCTATTTCCTTAAAAAAATGCTCTAAATCATTATAAATTAGAAAAATGCAAATGAAAACAACTCTATGGTCCTACCTCACACCTAATAGATTGGGTAATATGACAAAAAAATGAAAATGTTAGATGTTAAAAGGGATATGGAAAATTTGAGACACAAATCCACTGTTGATGGATCTGTGAACTGATAGAACCATTCTGGAGAGCAAATCTGCAACCATGGCCAAAGGTCCATAAAACTGTGCATGTCCTTTGTCCCAGCAATACCACTACTAGCTCTATAACTGAAAGAGGTCAAAGATAGGGGAAAAATATTCTACTTGTGCAAAAATATTTATAGCAGCTCTTTTGTAGTGGCAAAGAATTGAAAACTGAAGGGATTTCCATTAATTGGGAAATGTTTGAACAAGTTCTGATGTATGATTGTAATGGAATACTATTTTACAATAAGAAATGACTAACAAGATGATCACAAAAAACCTGGAAAGACTTTTATGAAGTGACCAAAGTGAAATGAGCAGAACCAGGAGAATATTGTACACAACAACAACAGTAACATATGATAATCAACTGTGAATGACTTAACTATTATCAACAATGCAAGAATCCAGGACAACTCCAAGGGCCTTGTGATGAAAAATACTATCCACTGCCATAGAAGGAACTGGCAGTCTGAATGTAGATTGAGGCATACCATCCTTTATTTCCTCCACAAATTTTTCTTGCATAAGCAATATGTGTCTTCTTTCACAACATGATCAACATGGAAATATATATTGTATGATAACACATATAAAACTTATATTATATTACCTGCCATCTTGGGGAGAGGGAAGAGTTGGCGGGGGAAGGAAAGAATATGGATTGCAAAATATCAGAAAATGAATATTAAAAATTGTATTGACATGTAATCTGGAAACAGTAAAAATATATAAAGGGGAAACAAAGGAGTAAACCTATATATTAAAACAGGAAATCAAGCTAAATGGTCAGAATTATATGTTGGGGAAATAGGATTCCAAGACTTCTTTCAGTTAATTAAAGAAGTTTTCTAAAAGAGAAATTGTTGCAGTCTCATTACACTAGTGCTGGGTGAAGTTAAGGGTACAATGCCATTTGCTTTTTAAATTTTACTTCCTTCTAGTCAATAGTGTAAGATAAAAAACATTGACACCACAGAGGTTCATGAGCATTCAGGTCTTTGGAACAATGATACAATGATTTGGCTTCTTTCAATGGCTTTCTCTCATGTCCATCCAGCATAATCTTGCTGCTGGAATCTCCCATCTGCTCACATTCACAGCCCTGTTTCTGCTCAGCTGTGTTTCTCTATTCTAATTACTGCTATCTTCTTTTTCCAAGTTAATGCTTGCCAGCTTTCTCAACCAAAGCTGACACCTCAGTCCCACATGGCTATCTTCCCCTTCCCAGTTCTCCCATGCCTGATATAATCTTGACTCTAGGATCAAGGTATAACCTCTTTAACCAAAATTTCGAGACCTAAAGCTTATTTCATCAATGTTATGAGTGAGTAAATGGAAAAAGTATTGGAAAGTGTATTGTTATGGCACTTTAGTGTCAGCTCTCATCTCTAGCCTCTATACCCAATATTAAATTTGATCTTAAACCCAAGACTACCTAAGGTTCAAGGCCCTTTGTGAAAGACCCATCTCTTCTAAAAAAATTAATGTTCATGAGCTCCCATTGATTGTTTATTTCCCCTTAAATGTCAGCAAGCAATTGTTAAGTACTTACAATGTGCCAGAAACTATGGTAATTGTGAAGAATACAAATACAAAGAGAAAATAGTCCCTGCCAAAATATATCCATTCTTAACAAATCCCTGTATAAAAAGAACTCATAGGACTAACAAAAGGGCAATGAAATCCTAAGAAGATAAAGAATAGAGATTATTACTGGTTTGTAATCAGATACACCAAATGGAGCTAAAAACATTTTGTCAAGAAGAAAATCTTTGATAGCAAAATAGACTACATCTTCAGCTTGCTTCCCCTTTTCCAAATACTCTATTTCTCTACTCAGTTTTTCAGAATCTAAAACTTGGAAGGCATCTATGTAGCCATCTAGTCAAATCTGTACCTAACCAAGAATCTTCTCTAGAATCCTTCCTCCTTTGCTTTTGTTTGATAATCCATTAATTACCTATTAAAAATGGATTGGGGATTGAAGGATTGGTCAAATAGAGAAAGGGAACCTCTACTACATGAACTATACTTACTCTTACTACCCCAGTTTCATAATGCTTTTGATTTTCTACATTCTTTTTAGACAAGAAATATGGGGTTCTGTGAGCAGTTTGATGGATTATAGTATTACTCTGAGGTCATGCACATTCATGACTCTTATACTAGGACATTCTAGTTTAATGCATTGAAAACCAGATTGCAAGAGTCAAAAGACTGAAAATATTCTATCTGAAAATCTCAGAAATGGAAACACAGAGAACGTATATGATTGGAGCAGACAGAAACAATGCAGAGTATTAAAATACTATGAATATAACCTAAATTTCTGAGCTGTCTATTGTGACTCTACTAGCAAAACAACAGGATCCTATCATGAGCATATATATGGTCAAACATTTTTTAAGTCATTTTTTTATTTTTTTAAGTCATTCCTTCCTATGTCTCTGAAGCTTCAATTCCCTTGAGAATGACTGATGAGATGAATTAATTTAAAGTAGCACAGGTCTACAAATGAACAGTGTGTTTTAAATTCACAAGAGACACAGATTAAATAAGATTGTGAAAGTACAGGGAAGAAAAATCAACCCAACTTTAGTACTCATAAGTAAATTGACAAATTACTTGAAAATAGTTTTTTTTAAATATCAGGCTCTTGGTATCTTCCTATTATACTAAAGTATCCTGTACAATTTTGTATATCGATTATGAAACATTTTCTCAACATCTTCTTGAACATTTATTGGTACAGAATGGACAATTCATGTAGATTGAAATAAAACCCAATAGAATTAGTAGGACTACTGCTTTTTAAGATGAGTTGTATGGATCCTAGAGTGACATGACATTGATTTTTCTCTAAATATGAATTTCTTCATTTTGTTCAGTTGATGGCCACTTTTGTTAAGTGGTGGTCCAGACATTTGTATATATTTATTTATTAAAAAAAACCTTACCTTCCATCTTAGAGTCAATACTGTGTATTGGTTCTAAGGCAGAAGAGTGGTAAGGGCTAGGCAATGGGGGTTAAGTGACTTGCCCAGGGTCACACAGCTGGGAAGTGTCTGAGGCCAGATTTGAACCTAGGACCTCCCATCTCTGGGCCTGACTCTCAATCCACTGAGCGACCCAGCTGCCCCCCAGACATTTGTATTTATGATAAAAATTATGAGGGAGAGGCCAGAAGAGTTCTATCTTCAATATTTGATATGATGCCTGTCCAAAATAGTAATTTCTGATTTATCTCTTGGGCATTTGCATGGATATAATAGTTCAGTGTTGCATACTGAGAAAAACAGAAAATGTCATCAAAAGAGATTAGGGGGGCAGCTGGGTAGCTCAGTGGATTGAGAGCCAGGCCTAGAGACGGGAGGTCCTAGGTTCAAATTCGGCCTCAGACACTTCCCAGCTGTGTGACCCTGGGCAAGTCACTTGACCCCCATTGCCTACCCTTACCACTCTTCCACCTATAAGTCAATACACTGAAGTTAAGGGTTTAAAATAAAAAAAAATAATAACAACAACAAAAAAGAGATTAGGATTAAGGACTGCCTAACAGTAAGGCTTCTGCCATGGTCTAGAAGTAGGTCACTGTGATCTCAAAGTCCTCTCCCACATTACTTTTCCATATCCTTTTTGATATAGGATTTGTAGTCGAAGCTGGATTCAGTAATTTCTCAGTTGATAGTATACTTTTGTGTTTTGGAGATGAAATATAAGCAGTTGTACTAACTGTCCTTAAGCCTTTCTTACCTGAGTTAGAATATGATTACTATTCCTTTTTTCCATTAGGGAACTGATTTTTTTCTTCTTTTTTTCATACTTCAAAGTTCTCCAAAATATCTTACTTTTCTCTCCAAAAATTTTGGAGATTTCTAAGGATAAAAGGGGGCATCTAGAAGGCTTATTAGATGGAGTTCCAGGCCTGGAGTCAGGAAAACTTTTCTTCCTGATTTCAAATATGACCCCAGACATTTACTAGCTATGTGACCCTGGGCAAGTCACTTAACCCCCCATTGCCTAGCCCTTACCATTCTTCTGCCTTAGAACCAATACACAGTATTGATTGTTTACTTCAGTTCTCTCATTTCTAAAATGAGCTGGAGAAAAAAATGGAAAAGTAGTATCTTTGCCAAAAAAATTACAAAATGGGGTCAAGAAGAGTTAGACATGACTGAAAAATGACTGAACAAAAAGGAAAATAGATGTATCTTCCCTGAAAGCTGAAATACGCTTTAAAAATGTATTAGATTTTGTTTTGCTTTAAGTGACATTGGTGCCTCTATTCAAACTCTCTCCACTTAACATGCATCAATCATCAATGCATGTTCTTTATGTCTCTATTTCTTTTTTTTTAATTTAGGAAATAATACTTTGTTTCTCTGTCTAGGATCATTGGATTATCTGTTTCAATATAACTTGTCTTAGGATGCTATTGTTTGCTGATCAGTAGGAGTCAGACAGGCAAATTCAAAATCTAACAATATAATGAATAAATAAGTACCATATAGCATATTAATCATAGTTTAGATTATGGAGGCTGAAATTACATTAGTTAAACATAAAGTTATTCAACTTAAAAAAATTCTAGTTATCCATTTCAAATCTCTTTTTTAAAAGTTATTCAACCAACATTAAGCATTTACTATGCGCAAGAAATTGTGTCAGGTGCAAAGGATATTTAAATTAAGATGACTTTTCACCTCTAAAACCTTAGATTCTTTTGCATTCCCTTGAACAAGATAAAGATGAATGAGTTCATTAAGAAAAATACAAAATATTATGGGATTTAAAGGGAGGTAAGAAATTACCTATCTTTAAAAAGGCTGTAAGAAGAAAATTATCTATGTTTAAGTGGCCAAGCAGAAGGAATTCAGTGTGGCAGAGAGAGGGTACTATGTCTAATGAGGTCTACCACTAACTCAGAGAAAAGGACTACTGAGCTAGAATTATATCCATCTGCCCATTAGTCTTGAGGATATGGTTTAATTCCATCTATTGTAGGATAGCTAAATCATTATTATTGGAGAAAGCTTTATATCTAAACCTTTGTCCCTTTCCCACTGAATGTCAGTTCAGTAATGAACACTCAAGATCTTATAGCTATTTGATTTGTCCAAATCATACTAAAATAGAAATCATAGAAGGTATACATAGGAGAATATATACCAGGCAATACGGAATAGAGGAGCTCCCATTTGGAGAGAGATGGCTCAGATCAACTCACAGAAAGTCTTCAATATCACCGAAAGGGAAACTTCCCAAAGTCTCTAGAGTAACAAAGTGGGTTAGGGACATGATGTAGACTGTCATTTCCTCTCATGTTTTGCTAGAGTCTTATCTTTGAGAAGTAACTTTAGAAATGAACTTGGTCTCTTCTATCTTCCTTCTTGAAGCTGGAAGAAAAGGAAAGAAAAGAAAAGATACAAAAAAATTTGAAAATTGGTTGAAAGAAGTAATATTATCTCCTTTGAAATGAGAAAATGTTATTAAAGATAATTAGATATATCTGTAAAATTTCAATATGCAGTCAAAGAAATGTGAAAATGTACATCCTTCAAAAATTTCAAGGTGGAAAGAAAAATATCAATGAATTGAGCATTTAACTAAAAAAGTAGAAATTGAACACATTTTTGAAAATCAAATTAAATAGCAAAATATAAATTCTGAAAATCAAAGTAATGATTAAGAAAATTTAAAGGAAGAAATAATAATAGTAAAGGATGTTAAAAATAATTAACTAACCTGATTGAAAATAAAGCACAAAACCAAGCTGTTCGTATCAAAAGTCAAAAAAAGGATAATTCAAAACAAAAAATAAAAGTATAAGAAATTATTGTGACCAACTAAAGATCACTCTATCAACTTCTTAAATGAAATGGATGAATGTGTGCATGTGTGAGTATGAGTGTGAATGTACGTGTGTGTGTGAGTGAATAATGAACTCCTAGGTGTAGATGCAGGGAAAGAATCAGGAACAGATGTATTTACAAGTGAATTTTTTCAAACATTTGAGGGAAATATTAATTTCAATAATAAATAAGCTATTTATAAAGACAGAAAAAGAAAACATTCTCCTAAATTCTTTTATGATATAAAAATGGTCTTGATATACATAAACTAAAGTGAGTAAAAAGAGAAAAATACATAAATTTTCTTCTATTATTTAGTCCATTATCTCTAAGGAATACTTAGATTAGTAGATTATAAAGCCAGTTATAAAATCAAACAGATTAATTACTATCAAGCTTAAATTATGCCAAGAATGAATGATTAGTTCAATATCATTAAAATTATAAATACAATTGAGTACATTAATCACAAAATTAATAAAAATCATATGACAATCAATATAGTCTTGACAAACCACAGCATCTTGTTCTGTCCAAAAGGCTAGAAAACAAAGGAATACATAGGGAGTGACTTATTATGCAAGTAATATTTACATAAAAGTATAAAGTAAATATATATACATATATTTATGTATATGTATATATATATATATATAAACACAGAAAGGCTAGAAGTCTTTTCAATAAGGTCAGTGCTAAAGCAAGAATGTTTATCAACAATACTATTTGATACAATGTTAGAAATACTATCTGTTGCAAAAAGACAAGAAAAATAATTTGAGTAAATAAGAATAGCTAAAAAAGGAGAGAAAGTAAATCCTTAATTGACAAAATAAATATTTGTCATAAATTTTATGTTACCATGCTTAATTTCTTTAAAATTCAATTATCAGGGCAGCTGGGTAGCTCAGTGGAGTGAGAGGCCTAGAGACAGGAGGTCCTATGTTCAAACCCGGCCTCAGCCACTTCCCAGCTGTGTGACCCTGGGCAAGTCACTTGACCCCCATTGCCCACCCTTACCAATCTTCCACCTATGAGACAATACACCAAAGCACAAGGGTTTAAAAAAAATTCAATTATCAGATTACAGGGGAAAAAGGAATCTGATGAACAATTTACCCAAGGAAGTAAAAGAACAAATATCAGATTTGAAATTCAAAATACTGGTGGAGGAAACTATTGCAGAAGAGAAGCGAAGGTTTCTCTTACAAAGAATAAATTCTACATAAGCCAAATCAATTGCCTTTGAAGATAGGATGAATTGAGACAACCTGACAATGTTATGCAATTCAGAACTTCCAAATCTAAAATTCCTAATCTAAAAAGAGGAAATAATTAATATAAGAGAGCTGCCTAAAACTTCTGAATAATGGAAACAAAGTATAAATGAAGAGGACAAAAATTGTTTTCAGAAAAAGGAAAATGATGCTGAAGATTAAAGAAAATTAAATTACCATAATAACCACAAAACTAATAAAACAAGAATTAGAAAATTTAAATAACAATCTCAGAAAGAATAATTGAGCAAGTTATTAAATATAAAAATATAGCCCTAATCAAGATATTAGTGACTTTTTTCATATAGTCAAAGATGAATAAATGCTTAAGTTACAAACACTACTCTCAATAGTTGAAAATGAGAGCATTCTAGTAAACTCTGTCTTTTAGGTCTATATTTTCTTTATAACCAAATCTAAGAATTAAGATTAGAGTGGATAAATAAGAGGGATTTACAGACTGCTCTATTGAATGGATTGAGGAAAACAATTTAAATAAGAGTCTATAATAATATCTCTAAGAAATTATTCACAATGACCAATTAGTCCATTGTGGCAGGCAGTTATCATTTATAATTTTTAGCAATTTTTTCACATTTTCCCCCAAAAGTCCTTTTTTACCTTTTATGTTTACAATACAGCATTTTCCTATAATTTTTCAACCAGTTTCAGACTTTCTTGTAATAAAGGAAAACATCTAATAATAAAAAAAAGAAGCACAGTGAATGTATCTGATAGTGAATACATTCCATATGCATAATTTCCATTTATCTCTTGAGAAGGAATACTCTGTTCTCAATGAAAGGAATTTGTCAAAATAATTCACCTAAACTGGACAGCTTTTCAGTGTTAGCTATATTTTTGTGGTCATTTTGTATGTTGTTATTTTGATATAAATGCTTGCTTTAGTAGGTTCTTGAAGAGCAATAATATTCCATTATAATGATATATCAATTTGTTTAGCTATTATCCAATGTATGGTCATCTATTTTTTCCACACATTTCTGTACAATTTTCCTTCTTTCACTGTCCTCATTGGAATATACCTAGTAGTGATTTCAGTAGGTTAAAGGGTAGATTACATGTCCTTTAAAGTTCATGACAATTTTACAATAAATGCCAACTTAAGTTATTGTCCTAAACATAATTTCTACCAAATTGATTCCAGCATTGCATGGTATCTCCAGTCAAATAGAGAATTCTTCCCTAAGTACTAGTGTTCTTTGGGTTATCAAAGACTATATTCATTTGTTTCTGGGACTTTTACATCTAGTCTATTCCATTAATCGAATTTTCTATTCTTTGATCAGTATCACAGAATTTTAATAATTGTTGGTTTTTAAAAATCTATTTTAAGTTCTGATAATATCAATCCTTTTTCATTCACAGTTTCTTTTTCCAATTATTTCCTTGATGATTCAGGGACTCTTTCCCCCCTCCAAATTAATAGTTATTATTTTGCCTAGTTGTATGAAGTAATTTCCTAGCAATTTGAATGGAGTGTTACATTTAGAAATTAATTAATGTAATATAGTTATTTTAATTACCTAGGACACATTTTAAATGAATACAATTAAACCACAAACAATGAATCTACTTCTCCATTTATTTATCTTGACTGACATAAGGTTGTAGAGTCCTAAATGTGACTTAGGAGGTTAGATTATCTCATTGATATTTTTTGTCCAATTTACTGTTATTCTAAATGTATTTAATTTTCTATCACTTTATTCTGATTCTGCATATAAACGTTGAAGGTTTGTGGATTTATTTTTTGTCTTACTACTTTATAGAAGCTACTAAATGACTCAATTGGCATCTTTTTTGATTCTTTGTTGATTCTTTATGTATTAAATGAATTACTCTTGATTTTTGTCATTATAATTCTCATGTTTATATTTATTTCAAATAATATTGGGAATATGTATCTTTACTAAATTCTCATACTTTTAACAAAATTCCCCATTATTTCCATCACTCTTATAGTAAGATTTTTCTCCAAGATGTTTGTATTTGATTTAATGAAAGAAGAATTCTTCTATTCCTATCCTGTTAGGTGTTTTTATTTTAAAAAACGAGTTACAGTGTTATCAATTTTTTCTGACTCTACTGATATAATATGAATTTTGTGTGATTGTATATATAGGAACATTTTTTAATACCATTTGCTACATTAAATGATTTCCTAATGTTGAATTCTACTTGCACGCCCGGTATAAATACAATTTAGTCATTGTAAACACTTACTTAGATAAAATGCTGCAGTTTGTTTGACAATGTTTTATTTTATCTATTTGCATTAATACCCATTAGAGACTTTAATGTTTAGCTTTTTTCTTCTTATTTGGGCATCAGGACCATTAGTGGAGATAAGCAAGATATTTATTAGTGTACTGTCATAGTAATATAGTATAGGTATTTATTCATCTATCCTTGTAGATCTATTTAAATCAACACGTATTTCTTAAACATTTTCTATGTGCCAAGCACAGTTCTAAGCATAAGGAATATAAATGTAAACAAAAAGAAAGATTGAACTCTAGGAGCTTATATTAGCATGAGATGACAACACATAAAAAGAAGCTAAAATAGGGAAAAATTGAGGTACTTGCATGAAATCTAGAGATTCAAGAGTGGATTCCACAGAGTGAAGAGTGAACACAGCTGGTCCTAGTTACATTCCTTTAAAATGGAAATTTGGTGAGCAACAGACCAATCAGAGAAAGAGGCCACAAGGGCATAATGATCTGCTCCCAGATTATGAAAGCTATAAGAGCAGAATAAACTCCATTCCTAAAAGCATGCTAATATACCTTCTTCGTTTTTGGTTATACAGATAATGCATCCAACTTGATTTCAATTCAACATGTGGACATTTGGGGAAATCTGGTTTCCATTCATTAGTAAATGGGGATTATGTTTAGCATGAATACAAAAAGTTTTATAATAGGATGATCAGCTAGAAGATCTGCTGACTTACAATTTGCTGAGCTGGAAATGAATTCACATGGAAAAGAGATAGAATGCTGAGTTCCCTCTTTCTTTCTTGGGCAAGGTAGGTAAGAACTACTTTGAGTTCCTGATCTCTAGTTGCTACCTAGATTCCCAGTGTCTGTGAACACATGATTCATGAGATTCTTCTTTGTTCATTCTCTTGTCATCTTAGGCAACTGATTACTCAACTTATAGAATTCATCAAATTATAACCTTTAGATTATAACCTTTAGGTCAGAAGAACCATAAGAGTTTCCAAAGGCAAATAGAGTGGGTAGCAGAGTCCATGGGAGGCAGTTGTAGTAGTCAGTGATGGAGAAAATACTTGCAAATAAATTAGCCAGTTTTGCTATCCAAATTTGCAGCAGCTTCAAGGACCATGACCCCTTATAGAGGACAGAAATATAAACGGTAGACTCTAGAAAGGCACTGATATTTGGAGCTCAACAAAGCTATGCCTAAGGAGAACTTCATGCAGACTATATGAAGCAAGAAAAGAATTCATAGTAACCAAGATGTATGAGTTACTTCTTTGTCACATGTGTCATCTGAACATATAACTGATTTAACTTTGAACTTTAAATTTGAACCTTACCTCCCAAGGGATCTTGTGCATGCAAGAGGAAAGGCTGGAAGGACTGTGATTGTAACTGTTGTTCTTGCTATATTTTCTCAGCAAATTCTTTTACCTGAAAGTCATGAGTTCTAGTAGTTGAATAGAAATGGAGAATGCTTTGGATGAAAGTTCATAAGCTACAGCATTAGAAATCTTAATCATTTAGAGTTATTTCTAGGAGAATAATAGTCTTAGCAAGCTTTCCCATGTCAAGTAAGAACTGGAGATTTAAACATGGAAATGATGATATATCTCTAATGAAAAAGACAACAAACCACCCTTGCCTTTCTTATACTCTGTGTGTGTGTGTGTGTGTGTGTGTGTGTGTGTGTGTGTGTGTGTGTGTGTATTGGAGAGAGGGAGACAGAGAGAGAGGAGAGAGAGAGAGATTGAGAGAGAACACAATGGGGGGAGAGGAGAGGAAAGGAAGGCATCAAGGAAAGATATTGATTTTATTTATAGTGTTTTCATAAAATATTTCTATCTTCTCATGTAAATATGCCATGATTTGTTTGGCAAGGGTCAAACATTCTTTCCAGTATTTGCTACTGCAACAAGTGCTGCTAAGAATATTTTGGTATGTATAGAACTTATGCTTCTATGATTTTTTCAACTTTGATATGTTCCTAGTATTGATATTGCTGAATCAAAGGTTATGAAAAAAGTCTCTCTTCTATGAAATTTTCATATTGTTTTCAAGAATGGTTGGAGTGATTCACATCATCAACAATACATTACAGTGCCTATCTTCTCAGAGACCCTCCAGCATGGGCATTTTTGATTTTTTAAAAATCATCTCCCACCCACCACCCCAAACCTCTAGGTTCCATGTTATAAAACAGTAGCATTTGCTGCAGAGAAATAGAGATACAGAGCAAAAGAGACAGTGACAGAGACAGATAATAGACACAAGAGATATAGACGGTTGGTAAAGAAATATGGGTTCTGACTCTCCTTTATCAGCATGATGCTAGACTGTACCATCATCCTGATCCACAGTTTCTTCCTATATAAACTGGTATAAATAATTCCTGTGATATGTGTTTCACAGTGTTTCTTTATGACTTTTATGAAAGTGACTTGTAAACTTCAAAATACTATGTAAATGACTTGTTATCTTATTGATAGCTACTCTGTTAAAATTAGCAGGATGGAATAGATAATGTTGAATATTCTTTCCAGTTTAGCCATATTACAGTTTTATGATTCATTAAAACATTTTAAATGACTAACTTAATGTATGTATTAATTGTGTATAATTATAAATAATGCCTGTCCACAATAAACTTACTTGTTATTTTTGCTAAAGCAATGCATATTACAACTGACTAGTTTAATTTTAATGATTTTGATTTTACATATTTATATGTAGTAAAATAACTATTTTTCTTATCTGAATAAAATGGAAAGGATAGAATAGTACAATTTTTAAAGAATTACTTGGATTTATTGGCATTTTAAAATGACAAGATTTGATCTTCTCAAAGTTCTAAAAATCAAACATAAAATGCTTTATCCAAAATCATTTATATTTAAGCTGATTTGCTTGAAAATGCAAGGTATCTCATCTAGTAACTGTTCTTCAATAATAATAATAATGATAGTAGACGTGGATATAAAATTCAAAATTCAAACTTGATCTTAATTTTCTAAAAATATACAGCCACTTTGTCCCTAAAATTGTCCCTATCACTATGTTAAGAATAAAAGCTGGTTTCCAGAAAACCAAAAGGAGCTAGAAACCATCTAATTCAAGAAATATTTGTTAGCCTTCCTAAGTGGAAATAAATAATTAGCAAAAGGGAGCATTGGCTTAGGCTTATTTAAAAAATCTTATAGACTACAGCACTATGCCACAAGGTTTATTCACTATTACCAGGTGGAATTTATATTAGGAATGCAGGACTGGTTTAACATCAGAAAAGCCACCAACATAATTGACCGTATCAATAAGCAAACTAACAGAAATCACATAATTATCTCAATAGATGAAGAAAAAGCCTTTGACAAAATCCTTTCCTATTAAAAACTTTAGAAAGCATAGGAACAAATGGGTCATTCCTTAAAATGATAAGTAGTATCTACCTAAAACTTCCAGTAAGTATGATCTGCAATGGGGATGTGTTAGAAGCCCTTCCAGTAAGATTGGGGGTGAAGCAATTGGAGAATAATTTTTATTTTTTTGCAAAATTGACTTAGTATATCCCACAAAATTCCCTGGAAACTTTAAGTTCTGTGATTCTGATCCCCCTTCACCTCTGAAAGTCATATTTCCTTTAAGCATATTTCTTCAATTTATTATCTTTTCTTATCATATTCTAGTTCATATCATATGTATTTGTATTCATTGCAAATTATCATAAAAGTATAAGTCAAATACTTAGTATGGTGCCTGATACATAGTAGGTGCTTAATAAATATTGATTGATTGACTGACTGAAGTTCATTGAGAGCATCAACTATGTCATGTTTTGTTACCATTTATTTCTATATATAACATGATATAATTAGTCCTATGTCCAAAAATCTAAGTCTAATTCTTTTTATCTCTTCCTTCAACCTCTCATTCCTCCCTAAGAAGGCAGGTACTATAAGTTGTACAAATATTATCATATAATACATATTTCCTTGCTGATCATGTTGTGAAATAAGGAACATATTGCTTAAACTACAGAAGAGATCATGGAGGAAATAAAGTGAAGAATGACAGTTCAATTTTAATATGCCTAATATCTAACATAGTGACTTAGAAATCGTTAAGTGCTTAATAAATATTTAGTCTTTTGAATGGATAGAAGGAAATAATATTGAGGATGACAAAGTGAAGACAATAGTGACATCTTTCTAGTAAATAAATCCCATTGCTAGTGATATAAGCCCATTAATCACACAATTTTTGGGTATGAATGATGAAGTCCATCCAGAATTTTGTTTCCCTATTTTTCATATATAATGGTTTCTTGCTTGAAGACCCAGAGGAGAAAAATCTATTTTCTGTTTTCTAGCTGTGATATTAATATAATTCACCACTTCTATAAGCTATTACAATATACAACAATAAAAACTAATCAACATTGGATGTAACAATAATACAGACCTTTAATAATCTAGATTCTGATAAATTTCCTAGTCTCTATATTCCCAAAAATTGCAAAAAGAATCATCTGAGGCCTTTCACATGCTCATAAATTTATCTTTTAAAGAATAAACCTATGTAAATAATAAATGACAGATTTTTAACTTCCCATCTAATTAGCACATTTTCCTTTCAAATACACCTATTATAATTTCTAATTTGTTTTTGCAAAGAGAGAAGTTTATATTTCTGGCCATCATGCAATTACTTGACTCTTTGCTCTTTAGTAGTCCCTTTCATCTTGTTTTTAGTTGTTTTATTTTGTTTGTTTTGTTTGAGAGGGGAATTAGCCCCCAAACAGTTCTGATTTCTTAATATAACACCCATGTTTTCTTTCCTTCTCAAATCTCAACAGGATGAATATGCTGATTCTGTGGAGTGTTAATTGAATATTACTTACTGACATTTGGGGTGTATAGGTTTTCTTCGAGGACTAGCCCTACCAGTGTGAGAATTTGCCTAGGCTTTCTCAGTGCTGGTCATGCACTTTTTGATATCTACCTTTCACCACCACTCACTTGTAGCTCTGAGAATCTGTAGTATGTACAATGGCCACATCTTGGTAAAACTGTCTTGGCAGATAGGCTCAACCAGGATTAGGGTGACAAACAGGCTTCAAACCTGTTCATGAGTTAAAGGGACATCTACCCCAAGCATTCGAAGACTTCCCCCATTAGAAAAGGAAGATGAGAACAACGTGTTCCAATGGTCATGAAGTTGGCTAAAGCAGGAGCTGTGGAACATTTAGAGCTTAGCTTGGTTAGACATTGAAGATGTCAAGTTCATTTACTGCATCGTTGGCAATTGGCAGTTGTCCTGACTTTGTCTTGCCATTGGATTTCAGTGACTCTGGAAGAGAGAGAGTAAACCTGATTACTTTATTCTACTCTCTCACTTAAATTCTATTCAAGCATAAATCCTCTATGAAATGAAGAATGAACAATTTAACCAAGCACCCAAGGCATCAAATGGCATCTTAATTCTTCACTGCTCAACAGGTGAGATAATCCATTGTGTAGGTGATCATTCTTTAAGCTTAGAGAAATTTTAACAGACATCTCTGGTAATTAATCAGTTGGTAAATTCTGAAAATGCATTACAGCTTTGTTTACTGCCAAACATCATTTGATACTGAAATTCAGTACTAGACGAAAAATGCTCTCAATATCTTCCATTATTCATAACTACCAACTGTAGACTATATTAAGGCTTTTCTTGAATTTTTTACTTTGCAATTTCAATTTGTTACTTTATTTCTACTTCAAGGGAAACTGCTGACAAATTATGTGATCAATAATCATTCTTTTGTGTTACTTAACATTTTGTTTTCCTCTGAAATTTTGTAAGCCCCATAAAAATGTAGCAATTAATTGTTCTGCTATAATTTTCTGTCTTTAAAACAGACTACAATTTGTACTCTCTTTCACTATATGTGAAAAAACTGAGAGATGGTCAATTGACCTTTTTTCTCCACTTTTAATTCTACTACTTCATATGTGTTTTATTCCACATCCAATACAGAATTCTTTTGTTTCTCTTCATTATCTTGTTTCTCTTCATTACCTTATAGATAAGCTCAATTTTTTCAGGAGGTTGGAATATTCTTTATAGATGACATGATTCTGTCACAAATTATCATTTGATAAAGAAGATATTAATTGTACATACTAGTCTAGATACATACACCTTTAAATGCTATGTTTTAGGCTCTGGCAGGTAGTTAATTATGATTTGGTAACTTTCAAATACAAAATTTACATCTCTATTTGACATATTGATCAAGTTCTTTCATAAAGCTTAGTTATTAATTAAAAAATTATGGCAGTGAGTATATGTTGTCCCTGTGTAATTTTTGTTCACATGACTCTTTATAGATTTGGTTTTCAAGAATACTTTGAAAGATATCTCCAGAGTCTCTTCCACCTACTCTTCTTCAAGTGAGACTTTGATTCCTGCCAAGAAGTAAGTATAAAATTGGGTTCAGGCCCATTTTGCCCTCTTTAGAGAGGTAGGGATCAGATTAGAATTCTATATATCTAACTCCAGTAAATGTAATAGTAAGAGGAAATAACTTTTAATTCAAAAAGAACTCCTTATTGCCATCGTTTAATGGGGAAAAAGCGTTCAGAACTTGACTGCCTTCCAGGGAGATAATCTTGTAAAGCAATTAGCACAATGTTTGGTATATAATAGATGCTTAATAAATGGTTGATACCACCAAAGTCCAATCACACAAAACATTACAAATAAAGAAAAGCAAATAAATTCATTTATCTAAGCTGCTAGCAAATAGAAATTGGAGAAGTTATAAGATAAGAATATATAAGAAAATATACAGAGTGAATGAGCTCTTCCACCAAAAACAAAATATCTCAGCTTTAACCAAAACTCTCCAAGATCTCACTGAAAAGGAAATTTCTCAGTCTTTACTGTAATCACCAGGGGATAAGCACATGATCAAAGTGCTGACTACTCCATATTTTGGCTTCTTCCCAGAATCTTCCTGTCTTTTCAGGAATTTGGCCCTAAAGACAACCTAGAATCAAACATCTATTCCCTGTAGCATTTAAAATTATAATAAGCCCTGGGAGACTACATCTCCCAGGGATCCCTGCTACAACTCCCCCACACACACACACACACATACACACTTCCCACTTCTTTTGTGGGAGGTGTTGGAGAAAGTATAAAAGAGAAAGTTTGGCACCTTTTCCTCACTCTGCTCTCTGCTCTCTGGAGCCTGGAGGCTAGCTGACTCTCTCTGATCCTGGATTCTATCCCGGAGACCCTTTTCCCCTACCTAACTTTTCTCTTTCCTACTCTAAATAAAACCTAGCTATTCTAAACCCTAATTTGCTCTCTGATCTTTTATTTGAGCCTGGAAGGGCTCTGGTCAATTTCCCCCTGCCAGGGCTGCTACCTTCTTTTCCCTTCCTCTACCTTCCCCTCTCCTTTTTCCCAACCATTTTTCCTTCTATCTATCCTCCCTTCACCCCCTCACATCCCTTAATGATGGAGCCCAAGTTTGGATTCTCTTTTCTTGAACTCTAGGCAGCTCAATTCCTAGAATAATAAATAAACAATACAAATTAAAACCTAGATACATAAAAGTAATTCTAATTTCATAGCTCCCATAATTAGCATCTAAGATGACTTTATTCCATTTTGGACCTGGATGTCAGGGGAAATAATTGTAAAAAAAAGTCTATAGAGTGAATTCTAAGTAATCCAAGTTGATTCAGGAAAATAATAATGAGTGATAAGAGGATATATTTTTTCATAGTTTAGAGTCTTCTAGAAACATGATTTAATCAATGCAAAAAAAGTCCTTCATATAGATATGTAAATTGGCAACTCCTCCCTAACATTTTTTGGAATCAGTGAACTTTCACTATATATATTTATATACTATGATATTTTTATATATACTATATATTACTCATATTGGATCATTGTCTATTATTACTTTAAGCATGATATAGTTTCCCTACTCATCTCTCTCAATAATGACAATGATTTTACTCTTCATGTTTGTTAGCATTATTTAAATTCCTGCATTTTAAATACATAAAGCATTTTTCTATCTGCCAATTTTCATTCTGTATAACCTTTTTAAAAATAGTGTTGAGTCTTAACAGGGGCAGAGCCAAGATGGCAGAAGAAAAGCAAAGAACCTTGAAACCACAATGAGAATCTTCTCCAATCAATCTTAAAACAATACCATAAAACAAATACAGGAATGAAAGAACCAACAAGGAGACAGAGTGAAGCAACTTTCATGAAGAGAAGGAATTGAAAGATAAGTAAAGTACTGAGGCTCTGGGTTGAGAGGAGAATTCAGGCAACAGGAGTCAACAGCAAGGAGTAAAGATCAAGCCAACAGCAAGCCCCTGCAAACCCACATTTACTTTTACAGATTCTTAACTGGGGCCCAAGCCAATATCCAGACCCTAAGACTCTTCCTGGGCCAATAGTTGTCCAAACCCTTAAAGTTCCAAGCAATCCTGTGGTAAGGTCTGAAATCCCAGCCCAGGGCAGTCAGTGTTGCACAACCTGGTCTGTATGGACCAAGGTGAGACCAGAAGTACCATCCAGGGCTTCTAATAAGCACCTAAATCTCAATTTGGGGCAGTTGGTAGACCCAGAGCTAGCCCTCCCCATCCTTGGCAGGTGCAGTTCCCAGGTGCTGGCTTGACAGATCCTGTTTGACCTTTGCCAAATCTCAAGGTGGAAACCACAAGCAGGGCAGTCTGTTGTGTGCTATGTGTCTGACCTGATCAAGTCCAGAATAAGAGCAAAAGCCTGCACCCCAGCCTGAGGCTAGAATTTGAGCCATCAGTAGCCTCAGGGGGTAATTGAATCAGTAGTGGAAGATGGGTCTCAGAACTTCCAGCCCACAGGCCATCATACCATTTTGGAAGAACTGAAAATTATAGAAAGTCAGGATTAAGGAAGCATTAAGGAAGAACTGAAGTTTAAGACTATTCCCTATCATTCCTGAGAACAGAGCATACCTTTAAAATAATAGCAAAAGTAAAAAAAAAGGTTGAGGAAATGAGCAAACATAAAAAAAATCATGTCAAAACAGGGAATTTTATGGAGATAATGAGCAAGGCATACACAAAGAAGGGGACTGTGAAAGCAAAGCAGATATACACAAGGTTTCAAAATAAAATATGAATTGGACTCAGATAATGGGAGAGCCCAAAAAAGGATTACAAAAATTAATTGAGAGGCCAAAGGGAAAATGGGGAAGAGAAATGACAGCAATATATGGAGAAATGGCCAAATGAAAAGGGTGACTCAAAAACTGACAGAAGAAAATCATTTCTTAAAACTTAGAATTGGGAAACTAGAAGCTAATGGCTTTGTGAGACATCAAGAAACAATAAAACAAAATCAAAAGAATGAAAAAAACAGAAGAAAACATGAAATATATCATTAAAAACAATCGACCTGGAAAATTGATTTAGGAGAGACAATTTAAGAATTATTGGACTACCTGAAAGCCATGATTAAAACAAATAAATCCTGAACATCATAATACAAGAAATTATCAAAGAAAAGTGCCCTGATATTCTTTAACAAAACAGTAAAATCAAAATTAGAAGAATCTGCAGATAACCTCCAGAAAGAAATCCTCAAATGAAAATACCTAGGACTATAATAGCTAAATTCAAGAACCCCCAAGTCAAGGAGAAAATACTGTAAACCTCTAGAAAGAAATAATTCAAATACCATGGAGCTACAATCAGGATCACACAGGACTTAGCAGCCTCCACATTAAAGGATTGGAAGGAATAGAATGTGATATTCTGGAAAGCAAAAATTCTTGGTTTGCAATCCAGAGTCACCTATCTAGCAAAATTGAGTATATTCTTAAAGGGAGGTAATGAACATTCAATAAAATAGATGATTTTGGAGCATTCCTGATGAAAAGACCAGAATTTCAGAGAAAATTTGAAGTTCAAACATAAGACATAAGACCCAAGAAAAGCATAAAAAGGGTAAATAAGAAAGAGAAAATTCATGGGTCTCAATAAGGTCAAACTATGTTTTCCTACATGGAAAGAGGATATTTGTAATTTTTAAAAATTCTTATTAGTAGTAGGCCAGTTAGACGTAATACACTTTGATAGAGAGTGGGGAAGTAAGCTGATTAGGATGAAATTATTTGCAAAAAAGAAACAAGTGGTGAAAAAGGACTGCACTGAGAGAGAATGGAAGGGAGAGATGGAATGTGGTAAATAATCTAACTTAAAGAAGTGTGAAAAACTATTTCAGTGGAGGGAAGGATGAGGATGGTGATAGGCATTGCTTAAACTGTACTCCAATTGTAATTGGCTCAGAGAGGGAATAATAACCCTACTCACTGTGGTATAGAATCCTATCTTACCCCATAGAAAAATAGGAGGGGAATAAGACAAGGGAAGGGGTTTGGTAATAAGAAGGAATGAGAAGTTGGAGGGATTGTAGAAAACAGAACACTGCTGAGGAGGGACAGAGTAAAAGGTAAAAAAAAGTAGGATTAAAAGAGGAAAATAAGATGGAGGGGAATACACAGTTGGTAATCCTAACAGTGAGTGTGAATAGGGTAAACTCACCCATCAAATGGAAGTGGATAGCAGAGTGGATTAAAAAACAGATTCCTACTATGTTATTTACAAGAAACACATTTGAAACAGAATAAAGATAAGGGACTGGAGCAGTATTTATTGTGCTAACTCTAAAGTAAAAAAGCAAGAGTAGTAATGATGATATCAGACAAGGCTAAAGCAAACACATATCTGATTAAAAGAGATAAGGAAGGAATTTACAATTTGCTAAAGGGTACCAAAAACAATGAAGTAATATCAGTACTAATCATATATGCACCAAATAGTATAGTCTCAAAATTTTTAAAGGAGAAATTAAATGAACTTCAGGAAGAAATAGACAATAAAACTATACTAATGGGGGACCTCAACTTCCCCCTTTTAGTTGTAGATAAACCCAACCAACAAATAATCAAGAAAGAATCAAAGGAAGTATGAAATCTTAGAAAAGTTAGAACTAATAGATCTCTGAGAGAAATGCATGGCAATAGAAAGAAATATATCTTCTCTTCAGCAGTACATGACTCCTACACAAACACTGACCATTTATTGGAACATTAAAACTTCACAATCAAATGCAGAAAAGCAGAAATAATAAGTGCATCCTTTTCAGATAATAATGCAATAAAATTATAATTCATAATGCTCCATGGAAAGATAAATCAAAAATTAATTGGAGACTTACTAATTTAATGCTTAAAAATGATGGGTCAAAGAATAAATTATATAAAAATCAATAATACCATTAAGGAGAATGATGTTATTTTTAAAAAATCGTAATTGCTCAAGGTAGGCAGAGCTAATGTAATAAAAATGATAATTCTATCTAAATTAATTTAGTGCCATACTAATCAAAATACCAAATAATTATTTTATTGAACTAGAAATAATTATAACAAAAGTCATCTGAAAGAACAAATGGTCAAGAATGTCAAGGGAACTAATGAAAAAAATGTGAAGGAAGGTGGCCTAGAAATACCAGATCTCAAACTGTACTATAAAGTAGGAATCATCAAAACAATCTGTTTCTGGCTAAGGAATAGAATGATAGATCAATGGAGTAGATTAGATACATAATATACAAGTATAAATAGTTAGAAATGAGTTTAATGTTTGATAAACCCAAAGATCCTAGCTTTTGGAATAAGAACTCACTCTTTGACAAAAAAAGTTGGGAAAATTAGAAAGGATTTTGTTAGCAATATATAGATGCACTGATGATTTATGTGGGTTTAGTAAACTAGATGCTTCAGTTTTGCCAGTTATTTGTTTCAAATATTTTTTTCTTCTTGGTTCTATAGGTTCCTGTAATTATATCCTCATATCTACAAAGATTATAGTTTTGTTACCTCATCTATTTTTCATTTCTTCAATTTCTTTCTCTTATTTTACTACTATAGCTACCATTTCTAACACAATATTGGTAAAATAAGATTGGTAATAATTGGTAATAGACATTCTTGCTTTACTTCTCATTGAGAAGAGTTCTAGCTTATCTTCATTATAGAAAATGTTTGCAAATGGTTTAAGAGAGATAAAACAGGTCATTTTTGAAAATGGTCCACTATTCCTGTACTTTCTCGTGTTTTTCATAAATAGAAATGGGTATGGTATTTTGCCAAAAGCTTTTATTATCTGTTGACATAATCACGATTTTTGTTATTTTCCTTATTGATGAGTCAATTATTCTGATATTTTTTAAAATTGAGAACTAGCCCTGCATTTCTGGTTTAACTCTTATCTGGTCATACTGTATGATCTTTGTGATATGTTGTTGTATTCTCTTTGCTAGCATTTAGTTAATTAATTATTTGAGTTTTGCATTGGTGTTCATTAAAGAAATTAATCTATCAAATACTTGCTCCATTTTCTCTCTCCCTCTTTACAGTATCAAAGCCATGTTGGTAAGACTCCTTTACCTACCTAAAAAAAGAGTTTATATAGTATAGATTCCCTTATATAACATATGGATATACAATATTATATATTATTGGAATTAGTTTGGTGGCATTCACTGTGAATCCATCTTGTACTGGGAATTTTTTCTTAGAGAGCTTATTCATGGTTTGTACAGTTTCTTTTCCTAAGAAAGAATTATTGAAGTATTCTAGTTCCTCTTCTGTTAATCTGAAAAATGTATATATTTTGTATAAATATAATTGGAAAAAATATCTCCTAATAATCACATCAATTTCATTCTTCATTGGTTCATTCTTCATTCACCCTTTTCTATTTAAATATTGTAACCTAGTTTTCTTTAAAAATCAAAGTGATCCATGGTTGATCGTAAATTATCTCTCTTTGATCTAATTTCCAGGTCAATTATTTTTTTCCACTTTTCATTCCAGCCCTGTTCTCCCATTGTTGAGTTCATTCCTTGGTCTCTATTTTGGGAAGATGCCCAGGGCTATTCATCATTTTCCCAGGTTTTCTTCTAGCTTTGCTTCTGACTTTTCAGTAGACTTCTCCACAGTGCTCTCCTTATGTGTACCTTCTCCACTTTCTGCCTCTTAAAAATACTTTTTAGTTCCTTTTTATTGTCTTTCCCCCCATTATAATGTAATCTCTTTGAAAACAGGAATTGTCTATCATTTTGCTTGTATTTGAATCCCTAGTGCATAGTGTTGTGCCTGGCATGTAGTAAAAATTTTATCGAATGCTTTTTCCTAGTTACCAATAGTTGATCATTCCATTTTCCATTTTTCAAATCAGTTATTTGAATAATTTTGTATATATATTTTGCAATTCATCTTCTCATATCTTCTAATTTGATGTTGATTTAGTTCTTTATTCTTAATGTTCATAGTGGTATTAAAGAAATTGCTTTTTATGTGCCAAACTAGTTATTTCCTGCCTGTTGAATGATTTTTTTCTCTAAAGGAATGGTTTAAATTGAATTCAGAAAGAATTAATTGGCTCTAAGAATTTCTTAACTAGAAGAATTAGAACCTTTAGCCAACTATCACTGCAATCCCTTTAATTTCAATTATTTTAGATAAATCAATGATTCCATATTTTTTTTAAATCAGGAAGATCAATGTAGCCTGGAAAAGCCCTATGTTTGACTTTTCTGCCCTGCAAGTCAGGACGCAGACAGGATAGTTTTATTTAAGATAAAAATCTAGACTCCTCTTATGAGTAACACCTTTTCTTATTGGAAAGCAGTATAATTCAATTTTCTAGGATAGCTTTAAGGTTTTAGTAAACCAGCAATTAAGGAGTTAACAATTTTTCCCTAAGCCAAGAAAAATGCAGAAATTAGCAGAAGCTGCCCTGGACCTGTATCTATTTCCAGACAGCCCAAGGTCAAAGTAGGCAGTCAGACGCCCTTCATATTCAGTTAGGTACTTTCCACCCCATAATCTTAAAGGCTCATTCTTTAAAGATATCTCTTGAAATATGGAAGATTTTTACTAAAATAACTTTTAGATAAAATGAGGCTCATTTCTGACCTTGGACATTGTCTCATCTGGGCATAATCTTCATGAGAAAATTCTTTGTAAAACCATAAACCAATTATGATGTAATTTTGTAACCTTGGTGTGTCTGTGCAGATTTGAAAATTCATTGTGCTTTATGAGAAACTGTTATTTGAAATGATATAAAATAAAAATGCTCAGAGACTGTTTTGGAGCAGCTTTGGGCTAACCATTAGTCTGGCTGTTCTCAAGTTTCTGCTTTCTTCTTATTGTTCAATGCCACAAAACGCCATTCAAAATCCTTGTTGATATAGAGACAGACCTCTATAGAAGAGGAATCTTTCTGATTCTGCCTGTCACTCTATTCACTCTACCACCTAACTGTCCCTATATTTTGGAGCATTTAATTTAGAAACTTTTAATGCATAGGCTTTAACCAATTATCGATTGGAGAAAGATTTTTACAATTTTGAATCAGTTCCTTGTATGTCTTAGAAATGAAACCATTATCAGATAAACCTGTTATAAAGCTTTTAACCCAGGCAGTCAGGCAGTAAGCAATAGTCCTATTATGTTAAAAGTTCTATCCAAATGTTAGCAATCAAAAGAAAGTCAAAAGGAAATCCATGCTCTCAAGTCTATAGTCTAATGAGGGAAACAATTATTTACAAAGAATGTATATAAATGATAAATTTGAAATATTTAACAGAGGAAAGATATTAGAATTAAGAGAAATTGGAAAAGGTTTTGTGTAGAAGGTAGAATTTTAGCAGGGATTTCAAATAAGGTACAGAAACTGGGAGTTGGAGATGATGAGAGGGATGAAGTCTTACCTGCAGATATGAGAAAGCTGAGGAAAATTTGCAGAGTAAAGAGGTGGAATATTTTGTTCAAGTAATAACAAGGAATAAAATATCACTGTATTGAATAGGGGGAAGAGGAGAAATGCAAAGAGTAAGAATATAATAAAGGGGAAATTGCTTAAGAAGGGCTTTTAGTGCCAAATAGATGTTATATTTAATTTGAGGGGGGGTTGCATGGGTCAAACCTATATTTTAGGAAAATAACTTTTGGTGACAATGAGGACGGACTGGAGAGACAAGAAGGCTATTGCAATAGTCCAAAGATGAGATGATGAAGTCCTATAATATGTTGGTGGCAGTGTTATAGGAAAAGGATTGGGGTGGGAGACTATGCAAGAAATGTTGGGAAGGAGATTTCAATAGGTTTTTGAAGTAGATTGAAAGTGAGAGGTGAGAGAGTGAGGAGTGGAAGATGATATCTAGTTTGCCAGTCTGGGTGATTAGGAAGATGGTGTTACACTCAACAGTTATAAAGAAGTTAGGAAGAAGGGAAAGTTTTAGGATCATTTTGGAACATGTTGAGTTTAAAATGTCTATAAGACATTCAGTTCAAGATATGCAAGGGATATTACTGAAGATTAGCAGAAAGGTTGTAGGTAGATCAGTAGATTTGAGAACCATTAGTATAGAAATGCTAATTCAATCCCTGGTAGTTGAGGAGATCACCAACTAAAATAGTGTAGAGGGAAAAGAGAAGAGGATGCTTTAGGAAATCAGTGTTTAGTAGATCTGACCTGGATGAACATCCAGTAAAGGAGACTGAGGAATGGTCATATAGATATTCAGAGAACCAAGAGAATAGTATTCCAAAAGCCTATAGAGGAGAGAATCTAAAGAAAAATTTGATTGACATTGTTAAGAGGCTATGGACAGATCAAGAAATAAAAGAATTGAGAAAATATTATTAAGATTTGGCAATTAAGAAATTTCTAATAACTTTGAAGAAAGCAGTTTCAGTTAAATGTTAAGGTCAGAAGCCAAATTAGTGAATGAAGAAAAGAATGAGAGGAAAGCAATTAGTGAGAAATGTAATAATACCTATGAGGGATGTATATAATTGGTCTAGGAAGGCTTTTTGAGGATGGGTAAGAAGTGGTAATATTTGTTGGAAGTAAGAGAACCTCCACTTTCATCCTCCATTGATTTCTTTCCTAATTTTATCTACCTGGGTTTGGTTTGTGTTAAAATTTGTAAATTTTATGTAATCAAAATTGTTCACCATTACCTTCTTTGTTCTCTATCTCATTTGCTTATGAACTCTTTCCAATTACTTTCTTGTTCTCAAAATTGATTATGTTACCTTTTAGATCTAAATTGTATCCATTTGGAGCTGACAGGTCTTAATAAGACATTGGTCTAAACCTATTTCCTGACAAATTATGTCCTAGTTTCCCTGTTATTTTTTGTTGTCCTTGCCAGAGTAGATTAATTCTTTATGTTCATTGAACATGATGCTACATTTTTTTTTAAAATGACATACAAGTTTTAAAATTTTATTAAATATTTGGTCATGGATTTCAGGTAATCAAATAAATCTTAAATCACCATTTCTTAATCTATTTTCAAGATCAATTGCTTTTATAGGATATCTTATTTTTCTTCTGACTTTTTAAAGTCTTTTGACTGAATATTTAAATGATTTAAATTTTTTCATTATCTCCTTGAGTTGTTTATTTCTATTTGGTCCATTGTAATTTTAAAGGAGCCTTTTACCTGAGTCTTTTTTCCTCAATTCTCTTCTCTAGTATTCCCATTCAATTAACATCTTTTGGAAAACTTTTAAAACATTTACTTTATAAATCTGGTTGACCTTGAGCCAAATTGTGGGGGATGTTTTTGAAACTTTCCTTAAAAAAGTTTTGGAATTTCCCTTTTGCTTTTCTGATTTAGTACCTAAGGCATTTATAGTTCTTTATCATGGAAGTCTTCATTTATTTATTTATTTATTTTTTGTAGTTTTAAGTCTAAGCTCCATGGACATCTGGAGGGAATGATGGGAATCTTGTTTTTCCTGATTTATATGTTCTGATTACTTGCTAATGCTTTCTCTGGGTATAAATGCTTTATTCTTCACGGATCTCAGGCTCAGTTCTGGGTAGAGACCTACAAACTTTTAGTGTGCCTAAAATGACCTTATCTACAGTATGATTATTACCTTTCTGACCTTAGTTTTAGGAATTCCTAACATCAGATTGGATCTTGGTAATAAAATTATAAACTTTACTTTGGTTCAATTTTCAGTAGTATGTTATTAGCCAGCAAACTGGAAAAATGCTGCCGTTTTACTGATGTTGGTTTGAGCTTACCGTCCTTGTCACTCAGCTGTGAACGTTAGGCTATGTTTCTATTATGAATCTACAAAGCCATAATGGTGTTAGTGCCATAGATTTACTGCTTGTCTTGCTTCCTTCTCTTTTTCCAGAATACAATCATATCAGATCTGGATCCCTTACCTCTCCTTGCCTAGGAACACAATAACAAGTAAGCTTATATCTAATGATAATAGCTACAGGTTCCCCACTGCCTCCATTTCCATACTGTTTCCACAACCAAACCTTGGAATGAGAATGATTCAGTTCCTATCTTAAACTGATACTTGGTCTGGAAAAAACAACAACAAATAATCTCACTTACTATTTTTTCTTCTTGGATTTCCCAATCATTATTTGACTTGATTCTCTTTCTATATCTTTTTTTTAGAGTAGGAAAGAGAGAAAAAAAGATGGGGTGATAGAGAGTGAGATTGGCTCCACTACTTTTTATTTTATTTTTTAAAACCCTTACTTTCTACTTTAGAATTAATACTGAATATTGATTCTAAGGCAGATGAATGGCAAGGGATAGGCAATTAGGGTTTCAGTGGTTTACCCCGGGGGTCACATAGCTGGGAAATGTCTGAGGTTAAATTTGAACCCAGGACCTGTCTCCAAGCCTGGCTTTCTATTTGCTGAGCAACCTAGTTGCCCTTAGCTCTACTACTTGTATATTCTGTCATTTTAGCCAGTTTCTCATACTTCTTTTAAAACTATGAAAAAAGGGCACCAAAATTTTCCTTTATCTTTTCTCCACTTCTCACGTTTATCCATCTATTTCATTTCTAGGATACAAATGTTATAAAACACAAAGTTTTTAGAGAATAAAACAAACTATAACCAAATTAATATTCTGAGGGAAAAACTGTTGATAAAGGGATAACTAATAATAAAAATAAAATAATACCTAATATTTCTAAAGCTATAACTCATTTTACCCTCAAAACAATCCTGTGGGCTAGGTATTATCATCCTGATTTACATGTGAGGAAAATGAGGCACAGAGTACATAATTGACTTTTCAGAGTCACAGAGCTGAAAATGTCTGAGATAGAAATCAAACTCTAGACTTCATGATTCCAAGTTCTCCACTATGTATGATGAGTCACTTATTTGCTCTGGGAAGAAAACTAATCAATAGGATTATAACGAAGCCAGATTCTATGAATAGGAAACAGGAAATACTACATCATTGGTTTTATGTTTCCACCTTCTTTCACCAAGGGTAAATATGATATTCAATGAGATATCAAACAACATTGTTCATTCAGCTTGGAACATTAACCACTGGAAAAATATAAAGAATAGAAATAAAAATTCAGTAACTTATTTAGAAGTAGGATAATCTAATGAGGGATGGACTAAGCTTTCAGACTACTTACAATAATATAGAAGTAGGAATAAATTGTGCAATTCAACTTATAAAAGATTAAAGATGTGATAATTGTTTTTCAAAGAAAATAAGTTATATTCTATGGTTCTATATATAACTCTGATTAAATAAAACCTTTACTCCGGGATTCCTTTATGTTACAATTGATGGTATAGATATAAAACTCTTAACAACAACAAAATGTTTAAGTGTTTGGAAGTCTCTAAGTCTCAGCAGAAATTTAAACCCATGACATAAACTATATATGAAATGAAGAATTGTGCCAAATTTTTGTTAAAATACACAGTAGAAAACCATTTGCCAAAGTGCTGAAGTTAATAGAATATCAATATTACTGGTGCCAGCTATTTGTCCATTTTGAAAAGTGATCCCATTAGGAATCAACTTTAAAAATGAATTGAAATAAAAAAATCATTATTAATGATTTAAAATTAATCATTTCCAAATGCCCAATAGATGTTGCTAAAAGAAATGAATGAAGTCATGGAAGAACAATTTTTAAAATGATCATCATTTGGTGTAAAACTAAGAGTTAGATTCTTGCATTCAAATTCAATATAATTGAAAAATGTTTATTAAAAAATAATAAATTTGGGGACAGGATATCAGTGTAAGGGAGAGTAAAATGTTATAAGGTCCTTTCTCAAAGCTAGTTTTCCTTCTGTAAATTAGTTCTTACTCAAAACCTTTTATTATATAAGCTTTTCAAGATTCTAAATTTATATTCATAGAGATTATTTCTGGTTCAGTTTATATTTTTAGCAAAATGGACTTTAGCACCATTTTTTTATTCTGTTCTTTTGAGCATAAAAAAATCAGTATAGGGAAAAGGGACAAACAAATATTTAAGAGTGAAAACAGAGATTCTTAAAACTCCTTACTTATTCTTACATAAATACCTTAGATATGTAAAGTATTTTCACATTTTTCTCATATTATCTCAAATATGATGAATTTGATTTATCTATTTGTTTTAATGGAAAGGTAGTGAGCAATAGTAAAAAGAATCAGTTTTAGAGTCAGGAAAACCTGATGTTATTCTCCTAAATATGAATGACTCCATCCTGAATTTATAATTAACATGCACACTCCAAGCAATTAAGTATATAAGTAACTTCTGAATCAGAAAAAAATTTGATGATTATAAATTTTGAATCATGAAAATCTCATGTAATGAAGGCTTCTGAGAAAGGACTAATTTGCTAAAGGGAAACTAGTTGGGAGAAAAAGCCTAATTTTTTCCCCCAACATCCTATCCCACAATTTATTAACATCTAAAAAAAACTTTTATACTGAAATAGAATTTAAACACAATCATCTTAACTTAACGCAATCTTAACTTAGCTCAATGGCAATCACTTGTTAAAAATGTTCTTATATGACTTCATTCATTGCTCTTAATTTCTATGGTGGATTGTAAGTCAGTTTTCTCTTCTAATTTGTCTCTAAAGTTTATTCCTTTAGGGTCACTTTCCAAACTATGCCAGTAACTGGCAACAGTATTATTGATCTTCATTTCCCATTAGCCTTTTGACAAATGATATCCTAAATGATATGCTGAACAGAAAGTTCATCGTATAACACTTCTTGATGTCCACTCATAACAAATCTTATTAATATTTGCTTGACCAGATAATTGTATTCATAGGATAGCCAAATTTGTTAATATTGAGCTGAATACATGGGATAGTTACCCTTGAAGTGGGACATCAGTATTGGCCTGAACTTGTTACTGACTGAATCAGTTAACAGCTGATTGAGTTTCTATTAAAGTAGGTCAAATGGAGTCTAGATCTCTCTCTCTCTCTCTCTCTCTCTCTCTCTCTCTCTCTCTCTCTCTCTCTCTCTCTCTCTCTCTCTCTCTCTCTCTGTCATTTACCCTCAAACATTAATTCTATGATGATTATTTCAACTGTTTCAGAGGTAACCTAGGATCACTTCGAATAATTTCGATGAGATATGAGGCCGGATAGTCCCTCTGATACATCTTAGAGAACATGAATGATTTCCATTTTTCTATGAGCCTTGGATATATTTTCATGTCCTTAAGTTCTGCACTATGTTGCTTCAAGAGCAGTCCACTATTTTCTCATTGGAGTTACTTGAATAGAGGTGTTATTTTTTTTACCCAAATTGACTCTGCCTTTTATTGAATAATCACTAAAATATTATCTTCTATGCTAAAATATTAATTTTTTATGTTCATTTATAATTTTGCTATTCCCAAACTAACTACATGTATTTAGTCTTTTTTATTTATTTATTTTTTATTTTTTAGGAAAATTTTCCATGGTTACATGATTCATGTTTTTACTTTCCCCTTCACTCCCCCTTAAACCCCCCTCCTGAGCCAATAAGCATTTCCACTGTTTTAATTTGTCATCGTTCAAGTCTTATTACCATATTATTGATAGTTGCATTGGTGTGGTCATTTCGAACAAGTATTTAGTCTTAATCCCTCATTTAACAGTCCACAGATTCTCTGAAGTTTAATATGTAAAGTGATCAAATATTGTTCTTATTATTATTTGCAAAGCCATGCCTGATTTGTTGTGGAGCAGGAGTTTCCTCTACTTTCAAAGCAGCAAATCTTGTGCACATTTTTCCTACATTATTTCTATTATTTTCTCATTTTACCCCATAAGGCAAATATTCAGAATAAGAGTAGATTAAATAGCTGCATAAATCTTCACTCACTACCAGATACATGTTCTTTTCTTCTTTAGTTGAGTTGTTGCTGAAGTGTGAAAGAAAACCCCTTTTTTGTGGTTGATCAGACCAAGGAGAAAATAAATTCTCCCAAATAATTGGCTCTAATTCCAATTGAATGAATTTTAACTATTTCAAATTTGATTTGCTTTAAACTGTCTTCATCATTTATGAAGAGATAAAAAACACTCACTATTTCACCTGCCAACATAGGCCTTAAAACAACAGACAATAATACTCTGAAGTCCAAAAATATTTTTTGAAGTCTCTATGTACCTGTAAAAGAGAACTTACATGCTCTTACCCCTTTCTTTTCCTTGTAGCTATATATTTAAGGCAAAAATGATCAAAAACATTAAGTGATTCATTATCTTTGCTTCTTGAAACTTCAGAAAAAGTAGGCTTGTGCACAACTTGAAGTAATAGTCAGTTTCTCCTTTTTAATTTTTCAATTATTATCCTAGGGTTTTTTGTCTGAGTCTTTATGTCTTTTGGTCAGACTAGTGTTTATTTTTACAAACTTCATGTATGGGATGTCTAGGCCCATAACCATTAGGGTGACTTATAGACCTCTGGCATTTGATTCTAATAGTTACCCTATGTTCATTTATAAGTGAGATAGTTTTTTTTTATCCATTCTTTTTGCAATATGACTATTTTGTCTACATGGCATAGTACTTACAAACTTCTTTCCCTTCAATAGCATTAGTTAGTTTATAGAAAATTTGGTAAGTCTACAATATTTCTTTCTAACTCTATCTTGCTAAGCTTACCTACGTATTGAAACCATATGGAAATTTTACTCTGCTGGTTTTGAAGTATAATACATTATTTGCTACCTGATGTTTAAATATTCTAGTTGCTTTGATACTCTTCTATGAATTCCTCTCATGTACCTAAATCAAGAAACCTTACCCAACACTTTGATTTTTCTCAATATCTGATGTGAGAAACAAAATTGCTTTTGCTAACACTTAATGTCATGAGTTATATTCCATATTACATCTTTTTTTTTGTTTCCAAGAAAGGTATAGTTTTAGCCAATTTGTTCTTATTTTGTCAATCCTGTCCTTATCAGTCCTTCAAGTAGTACTTTTTAAGTAGCCACTATGTTCCAAGTACTGGGAACCAAAGAAATGAAGCAGAGTCAAAGTTCTGTGGGTATTTAGTGACAAATCCTAGTTTCCAATATTACATCAACCTCTAAGCCTGTGAGTTCAGGTTATAAGATAGAGAAAAGATAAAATCTTGGGCATTATGTCCAGTGTGATATAGTTACATTTCTCTAATTCACACTGCTTGAAAGAAAAGCTTTCTCTCTCTCTCTCTCTCTCTCTCTCTCTCTCTCTCATTTTAGTTTTTCTCCATTTTAAAATTTGATCGTAACAAATATCTAAAATGAGTACATTTATAAACATATTAGAACATAATAGAAAGAGGTATATCTGAAATTACGAATGTCTATGATATATAATTTGTTTTTCAAGCATATAATAATTTCAACATGTTTCTTTCAAAGTTGTATTGTTTGTCTATGATTCTTCTGACCTTGTTTCTCTTCTATGCTAAAATAGAGATACACATGTCCATATATATACATGATTTTGAGATCCTCCCTTCATTGATCACAGCAATTATAGTGTGAGAGATACAGGAAGACCTAGTCTAAAATTAAAAGAAAAATACATATATATGACATTTTTTAGATACTCTCAGTGAAGGAACATATTAAATATAAAGGTTTTTCCTTTCTACTATGTTTGGGAGGAGGGATGGATAGTGAAGAGGGAGAGGATATAAGGGATAGGATTTCTGCTTCTTATCAAAAGAGGAAAGAAAAGAGGGTAATAACATAATATAATATAACATAATATATTATAATATAATATAACATAACATAACATAACATATGACATAACATACATGAATATGTAACTATAATCATTACTTTAAATGCCCTACATAACATAATAATTCTATAATATAATAGAAGAGGACACAATAGGACAGGACACAATATAATCTTAATATACCATACCATATGCATATGTATAACTATGCATCTGTCTATGTTTACATATATAGTATTTAATGAACCTCTTTTCTTTTTTGGGGGGGGGATTTTGCAGCAGTCCTGTTCCTAAATTACTTTTCCCTCTCTACTATCCATCTCACAAAGAAAAAAGAAAAATCTCTGAAAAAATATGAATACTAAAATACAACAAAATGCCACATTTAGCAATATCTAAAAATGTACCTCATTTTTTCTTACCTGGAATTAGTGGCCATTTAGGGGTGGATCCCAATGTTTATGATCAGGAAGTTTAAATTACTTTGTTTTTTTTTTTTTGGTTTTGAGCTAATTCATTACTCCTGGTATCTTTTTGCTATAGCGGCTCTACCATATTGACTTGAGATTTATCCAGAACATCCAAATTGCTTTAAACTTGCTGTTTCTCAGAACCTTTGAATGTAATCAACTCACCATTCATTCGTAGCTTCCCTCTACAGTAGGGATTTTAGTTTTCTTCCCAAACATTAAGTCTTATCCACAATTTGAAAGGTGATTACTCTGCTTCCATATAGAGTTTTGCTTCCTGGTTAGTAATTGTATTGTTCAGAATTCTTAAATGTTTCAGTATTTATATTGCTATTTCAATTTTATAATTGTTTTCTTGATTTGCACACTTTACTTTTTATTAGTTTATCTAAGTTTCTTTAAAATGATTCATTTCGTCTTATGGCATAAAACATTCAATCACATTTACAGTCACAAACCACAATTTGGTAATCTATTTGCCATTTGATGGTCACCCTTTTGGCTTCCCAGTTTTTTGCTGCAAGAGGAGGTGTTATAAATATTTTTGGACCTATGAGTAATTTTCTTGTCTTTTGATGTTTTGACCTAATAAAAATTTCTGATTCACAGTGATTTTTCAGATACATTTCCAATTTGTTTCCCATGATATCTAAACCAAATCATAGCTGCAACAGCAATTTCTTAGTATGCTTATTGTCTTTTAAAAATGAGTATAAATTTTATTCAGAAAATATAATTCTTCCCAATAAATTACATGCAAATAAATAATTAAAAATACTTAAGGCTGTAAAATTGGAATTTGGGAAATGCCATTTAAAAGTATATATATATATTTTCTATGGACACGTGGGGACCTTAAAAACTACATTTCCCATGGTCCAATGGGTTTCCTGTTTTGGATTATGTATTCAAGGTGAGGGACTGTTTTAAATAGGGGGAAGTGACTTTGAACTTCCTCTTTAGCTACCTGAGAGTGCAGAGGTAACAATAATGGCTGGGGCGGCAGTTTTGAATTTTTACCAGCTCGTGGTCTAATGATTTTACCAGCATGGCCATGGCTTAAATTAAACTGCTAATTTATATTATTATATCAGTCTTTATTATTTTTAATCGTAACAAGGCAAAATACAATACTCTGGGTATGTGCTTTACTGTTTTGTTTCCATGATCACTGATACCAAATCATTCATGAGGCACTCACAGAATACATGACCTTGAAGAGGCAATAAATACTACAGGATTTTAGCCATTGTTAGGTAGACTTGACTTGTCCTCAGGGAGCTTACGAATTTAATTTACATTTTAACAAGTAAAACCAACTTTAATAATTAACATACATACTCAAGTATTCCCACACATACATGTGCACAGGAACTTACACAATTTTCTAATCAGTAAGGATAAAATTTAATTTTAAATTCATTAGTTTTTATCAATAAGTCAAGACTCCAAGAAGATGGTCCTTCTAGCAGCATCATGGACCATCCAGCCTTCACATTCAATTAATCATATTCTAGGGATTTTTTTGGATAGAACAGTAGTGCATTTAGCAAAGGCTTGTCCACCATCTCCACAAATCATTTGCCCTGAATATTTCTAGGAGATCTCTCCAGTTCCAATTCAGTGAGATTCTGGGGAAGGTTTAACAAGGATGTGTCTTGGAACATGCAGAGAGAGCTACCTGTGGACCCCAGCTTAACCAGGAGAGCAGCATCTAAGGTTAAATACATTGGATCATACCTGTCCCTTGGTCCAGTTGGGAAATTGGATAAAGGTATCCTGAGTCAAGTCAAGAACTCCAATAGGCATAGAAAACTGACCGACATAAAAAGTTGAGAGAAACAGGTAAGAAGAATTTTTCCTGCCATTTTCATTTCTTCTCAGATAATTGTGCATTTCAGTCTCCATAATCAAGGATAACTGACCCAAGGATTAACATGGAAATCAGACCCTTAATGTTCTCTTTCAAGTTCACTCTCCCCAGGTTTTCTACATGCAGTGTCAATAGCTTTTCCACTTAACTTAAAACGCATTTGCAGAAACACAGGCACTAGTATACCTACTTTCCCATAACCTTTCCAAAAATGTTATCTTTGTTTTTTTGCTTTTTTAGGATCATCTTTGCCAATGTGTTAGGAGTGATATAAACCTCAGAATCTGTATAATTTAAAACTTTCTAATCACTAGCATTGGTATGGATTTCTTTCTTTAAAAACTACTTCTTTGTATCCTTTAAACCATTTATTTATCAGGTAATGACTTCTTATAAGTTTGAATAATCTAATTAAATATCTTGGACATGATAACTTTCTAAGAGAAATTTGTTGCAAACATTTTCACTAGTTAATTATTTTAACTTTTAAGTTTTAACTTCTTTAGCTTTATTTGTGAAGAACCTTTTTTGTTTTACATAATCAAAAGCTGAGCATTTAAATCTATAATAATAATATATATCTGTTTAATTATTAACTTTGTCTCTAATTATAGGTGCAAAAAATATTTTTTCCTTGCAACTCCAGTTGTTTTATGATGTGACTTTAAAAATTTTAAATCATGCACTCCTATGGAGATTATCTTGCTAAGTAGTGTGGGATTTAGGTCCATATCTAATTTATGCCAGACTACTTTCAAGTGTTTTTTTCTAACAGATTTCCCTCTACCACTTTTTCAGCAAGTGATTCCTTAGGTCAGGGGTATGAGTTTATAAAACTTTATGCTACTTTCTTGGTTGTTATCTACATGTTGTGTGCCAAAATTATTCCTTTAATTGACCTTTTTTAAACAATACCAAATAGTTTTGATTATAGGTCCACACTATAGTTTGAGGTTTGATACTATTAAGACCTTTCCTATCCCACTTTTTTCCTCTATTTCTCTTGAGATTCTTTCCTTCTAGATCAGTGAGTCCCAAAGTGGGAGCTACTGCCCCCTGGTGGGTGCTGCAGCAATCCAGGAGACGGTGATGGCTACACTTTTTTTTTTTTTTTGTATTACGTTCTATTCTGAGTTTAATAAATAGTTTCATAATTTCCAGGGGGCACTAAGTAATATTTTTCTGGAAAGGGGGCGGTAGGCCAAAAAAGTTTGGGAACCACTGCTCTCGATCAATTGAAGCATTATCATTTCCTATTTCTGTAAAGTAATTCATTTCTTTGGCACTGCATTGCATACAATAAACAATTAAGAGGCATCATAATTTTTATTATATTAGTCCAGGCACAAGTAGTTAAGATAAAGTTATTTATACTTCTCTTTATTTTCATAAACTGTTTTGTGGTTATGTTAACGTATTTTTTATGTATGTATTGGTAGATACATATTTTACTTCTATAGTCATTTTGAATGAAATTTCTCTTCAAGTCTCTTATAATTTGCTTTTATTGGTAACATATATAAATATATAGTAACTTACATAGACTTATTTTCCATCAGGTATTTATGCTGAAATTACAGTGAACTTTAGTAAGATTTTGGACAGTTTTCTAGATAGTTAAGATCACTATTTCACTTCCAAAAGGAATGATCTTGTTTCCTCTTTTTTCCCCCTATGCTTATTCACTCAGTTTCTTTTTCTTGAATAGTTATACGAACATACTTCAGAGATGTGGTGGGTTAAGTTCCAGACCATTGCATTAAAACAAGTACCACGATAGATGAGTCATATACTTTTTTTTGTTTCCTAGTACATATAAAAATTATGTTCCCACTATGATGTTGTCTATTAGATGTGCAAAGGTGCTATGTCTGAAAAAATATAAATACTTTAATGAAAAAATCTTATGTTGCTAGAAAATATTAACCATTTGAGCCTTCAGTGAGTGGTGATCTTTTTTACTAATTGAGGGTCTTTATTCCATGTTGATGGCTGCTGACTGATTGATTTGGGTCACAGTTGTTGAAGGCCAGGGTGGCAAAAAGAAGACAACATTGAAGTTGTCACATTGATTGACTCTTGCTTTTATGAAAGATTTCTCTGTAGCATTCAATGCTTTTTTTTTTTAGGTTTTTTTTTTTAAGTTTCTTTTAAAACCCTTAACTTCTGTGTATTGGCTAATAGGTGGAAGAGTATAAGGGTGGGCAATGGGGGTCAAGTGACTTGCCCAGGGCCACACAGCAGGGAAGTGTCTGAGATCGGATTTGAACCTAGGACCTCCAGTCTCTAGGCCTGACTCTCAATCCACTGAGCTACCCAGCTGCCCCTACAATGCTTTTTATTAGCATTTTAACGACTGCAATACTTTCAAAATAGGAATTAATCTTCTCAAATCCTGCCTCTGCTTTATCAACTAAGTTCATGGAATATTCTTGAATATTGTTGTGTCTCAGGGTATAGGGAGACCCAAAGAGATTAAGAGAGATGGAGGAACAGCTTCTCAATAGAGCAGTTAGAACACATACATCATTAATCAATTAAGTTCAACTGTCTTATATGGGTATGGTCTTGCACCCCACCCCAAACAATCAGAATCATTAAAGATCACTTATGACAGATCACCAAAACAGATAGAATATGAATGAAAAAAATGAAGTATTTCAAAAATTATGAAAATGTGACACAGACAAAATGTTAGCGTGTGTTCTCAGAAAAATTGGACCTGACAGAGTTGCTTGATGCAGGATTCCTAGAAACCTTCGATTTATTTAAAAACACACACATACACACATGCAATATCTACATTGAACAATAAAATTAGATATGCTTTTAGTTACTATTTGGGGACTATTTAAAATTTTTAATGATAATGTACATCTCTATTCCAATTTTATTTAAAACATCTTTAGACTTTGTCCATTCTATATAATATTTCCTTTGAATTTTAAATAGGTACCAATAAAAGGTTCATTTATTTGTTTTCTAATTGTTGTTTTCACTTTAAAAGAAATTATGCTAGATTTTGCTAAAAGCTTTTTCAGCATCTATTGATCTAATCTTGCATTGTATAATGTTAATGTAGTTTATTGATGTTATAGGTTCCTTAATATTTAATCAGTGTTGCATTCTTGATATGAATTTGACTTTGGAATGATGTGTACTCTTTTTAATAAGTTGTTATAATCTCGTTCCTAATATTTGATTTAATATTTATATCAATGTTCATTAGGAATATTGATTTACAATTTGCTTTTTTTCAGCACTGAAATCATATTTATAGTGGAGAAAGAATTTAGAAGAATTTCTACTATTTCCATTTTTGTGAAGAGTTCATATAATGTTGGTATTATTTATTTCTTTGAATGTTTGAAAAAATTCACTTGTAAATCCATTTGGTCCTATATTTTTCCTTTTTAGATTTCATTTATGGCTTATTCAATTAGTTTTGCTTATGTGGGACTATTTAAATAAACTATGTCTTTATGATTTTTACAACCATTTTTGAATGTTTTTATAATTTTCTTTATAAATTTCTTTAATCATAAACTGTGGATTTTTCATTTTCAATACAAATGGTTTGATTTTGCTCTTTTTTAAAAACTGAGAATAATTGTTTATTTACTATACTAATTTGCTCTGTCCAGCTGAGAAACATTTGAACTACTTTCTGTCCCATTTATTAAGTTCTAGTAGTATATTATATCTAACTTTTCTAAAATTTTATTCAAGTTTCTTAACTAATTGACTATCTTTTTTCTTAGATTTCTCTAAACTCTTGTTTAGACTTTTTTTTAGGCTCAAAGATCCTTTGATGTTTGCCAACTCTTGAGGTTTTATTGTCTATTTCTCTCTGAATTTTGATATTTTTTGTTCACTATGTATGGTAAATTTAAACAAACGATGGTAGCCTAGTCTGAGATCTTGATGGCTGCCCTTGCTTTTTGATTTCACCTGAAACAAAATGAGTCTTCCTAATTCTTTATTTTAAGGCTATATGAATTTTTATGTTACAAATGTGTTTTGTTTTAAATAGCGTGTTGTTGGCTCCATATTATTTGATCCAAACATATTATTTGAAATCCATTCTGATTTTTCTTTTTTATAACAAAGTTCATACCATTTCCACTTACAATTATGATTTTGAATTGTGAACTTTTCCCTCTCTTTACCTTATCTTCTTGATTACAAAGAATAAACTGATTAAAAAAAAACTAATGATCTATTTCTACTCCATTCTTCCTATTCTCCTTCTATCACTTCTTATCACAGGTTTTCATTTTTTTAATTTCTTTCCTTTAAACCCTTGATCCACTCTTTGATATTGGAGTTTGTTTAGTTTGCAATTTTTCCAAGTCCTGTTTTTCATAGATTTTCCTGAATTTTGCCAAATATATTATTGCTGGTCGTAAACTTTAGCCTTTTTCTTTTTAGAATATCTAAACAGGAATATCTCTTATCGTGGGAATAATTTTGGCCCTATTTCCAACAGCAGTTCAGAGACAAGACAAGATCATTGATCTGACACTTGTCTCCTAAAATGGCTAGGATTTAGAGGTCAGTTTGGCTCTGTCTAAATCTGTGATATAATGCTTGAATGTTCTGCATTCTACCTACCCTAAATTGCTTTCCATAAAAGCATCTGCAGAATTTTGTTATCTTTTTTTTTATATAATCCTTGACTGGATGGAGGAGTTTATCTGAATCTCTTTGGATTCATTGATTACTCTTCCTTGATACAGTGTTAGAACTTCACTAGGATGTTTTTGACTTACTAGTCATCTTCATTCTAACACACAATTATCTTCCCATACTTCCCTTTAAAGTGCCATTTTGAAGGAATTGAAAATTGAGGGGATGCCTAACAATTGGAAATGTCTGAAGAAGTTATGGTATATGATTGCAATGGAATACTATAGTGCTATGAGAAATGACAAGCAGGATGGTTTCAGGAAAAAAATACCCATGAAATACTTATATGAACTTATGCAAAATGAAGTGAGCAGTGTGATAAAAATGACAAACAAGTGGACAAAAAAAACTCCAGAAAAGGTTATGTGAAGTTAAATGAGTGGAGTCAGGAGAACACTGTATACACTAACAATAGCGTATGTTGCTAAACAGTTAATGAATTAACTGTTACCCACAAGGCAAGGAGCTAGAACAAATGTAAGGGACTCGTGCTTTTAAAAAAATAGGTTATCTACCACCAAAGGAATAATCAATGGGCTCCAAATGCAGATTGAAGCATATCATTCTTCACTTTATTTCCTCCATGAATTTTTCTTTAGTATAAGCACAATAAGTCTTGTTTTATAACATGATGAGCATGGAAAATCCATTAAATGATAACATATTTGCAACTCATTTTTCCTGCCTTCTTGGGGAGGGGGAGGAATGGGATAGAGGGAGAGAATATAGTTTCTAAAATGGCAAAAATTGTTATTAAAATTGTATTAATATGTAATCCAGAAAAATAAATTTAAAGAAAAAATTTTAAAAGCCAAAGTGATGTGAGAAGAACCAGAAGAACATCATATACAGTGACAGCAATATTGTATGATGATCAACTGTGAATCATTTATCTATTCTCAACAATAAAAGATCTAAGACAGCTCTTCAAAACTTATGATGAAAAATGGTATCAATCTCCAGAGAAAGAACTAGTAGATTCTGAATGCAGATCAGAGGATACTTTTTAAAACAATGTTATAACATGGCTTCTATGGGAATTTATTTTGAAGGACTTTTCTTTGCAAAAATTCTGTTTTTTGCAGTTCAGTTTTATTTGGAAAAGCAGTTTTATTATTACTAAGTAATTTTAATAAATCTGTTGTCAGTCTTTAAGTAAATATATCTTCAAATGGATATTTTTGTTTGTAGTACTATATAGATATTATATACATTATATATACATATATATGTATATATATACATATATATGTATATATATATATAGCCACAAATACAGTCATAGAATTTCTTAGGTAGAAGAGACTTAGAAAAAGACTTGAGTCTAACCCATGAATGAAACATAATTCTCTTTACATCTCTGGGAATTGACCAGCTAACTTTTGCTTGAAGCTCATCTATTTGAGGCAAATAATTTTATTTTTGGATAACTAATTGTTAGAACATTTTCAGCTATATCAAGCCTAAATTTGCTTCTTGGGCTTGAGCTCATGTATAGTATTTCACAAAAAGGGAGTAAAAAACTACTCATTATAAAATGTAGATTTGGTATAGGCCAGTTATTTTTCTAAAGACATAAAAATTTCTAGAACACAAGACTTGTCAAAGCATACTGATAAAGACTTAAAATATTATACTACATTTACACAGAACAAAGCCTATAAAATTACTCAAAAGACATCTTTTCTAATTACTGACCTCCCTGGCCTTATTTAAGTCTGAACTAAATTCCCACCATTTCTAAGAAGCCTTCTCCACATCCTCTTAATTCTAATGCCACCTCTCTTTTATTTATTTTCTATTTATCTTGTATATGGCTTACTTTAAACACATTTGTAAACTGTCTCTCCCATTTGATTATAAATTCTCTGAAGACAGGAACCGTCTTTTTATGTTCCCCTGTCTTTTTTTTTTTTTTTTTTTTTACTCAGCACTTAGCCTAGTGCCTGGAATAGAATACTTCAAAAAAGTTGATTGATTGATACTAATGTAGAATCTTTCCAGCTAAAAACATCTTATTATCAGAAAAATACTATTTTCTGTGTATAGACAAAAATGAAAAATCTTTGAAATGGGTTATGTTCTGGTGAATAGAGGAAGTTGTCTGCGTCCTCTTTGTCAGTTTTGAGCCTTGTAATACCTGATTCATTTTCTGGCCTGGTGGACCTGGTACATTATATTGCTTGGGATAGGACTGTGTGGAATTATGCAAATCCCAGGCAGCTTCAAGTCTATATAGAGAGTATATCTGCAGCTAGGAAGACATGATGGAAAGAGAGACACAAGACTGCTCTGGACACATGGGATGAGAACTATAATGGGCAGAGGCTGATAGTAATTCTAGCTTTATGACAGGAGGTGCTGACTGTGTTTCAGGAGAAATGAGGTGAACAATATGATGAAGCTCTACAAATGTCTGTTCTTTTTTCCTAACTCGAATATTCCTTTCCTCATTTTCTGTTCTCTTTTCCTAAAATATCTGCATTCCAGAAATAGGCATTCTCAATGTATCCTGCTGTTGTGGTTAGAAAACACAAGTCTGTTAGGTTCAACTATTTGATTTCATGTGATCTACCTGATAAGAAAATTTTCTTTCTAGCTGCAGGTTGGGATTCAGTCTCTGGCCACTTGTTTCAGAGAATCTCTAACCTTGAAAAGTTTTTGTTTAATTTTATTAATAATTCAGACATCTGGATAGACCTTGCTCAGGCAGAATTTTAAAATGTACTCAGGGTTATCCTTCAATTCCTTCCATTAAAAAAAGAAGAAATCTATTGTACTAGCCAGTATATATGCCTGCAGGCTAAGTTCTAAGGAGAAGAAAGAGAAATCAAATGGGGTGGCTGTGGCCAAAAGGGAAGTTCTACTCAAAGCAAGACCCAAAATGGTGGAGATAGGTGTGATATATAAGGATTTCACTCCAATTTGTTCTATTACCTAGACAGATTTTAGAAAATATTCTCCAACTTTGCTACTCACTGAAATATTATTTCATCAAAAGCAGGCTATAGATATCTGCTATTTCCCAAGCTGATTTAGGAGTATTGGGAATTAAACGTAGAATATGGAATTTGAAGGTTGAAAGCCTGGTGTAAGAGTAGTAAACAAAGCACAGAGGAAAGAAGACTAGAGGTCATTGTGAGAGTGATTATGATTGTATGTTATACTGTGATTAGATTTAGTGACATCTGTGAAATAAGTTCTGTATAAAAGAGATGTCAGTCTTTGAACATAGTGAACTGTGAATGAGGGAGGTAGCATATAATAAAAGAAAGATAGAACTTGAGGGATTCTCTGTGGTATGTAGAAGACTGTATAGACGGATTAAAGCTATGATCTGATTCCTAGGACGTTCTCTACCATAACTTACTACAAATATATTCCTCCAGCTTGTAGGTGCCAGTGAAATGAGTTATGATTAAAACCATTTAAAAGATTATAAGATCATATTCTCTTATATAATGCATTTAAATGGAAGTTGCTGAGATCCTTCTCATTTCTTTTTTTGTAAAAGTTTGTTGGGCAGAAAGATGGTAAATACAAGGTGACCTAACACACAGTCTGTCATGACAGTAGGGTTACTAGACCAAAATTACCAACCTACATACTTATGATGATTCTTCATAAACCTACACAAAACCACCAAGTGTCAACTGTAATTAGAGACAGATTGCCAACTTCTTAAATTATTTTTTCAATTAACAAACATTTTTTTCTTTCCCTCCTACTTTACCTACCTCCCACCACCTCTTCCATATCCCCAATGAGTACATAGAGGGAAAAGAGAAAGCAAAGTTACAATTATAATATAAACTTTTTAAGGGAAGCTGAAGAGGTCACAATATTTCATATTTCAAAATTGAAACTATTGCCAGTTCCTGATCTCCTCCCTTTCTTTCCCTCCCTCTCTTAATCTACCTACACACCCCATGTCTGACCAACCAGCTGTCAAGAGTACATGATGCTATGAGTCCAAGGGAAGAGAAAATAAAAACAGTTATGTTCCATACAGTTTCAAGGGAAAGTAATTACTTCAAGTTTCTGAAGCAAGTGAGGAGACAGAGAGATCAGGGCAAAGAAATGCTAATATATTCTGATAGATAAAACTGAAGAGGGCTTAGAAAGTAAGAGAAGAGTGATGTGGTTAACAACAACAGTAATAACAATATAGCTAACAGCTACTATGTGCCAAGCACCATGATACATGCTTTACAATTATTATACCATTTATACATCTCAGCAACCCTGGTAAGTAAGTGCTATTATTAGCACAATTTTACAGATGAGGAACTGACTCAGATAGCAATTAAATTATTTGCTCAAGGTCACACAGCTAGAAAGTGATTGAGGCTTAATTTGAACTCAAGTCTTCCTGACTTCAGACCCAGAAATCAGTTTATTGGTTAGTGAGCCCACAGTGTTGAACATGTTTAAGTGTTGTATGTGACAAAATTGAGTAAGAGAGAGAGTAAATTGATGTATATAAATGTACGTGTAGAGGTGGGGAACCTCATATGGTTGAGCCCTGTCTAGATTTTAAAATATAGAAAAATCTACATAAAATATTTCATAAAATTAGCAAAATTTTTTCATTGCTCTCATATCTTTAAAAATTCTCATTTCCCAATTATATTACTTATTTCAATTATTGGGCAGCAGGTTTACATACAAGAAGAGAACTTAAATTAATCAGGTTGACCTGGGTTTCAATGATGCCTCAGATACTTTACTTCTGTCTGCCCCAGTTTGTTGACTTCTAAAACAGGGAAAATAATTACTCCTTTCTCATAAGGTTGTGGTGAAAATGTGATAATGTATGTAAAAGCTTTACAAACCTTAAATCTATATTAATTTTATATTTTGCTGTTATGAATATTCTATGTAATATTTAAATGTTCTTCAAGCTTATTCTTCCTTTTATATGACATTCCCCCCAAATTCCTAATATAGTATATAATGTATTTTTTGTAAGGAATCAAAATTAGAAAGACATAATAAAATTCCAAGCTAATCAGATAAAGGATGAACTATCTCAACATGATACTGTAGAAATTTGAAAATGTGATATTCTAAATAGAACTGCTACTGAAATAGTTACACTTATTAGTGTAACTCTTAGAGGAGACGCTTCCTCTTGAGTTATTACTGCTAAATTATATGACTGCTATTGTAATATAGGAAAATTTCATGTGTAGGAAGTAAACAGCAAAAATAGTTAGTGCTATTCTTCTGGGAATTATAGTGATATACAAAGAGATAGGAATGAATGTTTTTCTCTAATTATATATAGTATTATATCATAATTTTAAAATGCTTGCATACTTTAGCTATATTGGGAGGATAATAATGTCTCTAGAAATCTAGAATCAAATTATAATCAGAATGTGTGATTTAAAGAGGTAACTATTTGTAGTTAAATTTATTTGAGGATTAGTGATCTAACATAATTTAATTGCTGTAATTTTTATCATGTTCTGCAAGTGAGTTGGGCCAGGACAGGAAAAAAGAGTAGTAGAGTGTGCTAAATTGACTTAAAAATAGCAACATTGAATTATTGACCCTAAATGGAGACTTAATGACTCTCAAATATTGGTCCATTCTAAAAAAAGCTTGAAATTTTACTTTTATTTATTTTTTAAAATACTTTGAATGTGATTGACTTACAATATTATATCCCAGAGCTTAACTTTTTTTTTAACATTTATTAATATTCATTTTTAACATGGTTACATGATTCATGCTCCACCTTTCCCCTTCAACCCCCGCCCCCGCACCCCCCCCACCCTTGGCCTATGCGCGTTTCCACTAGTTTTGTCATGTGTCCTTGAACAAGACCAATTTCCAAATTGTTGGTAGTTGCATTGGTGTGGTAGTTTCGAGTCTACACCCTCAGTCATGTCCACCCCGACCCATGCGTTCAAGCAGTTGTTTTTCTTATATGTTTCCTCT
>NC_058130.1:305248829-305249216 GCF_016433145.1 Gracilinanus agilis | reverse complement strand
TCCACCCTCACCCTGTGAATTATTCTTCTGATTACTATAATAGTGAATATTATAATAGTGAATAGAGTTCACTACAGAGAATTAAACATAACATTTCTCTACAAAGGAATACAGATAATTAGATCTCACTGAGGCCCTTAAAAAGGCAAATTTAAAAATTATAAGTTTTCTTTCTTTCCCCTCTGTATCTTATTTACCTTTTCAGGTTTCTCTCGATTTTTGTGGTTGGATATCAAACTTTCCATTTAGCCCTGGTCTTTTCTGTGCAAATACCTGGAATTCTTCAATTTTGTTGAATGCCCATACTTTCCCCTGGAAATATATAGTCAATTTTGATGGGTAGTTGATCCGTGGTTGCAGGCCCAGCTCTCTTGCCTTTCTGAATAT
>NC_058130.1:305234086-305248734 GCF_016433145.1 Gracilinanus agilis | reverse complement strand
TGCAAATACCTGGAATTCTTCAATTTTGTTGAATGCCCATACTTTCCCTTGGAAATATATAGTCAATTTTGGTGGGTAGTTGATCCGTGGTTGCAGGCCCAGCTCTCTTGCCTTTCTGAATATTGTATTCCAACGCCTTGCGGTCTTTTAGTGTTGAGGCTGCCAGATCCTGTGTGATCCTGATTGTTGCTCCTTGATATTTGAATTGTTTCTTTCTGGCTTCTTGTAAGATTTTTTCTTTTGCTTGGAAACTCTTGAATTTTGCAATGATATTTCTTGGTGTTTTCCTTTCTTGATCGAATGCCGCAGGTGTTCTATGAATCCTTTCAATGTCTATATTGCCCTCTTGTTGTAGGACTTCAGGGCAATTTTGCTGAATTATTTCTGTTAGTATAGAGTCCAGGTTTTTATTAATTTCTGGTTTTTCTGGAAGACCAATTATTCTCAAATTGTCTCTTCTAGACCGGTTTTCTTGGTCTGTCACTCTCTCATTGAGATATTTCATGTTTCCTTCTACTTTTTCAGTCTTTTGGCTTTGTTTTATTTGTTCTTGTTGTCTTGAGAGATCACTAGTTTCTATTTGCTCAATTCTAGCCTTTAGGGATTGATTTTCGGCTATAATTTTTTGGTTTTCGGCCATAATCTTCTGGTAAACGGCCATAATCTTTTGGTTTTCGGCCATAATCTTCTTGTTTTCGGCCATAATCTTCTGGTATTCCTTTTCAATCTGGTCATTTCTTGTGTTCAATTTGCTTATCAGTTCATTTGGTTTCTGAGCCTCTCTTTCCAGTTGCAAGATTCTACCTTTTAAACTGTTATTTTCTTGCCAGATCTCTTCCATTTTCCTCAAAATCTCAGATTTGAACTCTTCCATAGCTTGTGAGGAGTTTTCCTTATTTGGGGAGGGTCTGGATGGTTGTTTGTTCTCCTCCTCTGTTTGCTCGGTTGTCTGGATTTTCTCTGTGTAAAAGCTGTCGAGTGTTAAAGACTTCTTTTTTTTGTTATTATTCTTTCTCTTCTGAATTTCCTGTAACTGATTAGCCATCATTAGCCCAGCAGCTTCTCAGGTTTATCCTCGCGCTCAGTGTCTGTCTGAGATCTATTGGCTCCTGAGGTCTGAGTTCTAGTTTTTTCCAAGGTCAAGCCCCCTGGTGGATTCCCTTGCTTGATCCTCTGCAGGAGGTTCCTTTACAAGTCTCAGGGAGCTACTTCCACAGTCGTATACCCGTCTGCACTGGTTCCCCACTTAGGCTTTAGTTCCTGGCTGTGTCTGCCTCCACCCACGCCTCTGCTCAGCCAGCACTCTGCTCCCAGCGTCCACTCTCTGCTCCCGCGCGCTCAGATTTCGCGTGCGTTCTTGACTTAATGGGGTCCTAAGTCTTGCTGCTCTCAGGAACAGGTCCCGGAGGTGCCGATGACTCGATGGGTGCCCCAAACTTGCTCTATTTCTTTTTAGCTGGGTTCGGAGCTATAGGTGTTGTGTGTGGAGGGGGTGGGGGTGGGGCGGTTGCTCAGCCCGCGATTGAGTGAATGAGAGCCCTTTTTAGCCTGGAAATGTCTCGATTCCACGTACCTTCCACGCTGTGCCCTGTTGTGGGGTTCCTCCGTTCGTCTGGACTTGTTTTTATGTCCCCTTGAGGAGTTTTGTGTGTTTCGGTCAGGAGAGGTTAAGAGCTGCTTCTTACTCTGCCGCCATCTTAACCCAGAACCCCAGAGCTTAACTTTTAATGTACACACACACACACACACACACACACACACACATATGTGTGTATATATATATATTTTTTCATATCACTGCCTTTTGCCAGTGATTCTTCTATACCTCAACCTTGCCACACATAGAATCCTGTCTTGCAAAAAAGAAATGAAGTAAAGATAAAAAAAAAACCCTACCACATTGATATTTGACAATCTGCCCCATTCAACATGTATTTTCTACCAAGGAATGGAGATATACTTCACTATCAGTACTCAGAAGTTAAGAATGATTACTGTTCATATCTTCCTATGTTGTTTACTTATTATCATTATGATTATGTAAATTATTATCTTCTACTTACTTCTTTTGGCATCAATACTGTTAAAAGGATAGAGGGGGGAGACGGGAGGTCCTAGGTTCAAATATGGCTTCAGACACTTCCCAGCTGTGTGACCCTGGGCAAGTCACTTGATCCCCATTGTCCACCCTTACCTCTCTTCCACCTAGGAGCCAATACACAGAAGTTAAGGGTTAAAAAAAATACAAAAAAATACAAAAAAAAAAAAAGGATGGAGGGGGAATACCTAGTGTGATAGGTTTATAAGTTGGTTTGTGTGAGTTAATGAACAAACTCCTCCAGGGAAACTCCCTTCCTGTCTGGGCAGAGTGCTGATGGCTTCATTCTCTGTCTAGACTGGATCTCTAATGAAGATATATAAGTATTAAAGAACTGAAAGGAAGGTCCCCTAGTAGATGTTGCTGGCCCTAGTCAAATGGATTGACTAGTTGACCTAAAAGAGAAACCCTTTCTCTCCTTTACAGAGAGCCAATGGCAGCACTCTGACTGTGTAGGATATGGTGGATGTAAAAGGGCAAGCAGGAATCAGTACCAGGATAAGATACCGAAGGAAATAGGAATTGACTTTTGGTCAGGACTTTGCTTGTATGCTTGACCTTCCCCAAATGTCCCTCTTGGCTAAAACCCCTGTTAGAGGAAGAACAATTCCAGCACACCAAGACTTGACTTAGCTTAAGGTTAATGAGAGCTCTTCATCCCTAAGAGAACCCCTTCAAGCCCTTTTCCCTCTTCAAAGGATTTATCTGACTGCTCTGTGATTAAACTCAAAAGAATGATTTAATGAACAGATTCAAGGAAAGGTCTTTGGAGAGAAGGAACAGGAATGCCCTACTCTGATCACAGGATGGTATGGAGTCTCTTTTGGCCTAAGCTAAAATTAAAAGGCTCCGGCCAGAAAACGTTTTTGATTTCTTCTTCCTTCCTATGCTGATAACCTAAACTACAAATGACAGGTAGCAATGTCTTTATATAGTTGGCTCAGAGAGAGAATTCTTCTTCAGGACTGGCTCAGCGTGCTTTCTGGGCAAAGCCCCGCAAGCCACTCTAAAATGTTCAGCCAGCCTCTTAAATTTGTTGTCCAGGAAAACAGGTACAATCACAGGTCTTTGAGGTACAAGGTAAATGTTGAGAAATCCTCAGGAATTCAGGGAATTCAAGTCCTGAGGTGAGATAGTGCTCCATCAAGTTCAGGGTCCAGGAACAAACCTCCTGTTATCCTTCTTTCCCAGATGTCTTTGTTGTACCTTCCAACTGCCTCTTCTATCATTCAATCTCTCTCTCTCTCTCTCTCTCTTCAACATTACAAAAGCCCTTTCTGTGTAAGGTTTTCCTCATAATACATAAAAGACTTCCCATCTTGTTCTGAATTTTAATGTTAATAATTATTTTGAAAAAAATAGTTCATTAAAATTTTAAGATATTAAATTTTAATTCATTTCCCCCAATTACATGTAAAAAAGAGTTTCCAATATTTAAAAAAATTGAGTCTTGAATTTTCTTCTTACTTCTCTTCATCCTAACCTCCCACCCTGTTAAAGATGATAAACAATATCTCTTATAGATTTTACATGTACAATCATGTAAAACATTTTCCCATATTAATCCTTTGGGGGATGGAAAGTGAAAATAGAAAAAAAATTAAGAAAATGTAAAAAAGTTTGCTTTGGTCTGGATTCATGCTCAGTTCTTTTCTCTGGAAGCAAATGTTATCTTTTATCATAGTCTTTTTGAATAGTTTTGAAGCACAGTATTGCTGAAAATAGCTGTTATTCACAGTTGTTCATTGCAAAATAGTCTTGTCACTGCACAATGTTCTCCTGGTTCTGCTTATTTTACTCTGCTTCAGTTAGGTCTTTCCAGGTTTTTCTGAGCTCCTCCTGCTTCTCATTTCTTACAGCCCAATAGTATTCCATTTCAAGCATATTCCATAATTTATTCAGGGAGGGTGTAGCCAAGATGGCAGCATAGTAGCAGGAAAGTCTTGTAGCTGCTTTGAATTTCTTTCCAGACTGATCATTATAAAGTATCTCACAGAGTGAAAAGTAGGCAGTGAGAGGAGATTCCCATGCTATGTAAGGGCAAAGCTACACAAGGCAAAGCACAGGCTGATCACTCCTCCCAATCCACCTCCAGTCAGAGCCAGGGCCAGGGAAATCTCTGAATTCCTTGGGGGTGGCTCTGGGGTTGGCCCTGAGGGCTGCCCCAGGCATTGGCAGTGAGACTTGAGGCTTAATAGAATGGAGTATTGGTCCCTCCAGTGGGTGCAGGAGCACAGCCACAGAAGTGGCAGTAAGGGCTGGGAAGATAGCCTCAGGGCAAAACATGGTGCAATTTACTATACCACCAACCCACCCTGGAAAATCCCAGCCACTGGAGGTGGGGTTCAGAGTTCCAGCAACAGAAGTAACAGCAACAGGCAGCAGCAACAGGCAGCAGCAATAGGCAGCAGCAACAGGCAGTAGCTACAGGCAGCTGCAGCAGCTTTGAACCCAGCAACAGTATTCACTTGGTTATCTTCTTCTGAGTTTGTCTACCCTCTCACCAAAATTACTTCTTTGTGGAGTTTCTTGTTTTTGTTGTTTGCTTATTTTCCTGTCTTTTTCTTTTCTTTTAGTTTAAAAAAACTGTTCAAGTTGGTTTCTGTAACTTTAGTGAGGGGAACACTGTTCCGTTGTTCAGGTTCCTTGTGAAGCTGTTTTCAAAGCTGGCACTGAGGATCTATCTGCTTTCCCTTCTTTTGAGGTGGTTTGATATAAGGAAAGTTGTGTTTAATACTCTCCTGGACTATGCTCTGGTCTGTGAATAACCCTAAGCACTCTTTTGTGCCTTGGAACTGTGACCAGGGTTCCCTGTTCCCTGTGCCTTCAAGTGTGGGTATATGCTGGCTATCCTCCTCACCCTGCCACTGTGCCCCAGAACTCTGACATGGCTCTGTGTATGGGCAATGAAACCAGCAAAGGGACCTCTATAATCTCCTTCTGAAGAGTTGCTGAGAATTCTGGAAGCCTTTCCTGTCATTACAAATAATGCTAGTATTAATATTTGGCATGTAAGAGACTTTTTTTTTGTTTGTTTTTGTCTTTTGGGAGTATATTGCCTGAGTATGTAGTTTTAGTGACTGTTCTAGAATGGTTACAAAGAACTATTGCACCAAATCACAATATTACCATAAATGTGCCTGTCTTGTTATAAATCTACAATAGGTATCGTATTTGCTGTGATTTTCATCAAACTGAGATATAGGGTAGAACTTTAAAATGACTTTAATTTTTTATGTTAGTAATAGTTCTCATGAATAATAATTATTTCCATTTTATATTTTAAGTTCTTTGTTCATAGATTTTGACAACTTATCAATTGGGAAATGGCACATATATTATATATTGTATCAATTCATTGAACATGTTACATGTCAGATTCACATATTTTTCCTAATGAGCAGCTAGTCTTTTTAAATTTTCAATCAATTAATTTTTTGTGCAAAATCTTTTAATGTTATATAATCAAATTTAAAATTTTTATTTTAAAAGTTCTGTCATCAAAAAATAGGAAAGGACCTGTCTCTACAAAAATACTTATAGCTACTCTTTTTGTGGTGGCAAAGAATTGGAATCTAAGGGTATATCCATCAATTGGGGAATGGCTGAAAAAATTGTGGTATATGATGGTAGTGGAATACTGTTGTTATCTAAGGAATGATGAACAGGATGATTTCAGAAAGATCTGGAAATATGTTCATGAACTTACATAATGAAATAAGCAGAACCAGGAAAACATTGTAAACAGTAACATGAATATTGTGGAATGATCAACTGTGAAAGACTTAGCTACAGTCATCAAAACTGATCCACCACAATTCTGCAGGACTTACGACATAGAATGCTATTCATGTCCAGAAGAAGAATTGTTGGAATAAGCCTGCAGATGAAAGCATGTGATTTTTCACTGCTTTATTTTGGTAGATGTTTTGGTTTTATGAAATTATTTACATACAAAAACAAACACTATGGAAATATATTTTGCATCATAATACATGTATACCCAAGATTGAATTGCTTGCAGCTCTGGGAGGTGGGAGGAAGAAGCAAGGAGGGAAGTAATTTGAATCATATAACTTTGGTAAACTTATGTTGAAATTTGCTATTACATGTAATGGTAAAAAAAATAATAAATAAAGTTAAAAAAAATCTACCATCCCTTGTTCGTTTAAGAATTGCTTTTCAGAAGGGACTTCCTGGTTAAGATGGCCACAGAATAGCTTTCCTAATGGGATATTATTGCCGTTTAAGAATCAATGTATAGGATAAACTTAGATTAGTATAGAAAAGCAAATTAATACCAACATTGTGACTGAAGTAGAGGTAAGAAAACAATATGTACAAAGACTAAGGTGATATAAATGCAGACAAAAACAATAAAACAATGAACCTGAATGCTATAAAATTAGTACCAAGTTTAGCTCCAAAGAAGAGATATGGGAAGACATGACTCCTTCCTTTGTAGAGGAAAAAATGGTGTATAACACTTAATATGATGTTTGATTTTTTAATTAAGTTGTTAAGTTTTACCTAACTATTTTTATTCCTTCTTTTAAAAATTGTTAATTACAAATCAAGATAAGGTTAAGGCAAGTCATGAGAGACCAGTAGACAACAGAAGGAATATAAACTACTTTAATTAGAATAAGGCTAAAAGGTTACAATTCATATAAAAATGATACAATCTTCCATCTTATTCTCAATGGAAACACCCATGTTAATTTTTTAAATTTTTTTTAATAAACCCATACTTTCCATCTTGAGTCAATACTGTGTATTGGCTCCAAGGCAGAAGAGTGGTAAGGGCTAGGCAATGGGGTCACACAGCTAGGAAGTATCTGAGGTCAAATTTGAACCTAGGACCTCTCATCTCTAGGCCTGGCTCTCATTCCACTGAGCCACCCAGCTGCCCCCTCAGTGAAGTCTTCAAAGGGGGTTGGGGGTGGGAATTCTTCTAACAGGCCAACATGAACTCTCCATTGGCTAATGGAAAAGAACCAAATCCATTGATTTCAAAAGTGGTCTTCCCACCTCCGCTTAATGAGAAACCAGCTCAGTATATATAAAACTGATATTTCTCCTAACAAAAAGTATAAAAGCAGTTAGATCTCCTTTCCAATCCAAAATTAGAAGTTAGACTATTTATATGTCCATAAACCTTATCCACAATCCTATCACATCACTCTCCATCAAAATAATAAATAAATAAATAAATAAATAAACAAATAAATAAATAAATAAATGAACAAACAAACAAATAAATAAATAAATAAAAACAATATATGAAAGAAAAGAAAATTGATGAAATATTTTTGAAATGTGGGAGGAGAGTTTCTGTAAGGAACATATTAAATAAGGAAGTATTGATCCTCCTGTGTTAAATTTAACATAAATATTGGTAAGAATAATACTTAAAAATAATGTGTGCATAATAGACATCTTATTTTTCTATTCTTTGCATAAGAAAATGTTCCTGTCTACTAATGTGCAATTTTAAAATAAAATAAAATAAATAGTGCATGATTTTTTCCCTATAGCCTTTCTACCATTTTTTTTGTTACAAAAAAAAAAATTTTTCCCCCTTCAGGAGGCCTTTAATTATTTTTAAATTTAAGTATTTAATTTTTTTAGAAAAATTTTCCATGGTTACATGATTTTGTTACAAAATTTTAATGTTTCTTTAAATTGTATTTTTCTTAGCATTAGTGATTTGGAACATGTATATTCATGTGGTCACTTATAGTTAATAATTATTTTAAAAATTGTTCGTTTCCATTGACTACTTGTCTATTGGGAGTCACTTTTGAAGATTATAAATGTGTTTTTGGAGCCACGGACAACATGCAAAGGCCAGCAGATGACAGAGGAAGTTTAAAAATCCATTTTTATTTAACATTGACCTATAATATAGCCTATGACCAAATTCTTAACCCAAATTTTACAATATATGTATATACCTCATAAAGGAAAAAGGAAAAAAAATGGACTTCTCTTGTTCAAAGCGAGGACCAAAAAATTTACATGGATTTTCTAGGTTGCAGGACACCGAGCTCCTTACTCCCATGTTGTGCAAGGGAAATTTGTATTTTAGATCTTGGAATTATAGATTTAGAGGTAAAAGAGATTTTAAAGGATATCAAATCAATTTTATGGGAAAGGATCTGAAACCCACAGAAATTAATTGATTTGCCTAAAATCATAAAAGAGAAGCATCAGTGATGTTACAGGATGATCATTTTATTATATTAGCATGGCACAACCATAAGTATTGTATATCTCTCTATTTAAATATTCTACTTTTTGTAAAGAGTCCTTTTGTGGTTGTATTTAGTTATCTTTATTTGTGTCTTTTTAAGCTGACTCAAGAAATTTTATGAATTTTGAAATAATTTGATATGGAATATCTCTTATGATTTCTTCCTGAATTTGGATTATAATATATAGATATGTTAATGACATTTTAGAGTTCAACCTAGATAATCTGAGTTCAGAACTAGGACTCTTTATACTATACCAACTGCTTCTATAATGATGAGGTGGTATCCAGGCCCCCCAAGATACTACTAAGCAAAGATAGAGTTGGGGTGTATCCCCTAGGACAGGGTTTGTCTAAAGTCATTGCAGAGATTGCAGTTCTTGTACTGTTGGACTTTACTATCCTTTTTCTTCTTGTGTCATAATCATGTAGCTGCCCTTGCTGTCACAGGTTTGCAGTGGGTCACTAAGCTGGGCTATATGGACCCATTACTCTTGACAACTCAACTCTAAATTGATAGGGAAAATTATACCTGGACTCATAGAATTCTCCTGAGTCAACTGACTGTAGAGTCTTATTTTTTAAAGATTATCAAAGCTGTGATGATAATTCAGCCAGCCAATGGGTAGCCACCATTTAATTTTATCAAGTTTAAATGAAGAACTTCTTACTGCCAAAAAGAACAAAGAACAAAATAAACATTTTTTTTTGCCTTTCCTGTACAATATGTGAAAGGGTCATCAGGTTTTTTGAATACCTTTTTGAATAGAGCACTAAAGGTGACAAATGTTCAAAAAGAGCACAATCTCAAATGGGTTTCTGAACCACACTCTTTCACATAATATGAGGATTTTAGTGAATTGGCAGCTTACTATAACTGTGGCATAATAAGGCTACTGAAAAACAAAGTGGGATCTCAGACTGCCATAATAGAAACAGGAAAAAAAAAGTGAGAATCATAGATGACAAAAGCAATTAAAGATTGGAAAGTCAATGAAAAAGTGACCAAATAAACCTCTGTGAGAGAAATATATTGAGGATCAACAATAAAGACAGTACCAGGTCATTACTTAAGTGTCTGAAACTATTCAGAAACACAAGGTAGAAGCTTATGAGTGGGTATCATTATTTCCTTTGGGTTTTATATGAACCCTTAGAAACAATATAGAACATTGGAAAGAACACTGAACAGTACCTGAATTCTGATCTTGATCCTGGCACTGGCTTCTGATGTGAACTTGGAAATTACTTATTCTCCCTATGTCTATTTATTTTTCTGTAAAATGAGGAGTTGAGACTAAATGACATTTAGAGTTTTTTCCCACTCTAAAGTCATATATCTATTTTCTTCAACATGTACAAAATAATAAAAGCTATTCATTTTGTAAATATGCTAATGAAATAGATGGAGATAAGTCAGAGAGTCAAGAAGGCACTCAAAGTGTAGCCAGGCCAGTTGTGCCCTGTGAGAGCCTCTGATATAAGAGATATTACTTTTAGAATATCATTTCCCCTTACTTTGCCAGGTGGAGATTTATGTTTAGCCAAGAATAGGGGAAAATTATTTTTGTTGAGCAGAGAAGGAAAGAATTTTATCTTTTAGGAAAGAGATTGAAATAATTTTAATTGATTGTGAGATATGTAATGAAATAGGTAGTAAATTCTCAGTTTTGCTTTAGTTTTTGAAAATTGAAATATTATTTATTACATAATAGAGAAAAATTAGTTGAGTTTTGTTTCCCTCAGATAATACATTTTCTTCAAAAGAAAATGAACTATTATTTTCTGCTTATTGGAAAGTAATATGCTTTTAAAACTGACATACAGGCAGATAGTTGCAGTAAATGTATAAGATTTATTATTAAAAGGTCAATATCTTGCTTACAAAAAAAGCCTGGAAAATAAAAATATCAAGAATTTTAAAATATCCACATGGGCAGTATACTTTATAAAACTGCAAAGCCAATTTGAATAGTAAGTATCTTAAAGGTCTCTTGGGTGAACATCCACAAATTATTTAGAACTATATGGAAAGTTTTTCATTTTGATTATGTTTTGGAATCACTAAATTAACAAGCATAATGTCACTTATGTAAATCTAGCTGATAGCTAAAAGAGCTATAGGCATTTCTTTTTGATAATTGCCCCATGAGAAACAGATCTGCAAAGAGAAAAAAATTTCCCCATGACATTTAACAGCAGAGAAAAGTATATAATTGTTTTCCTTTTGTACTTTTGTCTACTTTGCCTTTTGCTGGAAATTTTTTTCTCTACCAAGAATTCGGGAAAAACAAGCAACAAATTGCATATGGTTTCCCCAACTATAACAAGGGAGGAAAAAAGAATAAATACATAATTCCTGCCATATGTCAGTCACTAATGTTAAGCACATTTTAATAAATATTATCTCATTTTTTCCTCGTAACAATCCTGGGAGGTGATGCTATGATTATCTCCATTTTAGAGTTCAGGAAACTGAAGGAAAAAGAGGTTAAATGACCGGTCCAGAATCACATAGCCAATAAATACCTGAGCCAGATTTTAGCTAAGGTATTCCTAACTCTAGGCACAGCACTCTGTCTACTGAACCACTTGGTTGATTCTAGAAATATAAAATGATAGACAGTGGAAATGGTTAGATCAGAGGAGGGTTCTTTAAGGTTGGGGAAAGACAGTGATAGGCATCAAGTTACCAGTAGGTAAAAGGGGAGAGACAGAAAATTACTAGGAGAGTTTAGACAATAGAAAGGAAGTCTTCTGAAGATGTGATGGAATGGGATCAGGGTGCATGTGGAAAGGTTTGCCTTGCAAAGAGAAGGGCTAAGTTGCATGAAAAGAAGGTAAAAACAAAAATAGTGATGGAGAACATTTGATATTCGAGATGAAAGGGGAAGAACAGGGATCTCTTAGCAAATAATCTCTCTTTTTTGGTGAAATATGAAATGAAATCTTCTGAGAGAGTGGGAAGAGGGGTACCTTTGAATGTTTGAGGAAGGACAAAAATGGAACAGGGAACTGATTAGGGAGGAATAAAATTATTGCCTTGCTTCAGGAAGGAAACATAAGTTAATATATGGTGGATTCAATTTTCATTATTATCTCCAGTTTACTTCAATAGTAAATACATGGGAACAAAGAAAATTAGGTGGCATGAATATCCTAAGACTGAGTAGTGGCAACACATGACCAGTGCTAAAATAAGAGAGCAAGTGACTTGAGTATAGAGTAGTGCTGATTTACCAAGGATTTAAGATAAAGATGAAGAAGAATGTGTATGAAATAGAAGTAATGATTTAATAAACAAGAGAGAGGTAGAGATTTTGGAAGTTATGTTGAAAAAAAGAACAGAGATGTAACATAGAGAGGAAAATTAAACAATTATGAAAGATTATAAAATATGAAATTAGGGAATTTATGAATTCATGAAAATGAAAGTGGAATGGAGTAAGATAAATGATTTGACAATTTTTATGTGAAGTAGACATGGAATTGAGGAATAATCTGAGGGGTGAATGGAAAATGTGTAGATTGAACAAATGAGATATTTAGGGTTTTTAATGGAATATCAATATGTATATGGAATGTCTCTAGTTATATAGGCAACAAATGAATTGGAGAGAAAGACTGTGAATCAGGTACTAAACTCTTAGAAAGGATACATAGTTTGGTAGATAATAGTTATAAGAATCTTGACTGATTCTTGATTAAGGGATATTTATATTGAATGAAACTCTAAGGAGAAGAGATTATTGAATGATAATACTATTAGGAGAACCTGGAAATGGGAATGGAGAGCAAGATATATTCTGATTCCCCCTCCCACAACCACTGATTGAAAATGCAATCAGTATTGGCAAGAGTGACCAGAGAAGCCCTGTCATCAGAAAGGAGTCAGTTCTCAGTGACATATATGGAAAAGAAGAATACTTAAAATTAAAGCGAGGTGAAGAAGGCATTCCAGAAAAGTGAAAGAACTCAATAGATTTGGAATGAGACATGGAAGAATTGGGTTGAAGGAAAAATTAAAGAAAAACTGGGGCAAATCAGATCTCCTTTTAAAGAATTAAACAGGCAATGTGATGTGATAAAAGTGGATATGATAGAAATAGCATTTTATAGAAAAGGGGACTCAGAGTAATTTTAAAAAGAGCACTTAATTTGGAATTTGGGTTTAGTGCCTCACTCTGCTATTTATTTCCTTATAGCATTATAGTAAAAACCATAATAATATAGAAATCTCTTCTACAAAATCTCCAATAACTAGTTATCTAGCTTCCATTGAAAGATTTCTAGCAATTAGGAATTTATCACTACCTTCTTTTCTACTTTTAGACAATTTTATTTATTAGGGATTATATAGAGACAAAATCTGTCTTTAAAAAAAAATTTTGCCTTCTGTCTTAGAATCAATACTAAGTTTTGTTTCCAAGGCAAAAGAACAGCAAGGGCTGGGCATTTGGGGTTAAATAACTTGTCCAGGAACACATAGCTGGGAAGTGTGTGAGAGACAAGATTTGAAACAGGGATCTTCCATCTTCAGTCCTGGCTCCCTATCCACCTAGTTGTTTCAAAATCTGTCTGTTTTTTAAAAGTCTAAACTAATTTCCACATGATAATCACCTTGAAAAACTTGAACATCACTATCATATGCCCCCTAAATCATCTAGTTTTCAGCTTAAATATCACCAATTTCTTCTACAAATCTGCTAGAGAATTTTGACATCTTCTTTAATTCCCTCACCATGCAGCTGACTAGATTATGTGATGAGAATACCAGTTGTAAGTATAGGTTGCCGATCTCTTATCTATCAAGCCTCAAATACTGTGTGTCCCTGATTTCTGGACTAAGAGAAGAATCTTTTCTACCTCTTACCCTGCCTCCATGGATCATTATCACAAGAGACTGATTATTTTCATGAACGGATGAAAGTATCATCTATTTTTTTGGCTAAACCCATATTCAGGAGAAAAGTATCCCTTAAAGATGAATGGAATTTACTATTGAATAAAAGTCTGAGTCTAGTTATTCAAGTAAATTCCAAAGCTGTGGACTCTATTTTTCATATCATAGCATTACATTCCCTTCTTATTTCCTCTCCTTCCCAATACTGTATCCATCTTATCCAGATTGATGTTGAATTTGCTTTTCTAGGCTAACCTTAAACAAGGTTCCTACTTTCAAAATCATTTGAGTTTGATGAGAATATTCTGCCCCCCAGTGTCCTTGCTTCTCTTCCTTGATTCTAAAATGAGGCCATAATACTCAAACTGGGACATCCAGACAATTTCCATAGCAACAGACTGATGCCACATACATAATATTATGACTTCACCACAGGATCAAGTCTGAAAAAAATGTAGTACAGTTAAGAACACACATATTGACAAGAGAGGCATTCAAAATAACATCAACAACAATATCAACAACAATAAAGGGAAAAGGAAAAAAATTGACCAAAATTTTTATGTCTATTATTTTGAAGTTTTTATTGATTGTTTTATTATGAAAATGTTTTTTGTAAAGCACATAACTTTCAATTCACCCTACTCAAAAATATCATATTGTACATTTTCATGTAGAATTTGGATTTTCCAGAATATGGAGGAAAATGTATCTATGGCTTAGTTTTTCATTTATATGTTATTATATTATGGTATTCTGTGGGGTGATTTTGGGTAAGGCCTCAGAATTCACCAAATATTGCTAACCATCTGGTTAACTTGTTTTACTCAGGAAAATGAGTAGGCCACCTTTTAATACTCCTTTTGTGCCATGTTTTCTACCTTAGATATTCATATGCAAGGTAGAGATGAAGTGAAACTTTTCAGAAAAGGAACTGAGAAATCAGTGGAAAATATCCAGAAGACAGTTGTGATTTCATTAAAGTCATGAGCTCCCACTAATGAATTTGCCTCTTTCATTGTAGACCATAATCTTGTCCTTCATCTATTCTTAGAGAATTGCCAAGAGCACTTTGAGTTAAATAATGTGTTCACACAGTCAGTATGTAGCAGAGGCAGGATTTGAAATAGACCTTCCTAACTTCAAAGCTTAGCTTTTTATATAGGACTTTAATATTTTCAAAATGGTTTACATATAGTTGAATAGATGTCACAAGAAAAAGGAAATCTTATTTTATCTTCATCTCATATAGAGTGGACATAGTTTTCAGTAACTCCAATAATTAGTCAGAAGCAAAATTTTATGGGTAGGAAGGGGAGTAGAAAGGCAAACAGAGATTCACTGAGTTTAAGAGGACTTGAGAAGTATGGTATATATATATATATATATAT